>NC_140970.1:42827835-43030335 GCF_056783735.1 Eptatretus burgeri | reverse complement strand
TGCGTGTGTCTGTCTGTCTGTGTGCGTGTGTCTGTCTGTCTGTGTGCGTGTGTCTGTCTGTCTGTGTGCGTGTGTCTGTCTGTGTGCGTGTGTCTGTCAGTCTGTCTGTCTGTGTGCGTGTGTCTGTCTGTGTGCATGTGTCTGTTTGTCTGTCTATCTGTACGTGTGTCTGTCTGTCTGTGTGTGTCTGTCTGTCTGTGTGTGTGTGTCTGTGTATGCGTGTGTGTGTCTGTTTGTCTGTCTGTGTGCGTGTGTCTGTTTGTCTGTCTGTGTGCGTGTGTCTGTTTGTCTGTCTGTGTGCGTGTGTCTGTTTGTCTGTCTGTGTGCGTGTGTCTGTTTGTCTGTCTGTATGCGTGTGTCTGTTTGTCTGTCTGTGTGTGTGCGTGTGTCTGTTTGTCTGTCTGTGTGTGTGTGACTGTTTGTCTGTGTGCGTGTGTCTCTCTGTCTGTCTGTGTGCGTGTGTCTGTCTGTCAGTCTGTGTGCGTGTGTCTGTCAGTCTGTGTGCGTGTGTCTGTCAGTCTGTGTGCGTGTGTCTGTCAGTCTGTGTGCGTGTGTCTGTCAGTCTGTGTGCGTGTGTCTGTCAGTCTGTGTGCGTGTGTCTGTCAGTCTGTGTGCGTGTGTCTGTCAGTCTGTGTGCGTGTGTCTGTCAGTCTGTGTGCGTGTGTCTGTCAGTCTGTGTGCGTGTGTCTGTCAGTCTGTGTGCGTGTATCTGTCAGTCTGTGTGCGTCTGTCAGTCTGTGTGTCTGTGTCTGTCCTTCTATCTCTCCATCCGTCTGCATGCGAGTCTGCGGATCAGTGCCTGCGCATCTGCCTGTCTGTCTGTCCCTGCCTGCGCATCTGAGTGTCAGCGCATCTGCACATTCACCCCTCCGTGTCTGCCCGTCTGCGCGTCTGCACATCCGAATCTGTGCATGCGCGTCTGTGCTCCCGCATGCGCATTTTCCACGTCTGTGTTTCTACAAGTCCGTGTCTGCATGCCTGCGTGTCTTTGTCTGTCTGCACATCTCTCTTGCGTTATTTTATTACAGGTTACACAAATGTTACTTCAGACAAACAACAATTCTCAGGTTTGCAATCAAGACAAAGTAAAGTGTGGGGTGGAATATAATTATTAGAATTTCCAACATCGTTTAAATGTTAATCAAATGTTTTTGGAATAAGTCCTGCTGTTTAATAAATGAATCAATCTGTGATGAACCGACTTGTGAAAAAACATGTGCATGGTTTGGGGTAATGTAGGTGATGAGGATCTTATTGGAGCATGTAAACAGTTTTATTACTCATTTCACCTTTGTCTGTGTCACAGTTGGCATCAGGGAGTGCAGAGGGATTATTCGGAACCGGTCTGCAAAATGAAGGGGGTGGGGGATAGGTGGATGGGGGAGGAGAGAGGGGGGGTGGGGGGAGGTTGGGATGAAGGTTGGGTTTTAAAAAAAAAAGTACTTTCTGCCAAAAAAAAAAAGCAAAGGCGAGTACCTGATGGGTTTTACAATAAAATGTGAAACATACAGAGGTGAGCAAACATTCTTTAACAAATGAAATTACAAAATGTTAATCTCGACAGATTAATCTCCAAAATGAGGACAAAGTTAATTTGGCAGAGAATTAGTGAAAGTGTGCCAGTCTGATCACTCAGCAATAATGTTAAACAGGAAGCAGGTGCACAGGGATAGAGGCAAGCATGGAACTAATGCAAAGCGCGAGAAAAAAAAAAAGGACAACTGGACCTGTAGCGTATCTCGCCCCTGGCCTAATGTTGTAACCCAAATTTGGTGGCATTCTGACTGGCGGGTATGGAGAGGAAGGTTTTTGAAGCAATTTACGTGATTTTCCCAAACATTTACGAAGTCCGCCATTTTGACACACTTCTAGCTTCGTGATCAGCATGACCTCTGCAATTTAACATCCCTACCCTGGCCTAATGTTGTAATCCAAATGTGTTGGGTCTGGAGAAGATGTTTGAAGAAATTTACTAAGTCGGCCATTTTGACCGACTTAAAATCACATGACCGGAAACGAGCTTTGCAATTCCTGTTATCAGTCAGGACTGGAACGTTGCTACCAAATTCCAGCCAGATCGGCCCAGCGGTTTTGCTGGAGAATTTGAAATATGAGACGGACTGACGGTGCGTGATGACAATACCTTATCTGGAATTTAACTTCCAGAAAAGCTAACAAAGCATTTGGGGTTCTGTTTTCATGTATTACTCACCAGACGTAAACATCAACTGGGAAGTGAGAAGAGTGTGCAACTTGCTGATGTCTTCCCAACCGGGAAGGAAAACCAAGATGGCCCCCTCCTGCAGAAATTCACACACTATTTCACGCACTGCTCGGCAATTTGCTGCTGACAATAAAACTAGATCATAGGCTCAAAATGTAAATATAGACAGCAACAATAGCAGAACAAACGAGGTAACAGAGCTGAGATCGCAATGTGAAAATGGAAATGTTGGCTGGCCTTGGGTCACTCGAAACTCAATACCAGCAGATTTACCCACAGAATGCAATGGTCATTCCTGAATACCTTTCTGTGCTGGAATGCCTTTTCATCACTAACAAGATAAGAGGCTCCAAGGTAAGAGGTATGCTAGTTGGAGCAGTGAGGGCCTTTGTCATTATAGAAAAGTGGCTAAAAACAACACTCATGTTGAAAGGGGGCTTATTAATTGTACACAAGCTAATTATCGTATAATCAAGCCAATGATCTGTACAGAAACTCAAGAACAAAATGGTTGAAGTTATCCTTTGTAAAGGATAACAAAGCGCTGATGTTTCGGCCTTCAACCTTCGTTGGAGCAAAAGATAGACTGGAATGATGTTTTGGGCTTTACCTTGTCCCATTCCCGTGTCTCTCTTTTGCTCCAATGAGCAGCAAGGCCTGAAGCGTTAGTGCTTTGTGATCTATTACGGCAAATAAATATTACCATTTCATTCTCGTC
This sequence comes from Eptatretus burgeri, assembly GCF_056783735.1. NCBI lineage: Eukaryota > Metazoa > Chordata > Myxini > Myxiniformes > Myxinidae > Eptatretus > Eptatretus burgeri. The sequence goes on along the minus strand of NC_140970.1, from coordinate 43,027,393 downwards.
TTTCTATTGTTGCGCTGGTAATACAGACAGCTAATTATTTGCTGTAATTAGCAACTACATGTTCCAACCATCTGTATGATGAGCTAAAGAGCATATAAGTGATTTCATAGTGATCATTGCATTCACAAGTGATGGTGTGATGACTTGGGAGGGAGTCAGAAAGTTTTCTCCTCAACATGACAGAATCATCCTGCTCCAGCTGAAGTCAACACACAGGTTATTCCTTTAATCTGTAGTTTCTGGCCAGTGTCACACATTCTTCCCAGTAGTGGATGGGTTTCCTTATGCCATGGGAATAGAAGTTGCTTTTGATTCTGAAACGTTTTGAAATAATAACAGAAGGAATGAAATCGTTCGATACAGCGTGGTAGGGGGCCGCAAAAGAACGATGGCATAAGAAGAACTTAGCTTTCAGCGTTCGGCGCGAAATGCGATGGTGGGCGGAAATGACGTCTTTCGGCGCGAAATGCGATGGTGGGCGGAAATGACATCTTTCGGCGCGAAATGCAATGGTGGGCGGAAATGACGTCTTTCGGCGCGAAATGCGATGGTGGGCAGAAATGATGTCTTTTGGTCGTTCGTACATGAGAGGGGCGCGTTCCTTGCTTTTTTTCCATAAAGCAATAAATTCAATGGTTTTTACATATATAACACATTAGTTTCACAAATTTCCATTGAAATACTCGGGTATTTCCATCAATTGTCGCCATTTCGGTCTAGGTTACGCACTGCATCTACCGGACGGCCGTCATTGGCTGTCACAGGCACGTGGGGGAGGGGGGGACATCGGGACACCGGAGACGTGGTAGACACCGGGGACATTTCAAACTCGGTGCAATTGTATACAGTGCAAGCGCTGTAAAAAGCTTTTTGACTCCCTCCTGCAGAGAATGAGAACCAGCTATAAAACCGCCACCCTGGTAATGAGTCTGGAAGATGTGGTTTTTAGCTCGCCTGTTCGAAGAAAAGAGAGCTATAGCTCTGGCGTGAGCTATAATACCCCTGGCGTGAGCGTGAAAATGTTTTTTTTTTTTGTATACCTTGTCGAGGCTCGTATGAGAGCTAACACAACAACTAACAGCAAGGGGACATGAGACAAGAGGGGCGGGAGTGGAAGGGACAAAACAGTGGGGAACAGACACATTAGGTGAACTGTGGAAGGGAGAGGGATGGGGATGGGACGGGGAACATGGCGAAGAGAAGATGGACATTACAGGGACTTTCAGGAAGGAAAGCAGGGGAATTGAAGGAAGTGGGCTTGGGTGGATTATCGGGGGTAGAAAAGATCGAGGATTTGGATGGGGGAAGATAAGAGGTGGTGGTGAACAGCTGTTTTGAAAGCCTGGAGGGAAGAATGGGAAAGAATAGAGTGAGGAAGTTTATTCCAAAGGCAGGAAAAAAGAGGAATGAAAGAGTGAAGATGAGCAGTGATTCATGATTTTGGTAGTTTTACCAGAAGGGGGTTGTTGGCGGACCTTGAGCGCCCTGTGGAAATGTGGTGGGGACAAATCGCAGAGAGAGCAGGGGGGGCAAGGCTAGAGAGGAGTTGGTAGAAGACAGAAAGACCACCGACCAACCTGCGGTGATTGAGTGAGAGGCCCAAAGACTCAACTTCATTGTAGGAGATGCCGATGATCTTAAATGCCCTGGTTTCGACAGCGTGAAGCCGAGAAAGGTGGGAGGCAGGAGCACCAGCCCAGAGGGGAGAGCAGTACTCCATCAGGCTATGGACAAAAGCTTTGTAAGTGGTCAGGAGCTCAAGAGGGCCGAGGAAGGACTTTGCACGACGGAGGATTCCCAGTCGGCGACTGGCTTTTGAGGCGAGGTTGGAAATGTGACTTTCCCAGGAAAGGTCATGGCAGATAGTGAGACCCAGAAGCTTGAAAGAAAAGACTTCTTCCAGAGGATTGTTGAGAAAGTGGATGGGGGGGGGTTTCGAAACGGTCCTTTCGAAGAGACATAGTGAGAGTGTGAGATTTGTCTGGATTGAAAGACATGTTCCACGTGTTGGACCAGTTTGTGATTTTATCCAGATCTGCAGTGAGCGAAGAAGCTGCTGCTTGCCGGTCTGAGGGATGACAGATGGTACGGCAGAGGGTGGAGTCGTCGGCAAAGAGAAATTGAGGATTTTCTAGAGTCTGACAGATCATTGATGAAAACCAGAAAAAGAACAGGGCCCAGAACGCTACCTTGAGGAACTCCAGCCAGCACAGGAAGAGGGGATGAAAGAACTCCATTTAGGGCCACACGTTGACTGCGACAGGAGAGGAAGTCTGCGAGCCATGAGTGGAGATGGCCTTGAATACCATGGGAAGAGAGTTTGGTGAGTAGTGCAGGGTGCCAGACTGTGTCAAAAGCACGTGATATGTCCAGGGATACGGCTCGGATTGCCTGTCTGGCATTGAGGACCTCCATCCATTGATGGGAGAGCAGAAGCAGCATATCCAGGGTAGAGTGACCTGGTCTGAAACCAAATTGATGATCGGAAATCAAGCCATTGGAGAAGAGGAAGGATTTCATGTCTGAAGCGATGATGGATTCCATAACCTTTCTGATGATTGGGAGAAGGCTGATTGGTCTGTAGTTACAGGGATCTGTTTTTGCACCTTTTTTATGCAGGGCAATGATGTTAGCAGATTTCCAAGCAGATGGCAGATGACCTTGGGCAAATGAGAGGGTGAATAGAACAGAGAGAGGGTGAGCAAGAGCAGAAGAGCAAGCTTTGAGGACACGTGGGCTGATACCGTCTGGACCGGTTGCAGAATCTGACTCGAGGTTTGAAAGCAAGCTCTCGACCTTGTCAGGAGAAAAGGATACAGACTCCAGGGACAGTTGGGTGCGACTGGGTAAAGTGGGTAGAGAAAGTGATGGGTTTAGGACACAAGATTTAGCTGCAAATACTGAGTTTAGACATTCAGCTTTATCACGTGTGGTATCAGCAGTGCGGCCATTTGAGGTAAGGGAGGTGATGGAGGGGGAACATACACCAGAAACAGATTTGATTAAACGCCACCAGGATTTTGAGGAGGGAGAGTGGTTTGAGAGTTCAGACTTGAGATGAGAAAGATGTTGTTTTCTGGCTCTCCTGAGGGTAGATACACACTTGTTCCGAGCTTTGTGGAAGGAACTGAGATTGCCCTCAGTTGGGTTTGCTTTCCATGAGGCAAAGGCAAGTTGTTTCAGGACAGCTGCCATGCCACAAGCTTCAGTAAACCAAGGGCGGGAGGAAGGATAGGACAACTGAACACGAGAGGGGATACATCTGTGCATGAGGGAGAGCAAGTTTCTTTGAAAGAATTCCCAGGATGAGTTGATGTTTGAGAAAGTAGTGATAGGAGACCAGTCTGTCAGTTTGATGGCTGCTCGGAGACCCTGCCAGTCGGCTTGAGTGAAATGCCAGACTCGACGGCGGTGAGGTGGTTCTCTGATAACAGCCAGAGAGATGTCCACTTTGACAAGGACGTGGTCAGAAGAACCGATTGGAGCGAAGGAAGAGCAGCAGATATTGTCAGGGAAATTTGTCAAAATCAGATCCAGAAGAGATGGAGTCCCATTGGTTGAGATCCGGGTCGGGAAGTTGACCGATTGAGTCAGTCCTAATGAGTCGCAGAAAGCTTTTGCTGAGGTGCCATGGCAGGTGAGAGAGGTACCCACACCTAGCCAACTGGTGTGATGACAATTGAAGTCACCACATAAGAGGAAGAGAGAGTTTGGATGAGAAGATAGAAGATGGTCCATGTTTTCGGATAGTGAGGTGTAGATGGAGTCATCACTGTTCGGTGGACGGTACAGTGCACATATAAACATGAGGTGGGAGTGGAGGGGAAGCCGAAGCCAGAAGTATTGCGGGGGTGTGGGAGAGTGAGAGCAGTGCATGGAAAGTGAGGAATAGTCTTTGATGAAGAGAGCAACACCTCCACCAGGAAGAGGCTCAGGTCTGTCATACCGTAGGAGAGAGTAACCGGGGAGAGATACTTGGGAGTCAGACACGTCTTGGGAGAGGAAAGTTTCTGTTAGGCAGATAATGTCTGGTTTGTCAGTGGCAACCTGTAAGGAAAGATCTGAAAGGTTTGAGCGAAGGCCCCGGATATTTGAGGTCCACACTTTTAATGAAGAGGTAGGGGAGGAGGCTTTGGGTGCAGGAGGTGGAGGGGGAGGGGGAGGGTAGGACAAGGGGCGAGGGGGGGAGGTAAGGAGGGTTGTTGAAAGAGTGTGGGGTATTGCAGAATAGCTAGGGGAGGGGGCCGAATGAGGAGGAGAAAGTTAAAGTTTTTGGTGCAAGTTATTTCCTTTCTAATGTTTTTATCTTCCACACTATTTTTTTACTGATTACAATATACAAATACATATATTGCTTTAAAATTATTTGGATCAGACTTCACTGCAATGCTTTATAAAAAATATTATTAGACTAGTCTTTAAAAACGATAAATGCAAAACATGCGAGGATTGGGTGGCTTTGATACCAACTCTGTTTTTTGTCTACATGATCGAGGCTCGTGGAAAAGCTAGAGCAGGATGAAAAGGAACAACCTGGAAAGGGGGAAAACACCAGCAGCAGACTAGAAATGAGAATGAGAGAGGGAGTGATATCAAGGGGAGGGGGAGTAGGACACATGAGGGTGAATAAACTGCACATAAACTGCACACAAGCTGAATGAAACACAGCAAGAAGAGGAAGGGGAAAGCAGGGATGAAACAGAAAAGGAACAAACCATCCAACAACTAACAAATGAAAAGAGGTGAGGGAGAGGGGTGAAATCCCAATAACATGGAAAAAGGGGGTGCTTTGAAATGGGGACATTTGTGCTTGGAGATGGAGTCATGTTTCACCAAAAAGCAAGTAAATGATCAAAAGGTAAGATTTAGTGAGCTCGACAGATGACCAGCATGTATTTCTATATAAAAAAATTACCCCCGTGTAGGGGTGACGGTCATCTCTATAATGTTTTTTACTATCATAATCAATGAACCGTTGCCAGATATCTCCGAAAATGACAGATGAGATAGGTTTTGAAAATGGCGACTTTCACAACTTTCATGACCTCGTGATCTTGACCCTGACCTCAAATCCGGGAAAAAAAAATGTCATTCGTTATCACTCATCGACCTCTACCCACATACCAAATTTCATCAAGATCGGAAGTAAAAAGTTTTCTTTGTATCGGGAGGTGTTTTTGACCATCTTCCAGGTTACGTGGCGGCCAAACGGGACAGAAATTCAAAAATCTGTTCGGTTAGATACAAGCTAATATTTTTACTATCATAATCAATAAACAGTTGCCAAATATCTTGTAGAATGGCAGACGAGATAGGTTTTGAAAATTGCGATTTTTATAACTTACGTGACCTCGTGACCTCGTCCCTGACCTTGAACCCGGACAAAAGTTATATCGTTGTGCAACACTCATCGACCTCTACCCACATACTAAGTTTCATCAAGATCGGAAAGAAAAATTGTTGACGGACGTACGGACGGACGGACGGACGTACAGACATTTGGTCCGGCTTTATTAGGTCATCTCGGTAGAGATGACCTAAAAATTACCCCCGTGTGGGGGTGACGGTCATCTCTACAATGTTTTCTACTATCATAATCGATGAACCGTTGCTAGATATCTCCTGAAATGACAGACTATATTGGTTTTGAAAATGGCGACTTTCACAACTTTCGTGACCTCGTCCCTGACCTCGAATCCGGGGAAAAATATGTCGTTGGGTATCTCTCATCGATCTCTACCCACATCAAATTTCATCAAGATCAGAAGTAAAAAGTTTTCTTTGTACCGGGAGGTGTTTTTGACCATCTTCCAGGTTACGTGGCGACCAAACGGGACGGAAATTCAAAAACCTGTCCGGTTTGATACAAGATAATATTTTTTACTATCATAATCAATTAACAGTTGCCAAATATCTTGTAGAATGGCAGACGAGATCGGTTTTGAAAATTGCGATTTTTATAACTTACGTGACCTTGTGACCTTGACCCTGACCTTGAACCCAGACAAAAGTTATATCGTTGTGCAACACTCATCGACCTCTACCCACATACTAAGTTTCATCAAGATCGGAAGGAAAAATTGTTGACGGACGTACGGATGGACGTACGGACAGACGGACATTTGGTCCAGCTTTATTAGGTCATCTTGGTAGAGATGACCTAAAAAGTACAATTCCTCTTGCAACAAGACACCTTTTTCCCCATATAAAGTTTTAGGTAAACAGAGGAACTGGCACATGTACTATATGTAGGGCAAGGAATTTGGGGTTGTTGGGGGGGGGGGGGGGGACGTCACTTTTACACAAATGACAACCTGGGATCCCAGCATAAACGATGTGCTCAGAAGACAACACCAAAACAGGACAAGAACAGATACAAAATAGAACTCATCTATAAAAACAAAAGACCAAGAACAAGGAAACATTTGCAAAACACCTCTGGATTTGCTATTAGTGATATCAATATTACTAAAATTTCAGAGGAACCCCAGAGATGAACCATAAACGCAAAATGGGATGGGGGCGAAGGGAAGGGGAATCTACATTCGTGCAGTGTTGAAGCTGCAGACACCGTAAGCCTGACCTTTTCATTTAGGACGATGTATTTGATGAGCTCTCCAATGAGCTGCGTGTCTATCACATCATCCTCATCAAGAGCCTCAATGGTTCGGATCGTGTCTTCAGAGTACCTGCGTACGAACCGCAATGCCTCACCAAAGAAGCTTACAGTTGTGAAGGCTCCCCAATGCTCGTATCAATAACCAAAAGAGGAGGCACTCTGCTAGGAATTATTAACTCACGTACATTGATGAAAAAGACTGGCTATAAAACAAGGTGATTGCATTCCAAGGTTACAGTGAAATGAGTAAAAAGTTCATGGAAGAAATGAGTTTAACATTGGGAGGGAAAGAGCTAGCTCGCATGATGTCCATGATAACAGTCAATGTGGAAAAGCACAAGAACATCACAAGACTATACACTCATGGCACAAACGAGGACCCACTTGTCAACAAGATATTGCAAATACTGAGGCTTTTTCTCATTGTATTCCCGTTCTTTTTCCTCCTCGTCTTTCCGAAGCTGCTTTCCACGCATAAACCAGTTCCGGCGGCGTTTTGGAGCACCTTGCTGCTGAGGGCGATAACTACAAAAATGTGTGGATAAGGCTGTGAAAAAGACATGTCAATTGGCCTGTACTTGGAATAAACGAAATGGCCAACGAATGAGCAAACAAAAGCCAGTGGGAAGAAGTGTGCAAAGAAAACAGGAATTCCAAGCTCGATTCAAACCCGAAAATGAGAACACAGGATTCGGATACACCATGGGGAAATGCGTGCAGAAGTTGAACAAGTTCCAAAATGCTGAACCAAATATATCAATGTACATACCTGATAATCTGGATCACATCCTCAAGGAAGAATTCTTTGACAGGAAATGTGAAGCCAGGGATATGGCTAATTGGGCAATCACCTGCAGGAATGAAATGAACACATTAATGGAAAAAAATCCCCCCAAAAAACACACACAAATGTTTTTTGTATTATCAGCATATCCTGGGCTGAGTACCAGGAAGTTTATGGGCTACATTCTACCACCTTACTTCTGGCCTGTCCCACCCCTCCATCCCCACACTCGACCCCACCCTACCCAAGGTTGCACTTGTTCTTTCTAAAAACCAATAGATGGTTACCTTCCCCAAGCTGAAGACGAACACTCACCTCCATTTCTTCATCGCTATGTTCTGTCTGTGAATCCAACTCCTAGTATCTGTTATGCCATACTTCTCCTTTTAGTCCTGAAAGTGTGCTGTCAACTTCATCTTGTAACTTCATACACACTCCTCCACCACGTTTTGTATTTTTTTTTCTCTTCACTATTTTCATACCACTTAACTACCCAACCCATCTGTGATGTCTGTGGATTTACTTTGCTTGCATCTCTTTTACCACCAGACTGTGAAATGCTGCACTCCAATTCTCCTCTGTGAACTTAGACTTCTGTATATAACAAATGGTGTCAGTCATTGCACATGAACCTTCCTGCTTGATCAATGCTCATTATGCCTGGTGTTGGCTTCATGGTTGAGGTGGTGGGCTTGGGATCCGAGGGTCCTGAGTTCAAATCCTGCTCGGACGTTGAATTAATACAAGGTGGGGTCGACAGCCTGTCATCCTTCCAAGGTCGGCAAAATGAGTACCAGCTTGCTGGGATGATTGAGCCATTCGAGTATCCTGCGTTGGAGTATAATTGACAATGAGCCATGTTTCAATTTTTTCCATGGAGCGGTTTCGGAGATATAGAGGTGCAAAGTTTTTCACTTTTTCAAAGATGGCGCCTGGACCACGTGACCTATGACATCATAATTATCATTATAAATTACTGCAGGAGGAGGTGCACATATGGTCAAAATTTTGTATCAATTGGACCAACAGTCGCAAAGAAATATATTTTCATTACTAATCAAATCAGGCATTGTACTTGTCAAATTATGATGTCATAATGAAGACAGCAATGACATCATCATTAACATATCATATGCCCCATGTGGAGTACCTGACAATGAGCCATGTGTAAATTTTTTCCATGGAGTGGTTTTGAAGATATAGAGGTGCAAAGTTTTTTTTAGTTTTTCCAAGATAGGGCCTGTACCACGTGACCTATGACATCATAATTATGACGAAATAATTCTACAAGAGGAGGCGCACCAATTTGGAAAATTTTGTGTCAATCAGACTAACGGTTGATGAGAAAATGAATTTTTTAAATGCCGACACATACGTACATATGTATGTACGGCACATGTACGCGACCAATTGCTTAACCCCACATTTTGCTTCGCGAGCACAGGGTAAAAATTAATTTGGGAGGAGGAAAAAGCAACAGTGGACACAAAAAAAATATCCTCAACATTTGAATGCCAACTATGCAAGCATTGAGCCCCATAGAAATTCCAAAGCTACGAGTGTGCCTGGTAAGTTCAGAAAAGGAAATGCCGAACATACCAAAGTAGCTGGAGAACATCTCAGCATTTAGCGTGGCGCTCATGATGACAATGGAGAGGTCAGGACGCCAAGGGAGGAGGTCACGTACAATGGTGAGCAGGAAATCTGACTGCAAACTCCTCTCATGTACCTCATCCAGAATGAGATGACTCACTCCACTCAGATAGCTGACAAAGCAAAGGGTCAGTGGAGCAATCAAACAAAATCAAATAAACTAGGAAATAGAATTTGATGCGAATGAGTCGATGGATATGCCCGTGTCCAAGGTAGATGTCAACCCACTGTTTTATTTGATCTCAAAGGTAACGTGAAACTTTAAATGGAGAGAGAGACAGAGAGAGACAGAGAGAGACAGAGAGAGGCACAGAGAAAAACAGAGAGAAAGAGAGAAAGAGAGAAAGAGAGAAAGAGAGAAAGAGAGAAAGAGAGAAAGAGAGAAAGAGAGAAAGAGAGAAAGAGAGAAAGAGAGAAAGAGAGAAAGAGAGAAAGAGAGAAAGAGAGAAAGAGAGAAAGAGAGAAAGAGAGAAAGAGAGAAAGAGAGAAAGAGAGAAAGAGAGAAAGAGAGAAAGAGAGAAAGAGAGAAAGAGAGAAAGAGAGAAAGAGAGAAAGAGAGAAAGAGAGAAAGAGAGAAAGAGAGAAAGAGAGAAAGAGAGAAAGAGAGAAAGAGAGAAAGAGAGAAAGAGAGAAAGAGAGAAAGAGAGAAAGAGAGAAAGAGAGAAAGAGAGAAAGAGAGAAAGAGAGAAAGAGAGAAAGAGAGAAAGAGAGAAAGAGAGAAAGAGAGAAAGAGAGAAAGAGAGAAAGAGAGAAAGAGAGAAAGAGAGAAAGAGAGAAAGAGAGAAAGAGAGAAAGAGAGAAAGAGAGAAAGAGAGAAAGAGAGAAAGAGAGAAAGAGAGAAAGAGAGAAAGAGAGAAAGAGAGAAAGAGAGAAAGAGAGAAAGAGAGAAAGAGAGAAAGAGAGAAAGAGAGAAAGAGAGAAAGAGAGAAAGAGAGAAAGAGAGAAAGAGAGAAAGAGAGAAAGAGAGAAAGAGAGAAAGAGAGAAAGAGAGAAAGAGAGAAAGAGAGAAAGAGAGAAAGAGAGAAAGAGAGAAAGAGAGAAAGAGAGAAAGAGAGAAGAGAGAGAAGAGAGAAAGAGAGAAAGAGAGAAAGAGAGAAAGAGAGAAAGAGAGAAAGAGAGAAAGAGAGAAAGAGAGAAAGAGAGAAAGAGAGAAAGAGAGAAAGAGAGAAAGAGAGAAAGAGAGAAAGAGAGAAAGAGAGAAAGAGAGAGAGAGAGAGAGAGAGAGACAGAGAGAGACAGAGAGAGACAGAGACAGAGACAGAGACAGAGACAGAGACAGAGACAGAGACAGAGACAGAGACAGAGACAGAGACAGAGAGAGAGAGAGAGAGAGAGAGAGACAGACAGATTGAAAAGCCATAAGTACAAGAGAGCTAACACTAGAGAGTTCATAGAACACCTTACCCCATGTAGCTTGAGAAAGGAGGACATGGGCGGCATCTCTGAGCAGCAAATTTGATTGGGCGTGATGACGTAAAATTCTGCAATATTTAGTCCAAATACTGCGAAACGGGATGCTCTTGAAAGTGCCATAAAGGTTATTTGTGTTCGAAGTGTTCAAGTATGTAATTCTATTGAAAGAAAATAAAGATTTTAAAGGTCGGAGAAAAAAAACAAAAAAAAACATTCCAGCAGTTTAACGCTGTTTGATGCAGTCTTCTACACCATCTTATTTAACACGTTACACATTAGTTATTTGTGCCTGTTGTTTATTGGTTCCCGAAAAAAAATAAGTGACCACTATATTCGTTATTTTTGTGTGTGTCTGTCTGTCTGTCTGTCTGTATGTCTATATGTCTGTATGTCTGTATGTCTGTCTGTATGTCTGTCTGTATGTCTGTCTGTATGCTGAGTCAACCCCCGGTGTATTAATTCAGCAGCCGACGGGGCTTGAACTCAGGACCCTAGGATCCTAAGCCACCACCCTAACCATTAGGCCAACACCAGGCTACGCACTCAGCCTGTCATCCTTCCGAGGTCGGCGAAATGAGTACCAGTTCCAGTATGTACTGGTAGAGGGGCACTGCATCAGTGACACAGTCGCGCTTCAAGAAATGAGAGCTACCGCGGCAGCTAAGCTGCAATACGACCACCACCACCACAACTAAATTGTGAATTAAAAATAAGCTGTTTTCATTGCCTTTCTTATACATTGATTTTATTGCGTTGTTTCCATAATTGTAAATATAGTCCGAGTTGGTTTAAAAGATATACCAGTATGTCTATTTGTATCAACTATATCGAAGGATTTCATAAAAATGTGGCAAAAACTATAACTATATGAGAAATACTGATTTCAATTCATAACAATATTAAAATAAAATCATTCATAATAAAATCAAAATTCATTGCAAACTCTTTAAAGGCGGTCACGTGGTCAATGGTTTTTCCCTAATTAGTTTTCCATATCAATTAAATTACTATTTTTAGTAAATAAACTTACATAAATAAATGTTTTGAGGGGGGTAATCTGAAATCGTAGGGGGTAGGATGAAATCGATTTCAAGCTACCCCCAGGGGTAACTTGAAATCGATTTCAGATTACCGGGAGGTAACTTGAAAGGGGGGTAGCTTGAAATCTTTACACCGGCACTCCGGGTACAATAGGCCCATGATCGAAGTTAGTCCTCCCGCGCCGGCACTCTCGGCTAAACGTCGTTCGTGACCGTCTAAGACGAGCCATTTGTTGACACTCTCTCCATTTATCACATCTTTCAGACGTAAAACGTTTGACTTCTTCGTTCGCTACATTGTCCTGGCGAATAATACACGGAGGAGCGTCCTCACTGGCCATATTCATCAAAAATCGCCGATCAGCTGCCGGTGATTTCCTCCCTGCAGGAAGCTGCCATCTTGGACAACTTAGCTGGTTTACATGACAGTCTGACGTAATTTGCATACGATGTCAGCCGATCTATTGGCTGGCGAGGCGTCACGTGGCCTACACGTGATCCGAGTGGAGAAAATTCAAATGAGAGAGCGCGGGAATGCATCGATTTTCAAGAAGAAAATACACAATAATACACAAAAAAAAACTGCAGCTATTTGAGTGGAGAACTTTTGGATACCTATGTATTTGGATATACAGTATACTATCATATTATCAAGGTTTTGTCTACCCCCCCGATGAGTGGAACGAAATTGCACGATACAGCTTACGGCTGATGGCCTATATCCTGTTTCCTTATTTTAATGTCCACAACATTGTTTTGTGACCTTTAAAGATTATGCAAAGGTCAAATTTTGAAAGTTGTTGAACGAAACCGGGTTTTTGACATTTTGCAGCTAATAACCTGTCACTCGTACCACATCATGTTGATCATTTTTTATAACTTGGTCAAACATTATCACATTGTCTCATCCTCGACTTCTGAAACAATCTACATCGTCAAATACCGCTCGTGAACCATTGTCGTCTTCAGACTTGTGTCATATATAAAGTCCTTATAAACAGCATGTTTTGGGTTTGGAATGACTTTCAATCTTGTTTGACTGCCAGACAGGCAGACAAGAGTAAAAAAGAAATTATCTCTCAGTCTCCTCTCTGCGCACGCACAATCGGGACAAATTCAGGGCCAAAGTACTGCGAAACTACCGGTTGATTTTCCGATTTATGTTCAAATTCGTGCTCAAATATAATTCAATTGAAATCAAGTTCTTCATCAATCATAAACTGACGTTTGCAGACAGGACAGACAGACATACATACATACATACAGACACAAGCGAACAAATTGCTTAACCCCACCTTTCACTTCGCACATACAGGGTCATGGTGTGCAAAATGATTTTCAAAGGGCACATGACCTTTGACCTGTTAAGCCCAAAGTTGAATAGGTTCATTTTTATTGCCCCATGCATGCAAAGTGAAGAGCAGGGTTAAGCAATTTGTTCACGTCTGTCTGTCTGTACTTCTGTCTACAAATGTCAGATTATGACCGAGGAACAACTTAACGTAAATTGAATGTTACATTTTGAACACCAATCGCAACATGAATAGGAAAATGAACCTGTAGATTAGCAGTAATTTGTTTCTGAATTTGTCCCGATCGCACATGTGCAGACAGGGGTGAGATTTTTTTCACTTATCTGGAAATGAAATTCCAGATAAGGTATTATCATCGTGCACCATCCTTTTATCTGTCTGCTATTTCGACTTCTCCAGCCAAACCACTGGCCCGATCCAGCTGAAATTTGGCAGCAACGTTCCGCTCCTGACTGGTAATGGAGATTGCAAAGCTCCTTCTGGTCACATGACTTTAAGTCAGTCAAAATGGTCAACTTTGTAAATTTCTGGAAAAATCTTCTTCTCCAGACCCACCAGTCAGAATGCGACTAAATTTGGGTTCCAACATTAAGCTAGGGTAACAATGTTGAATTGCAGAGGTCATTCTAATCACATTACCGGAAGTATGTCAAAACAGACGCCAAAGTCAACTTTTGGAAAAATCACGTAAATTCTTTTTAAAAAAAATCTTCGAGACCCACCAGTCAGAATGCTACCAAATTTGGGTTACATTAGGACAGGGTCCTGATATTAAATTGCGGAGATCATACCGATAAGTGACCGGAAGTGTGTCAAAATGGCCGTCACGTAAATTCCTTCAAAAATCTTCTTCTCCAGACCCACCAGTCAGAATGCAACCAAATTTGGGTTACAACATTAGGCCAGGGTAGGGATGTTAACTTGTGGAGGTCATGCGATCACATGGCTGGAAGTGTGTCAAAATGGCCAACTTAGTCAATTTTATGAAAATCACAGAGATTCCTTCAAAAATATTATGTTTTTAAGGATGTCATAAAGGACACAAACAACAGGCATGAGTAATTAATGTAATGTGTTAAATAAGGCGGTGAACACTACCGGTCAAAAGTTTTAAAACACCCCCATTTTTCAGTTTTTACTGAAATTTAAGCAGTTCAAGTCCAGTAAATAACCTGAAATGGTACAAAGCTCAGCAGTAAACTGCCAGAGGTTAAAAAAAGGTTTAGGTTACCAAAAACTGAAAAATAATGTAAATTTCAGAATTGTTAAAAAAGGCCCTTTTCAGGGAACAAGTAATGGGTTAGCAACTGCAGCTGTTCTGCAGCAATCGAAGTAAATTAAGCCTTGAAAGTTGATACAAACGATTCTGACAGGTGTCCCAACTTTTGTTAATTAGTTACAAACCCTCTGTCTGTATAAAAGCAGTGCTGGAACAGACTGTGTTGCTACACCCTCTGAAGTATTATTTGGACAATATTGCACTGCAGGAAATAGTATATTGCTATCATAATGGCGAAAAAAAGACAATTAACAAAGGAAGACTTTAAGAACATTATAACCCCTAAAAGTGCAGGTCTTTCCTTTAGAGGAATTGCAAAAAAGCCAAGGTGTCAGTGAGTACAGTTTCCTATACCATCAAAAGGCACTTGGAAACTGGAGGAAACTCTGACAGGAAGAAGTCTGGCAGACCCAAAGCCGCAACACAATCAGAGGACAAGTTTCTGAGAGTCAACAGCTTGCGTGATATACGGCTCACAGGACAGCAGCTTCAAGCACAGCTTAACACTGGTCGAAGTAAGGAAGTCTCAGTTTCAACTGTGAAAAGAAGACTTCGAGCTGCAGGTTTGACAGGTCGAGTGGCAGTAAGAAAGCCATTGCTAAAATGGCAAGATAAGAAAAAGAGGCTTGCCTGGGCCATGATGCACCGCCAGTGGGCTACTGAAAACTTGAAAAAGGTCTTATGGACCAATGAATCAAAATTTGAAATCTTCGGTTCATCACGCAGGGTTTTTGTATGCCGTCGAGTCGGCGAAAGGATGGTTCCTCAGTGTGTGACACCAACTGTCAAACATGGAGGAGGAAACGTGATGATCTGGGTCCTTTTTGCTGGATCCAGAGTCGGTGGCTTGCACAGAGTGATTGGCACCCTGAACCAAAATGGCTACCACAGCATTTTGCAGCACCATGCAATACCCTCTGGTCTACAACTCGTTGGTCAGGGGTTCATCCGACAGCAAGATAACGACCCAAAACATACCTCCAGGCTATGTCAGAACTACCTTAGAAGAAAAGAACAAGACGGTCGGCTTCAAATCATGGAATGGCCAGCACAGTCTCCAGACTTAAACCCCATCGAGTTGGTTTGGGATGAACTGGACAGAAGGGTAAAAGAAAAGCAACCAACAAGTACAACATATTTGTGGGAACTTCTGCAACAGTGTTGGGAAGTACTTTCCGAACAATAATTGATTTTGGCTGTTCAAGTATGTTCGGCTGGTATTTCTGCAAAAGGTGACGACTTTGATGAGTCAAAATTTTAGATTAAATTTTGTTCAACAAAACGATTCCATGATTCATTTTTTTCTGCAATTGCTTATTTGTTCTATGCTTTAATTTCAGAGTACATTGAAACATTAAACTGCTTAAATTTTAGGAAAAACTGGAAAAATGGGGGTGTTCTAAAAATCTAGACCGGTAGTGTAAAAGACTACATAAACGGTGGTAAACTTCCGAAAATAGATTTCCCGACGACCTTTAAAGTCCATTTTATTTAAATTTACAGTGGTAAGAAAAAGGTTTTGAACCCTTTGGAATTTTCTGTATTTCTACATAAATTTGACCTAAAATGTGATCAGATCTTCATCTAAGTCCTAATATTAGATAAAGAGAACCTGCTTAAACAAATAGCACACACATGCAAAAAAATCTACTTTTTCATTTAGTTATTGAGCAAAATGACCAAACATTCAATTTCTTTGTTGGAAAAAGCATGTGGACCTCTGGGTTAATCAGCTCAATAAAGGCGGTAATAAGTCAGGTGTTTCAATCAATGGGATGACAATCAGGAGTGAGTTTGGGTGACCCTGTCCTCCATGAAAAACAGAAACTTTGTTTGTCACCATCAGAACCTGGTCTTCACTACACAGGTTTGTGGAAGTGTGTCATGCCCACATCCTAGAGAATGCTGAGGACCTCAGAAAAAGAGTTGTCAATGCTCATGGGTCTGGAAAGGATTACAAAACCATTTCTAAAGATGTTGGGCTCCACCAATCCACTGTCAGGCAGATAGAGAACAAATGGAGAAAATTCAACAACATTGTAACTCTTTCCAGGAGCGGTCGTCCAACAAAAATCACTCCAAGAGCAAGAAGTAGAATAATGCTGGAGGTCACAAAGAACACCAGGGTAATGTCGAAGGATCTGCAGGCCTCTCTTGCATTGGCTAATGTCAGTGTTCATGAGTCCACAATCAGCAAAACACTGAACAAGAATGGTGTGCACAGGAGCATGGCAAGGAGGAAACCACTGCTCTCCAAAAAGAAAATTCCCACCCATCTCAAGTTTTCCAAAGACCACCTTCCATTCCATTGGGACCATACTCTATGCAGAGCGTTGGTGCTGCCTAAGCAGTCTCCTTGGCTATTAGGTACAATCCTGGACAGGTTGCCACTCCGACACAGAAAGACCACCTTGAAGATCCAGAAGGCTATTGGAAGAATGTTCTGTGGACAGATAAGTCGAAAGTGAAACTTTTTAGCTTAAATGAGAAACGTTATGTTTGGCGAAAAACCAAACACTGCATTCCAACATAAAAACTGTGGTGTAGTCATGCCCGCGGGGAGGGGCATGATGATGATGCATGATGGGCGTGATGGTTGGAGGAGTGGTCGTGGGGTTCGGCAAGGGATATGAGGTGTGCACGCCGTCTGAGGCGTGGTAGTAATACTGGAGTCGGCCGGCTCGTGAGTGTACCGCGTACGGAATAAAGGAGAGCCGCGGGCACAGTACGCCCTGGCTCGCACTCGTGCAACACAGCCCGGCTCGACTGTTCCTCCGCTTCGTGTCTGCCTGCTAAGCATCTCCCAACCCAGTACAGTACAGTGGCGACGAGGATGGGATGATCGACGTGTGTAAGGGCGGCAAATGACCCGTGCGGTTCCAGGCTACGGAGCCAAAGGTCTCGCCGGCGCGAACATGGCAAAGGGTCGGTGCATGGCAAACGTACGCGTGCCCGCCTTCGTCGGAATCTACTTCGGCCACGTCGAGTGGGCAACGTTTGTTCATTTGGTTCATTTTCTTGTTCGTTTTGTCGAGGATACGCGTTTCGGCTCGAACGCGGCGTTGGACGTCGCGCAAGCTCTGGAGAATATCCGAGGTCTCGATGGTCGGGACACAGCAGATGGTCTAGGGGTCATCGCGATGGGCCAGGCACGCACGGCCATGCGCACGGTCTGCGGCGCGGGTCGTGGGCGAGCGTGGCAATGCAGTCACTCGGACGGCGGTCTGGGCTCTCGAGGTCGTCTGCGGTGTGTGGGCCGAGGGTCATCGCCCATTGTTACGGTCATAGATGGCGGTGTGCGAGGCGATCCCTTCCGTCCCGCGTCGAAACCCTGCTTGCGATTGATCCGGTAATGACAAGATCAGAGGCAGGGCGAGGGGAAGTGAGCGAGGCACGGATCGGGTGTCGAGTTGAGTCCACTCGTGCTGGCCGCGCATCGCATTCGGCTGTGCCGTGCAAATTCACGGCAGAGGAGCATCCAGCACGGTTCAGAGATCATTTTATTTCTGGTCTGCGAGCAGCCATTGACATTGTCTGCGAGCAGCCATTGACCGACATCACATTCGACTCGGCGATCGCGACTGTTTCATCTATCGAGCAGACACCGGTGACCGCGCAAGTCCGCGCGATGGCTCAAGTGCCGCAGGGTGCTCGCACGCCTAGCGGTGCGGGACGAGAGCGCGCGCACCGCAGCACGGTCGCACCGGGAGCGAAGGGGCACCGCAGCACGAGCGCACCGGGAGCGAAGGGGCACCGCAGCACGAGCGCACCGGGAGCGATGGGGCACCGCAGCAGGACCCCAGTGACCTGGAGATCAGCCTGCAGCCGGGGCATGATGATGCCGGCGAGCCGGAGCAGGAGCCGGGCGCGGCGACCCGGAGCCTTTTGGGTCGGAGCGGGTTCCGGTTCGTGCCTCCAGATGTCCCAGTGCCCTCTTCGAGACCTTCGTCGAATACCGAGGGCGAGGCGCTGGCGGCGGGGGCCGCGTCGATGCAGCGGCGGCCACCGTTCGTTGCTGCCTGCGGCGTGAGGTGCGCTCCAGGAGCGGCGAGAGCCATATCAGCTTTCGCGATGAGTTCCCGCGCTTCGTTCGCGATGAGTTCCCGCGCTGTGGCAAGGTTCGTGAGGCAATGCGCATCGGTGTGGTTCAGGCAGCTTCAACAGGTGGCGGTGGGCCCGTGGCGTTAAAGGGAGTCGCGAGTCGCAGCATCAAGTCGACAACCAAGAAGCGGACTCGTGATGTGGGTTGTGGGTTGTTGTTCATGGCATATGTGTTTTTCCTTGCTCTAGTGATGCAGTTTAACGTTGTTGAAATAAATGCCAGCAGTTCTCATGTAAAAGTGGATGTGGCGGAGATCAGTCAATGGGAGTTGGATTATGGTCAATGTGATGTGGGGCGAATAAAGAAGGTTTGTTAGCCTCCAGTTGCTCCAGGCCGCAGGTAATTGCTTTGTCATGTGCTGGGATTTTATCAAAAAGCGCGCTGTACGGAAAAATGAATTTACGATGCTTCGAATGTTATTCCTATTGATTTATAACGAGCTTATGGTTGAAGTGGGGTTTAAATGGAATTACTACTGTCTAACTGCCGTGTGGGTCTCGGAGATCGACTCGGGGCCGGGACTCGTGCGCTGGTCGGCGTTACCCCCCACCTCTGCTTTCAGCGAGGTCAGACGTGCCTGGCGCCTGGGGCGTGGCTCTCTGGGTGCGCTCAAGGCCGTTTTGGCCATGCGGTGGAATCTTAACTGATTATGGTGCATGAAGGTTGAGGGAGTATTTGTTGCTTCCGGCAAAGGGTGCTGTTCAGCGCCCCACCAAGGTCGGTTGGGTCTGGCGGTGGCGCCGCGGGTTCCAGACAGCGGGGGTCCGGCCTCGAAAGGTTTATCTGTTTCAGGTCTGCCTGGGGGGCGGGTTTGCTGAGTCGTGCTGCTGTGCTTCTCCAGTAGCTCGCTTCCACGCATTATATGATGTGATGTGCTATTATACTTTGTTATTTTCATTTTATTTCCATGATTATTATACGAAATCCTTCGTGTTCTGCATGCTTCTTATAATACTGATCATTTAATAATCATACTTTTAGGAGGGAGGAGTGTGGTGTAGTCATGCCCGCGGGGAGGGGCATGATGATGATGCATGATGGGCGTGATGGTTGGAGGAGTGGTCGTGGGGTTCGGCAAGGGATATGAGGTGTGCACGCCGTCTGAGGCGTGGTAGTAATACTGGAGTCGGCCGGCTCGTGAGTGTACCGCGTACGGAATAAAGGAGAGCCGCGGGCACAGTACGCCCTGGCTCGCACTCGTGCAACACAGCCCGGCTCGACTGTTCCTCCGCTTCGTGTCTGCCTGCTAAGCATCTCCCAACCCAGTACAGTACAGTTTTTGTGAGATCCATCTCACATCCTTTTTTGTCATCCCAACCGTGAAGCATGGTGGTGGGAGTATCATGGTTTGGGGCTGCTTTGCTGCCTCAAGACCTGGAAAGCTTGCAGTCATTGACAGAACCATGAATTCTGGATTGTACCAGCAAATTCTACAGGAGAATGTCAGGGCATCCATCCGTAAGCTGAAGCTTAACAGAAAGTAGGTCATGCAGCAAGACAACAATCTTAAACACACAAATAAATCTACATCAGAATGGCTGAAGCAGAAGAGATTTTGCATTTTGGCATGGTCAAGTCAAAGTCCAGACCTTAACCAATTGAAATGTTGTGGCAGAACCTGAAGTGAGCAGTTCATGTGAGAAAGCCCACAAATATCTGAGTTGAAGCAGTTGTGGAAGGAGGAATGGGCCAAAATTCATTCAAGCCTATGTGTAGGACTGACAAAGAGTTACAGGAAACGTTTGGATGACGTTATTGCTGCTCAAGGGGGTGCCGCCAGTTACTGAATGTAAAGGTTCACATACTTTTTCCGACAAAGAAATTTAATGTTGGATAATTTTGCTGAATAAATAAAGATTATTTTTTGTGTTTCTTAAATAAATAAATAAAGATGATATTTCAATTGCATTTATTATTGCAATCAGGTTCTCTCTATTTATTATTAGGACTTAGATAAAGATCTGATCACATTTTAGGTCAAATTTATGCAGATATACAGAAAATTCCAAGGGTTGAAAAACTTTTTCTCACAAATGTAATTGTATATTTGAAAACTGGCGAACACAAATCGCCTTTTTGGTACTTTCAAAACCCTTCCGTTGAGAAGTACTTGGACAAAATATTGCGGCATTTTTCGTCATCATGACCAATCAAATTTGTTGCTCGTAGACCCCACCCATGTTCTTCTTGTATTCTATTTTTCCTCGAGTTATATGATTATTATCTTCATTTCAAGACTGCATGGGGTATGGTGTTCTCTGAACTCTCGAGCATTACCTCCCACACTTGTGCCAAGTTTGTTTGTAATTCCTTCAGTGGTTCACAAATTATTGTGGGAACAAAAAAAACGACAACGGCGAGACGCACGAATGAACGTAAAGCCAGATGGACAACTCAATAGCATAATGTCTTCAGCTGTGGAGGCAGAATAAAAAACAATGAAATTTATTTTTTTCGATGTCCAGAAGTCAGGTGAGGGTTTGCAATACAAATTCAATAGTTCCATTCTTAAGGAATAGCAAAGTAAAAAACAATCGCGTGTTAAACAGATTATAACTCCATAGCATCACCAAAGGTGACTGTACTCACGAGTCTGACTGTAACCACTGCAGAACTATTCCGGTGGTGCAGTACAGGATTGAACCTTGGGGCCGTGGCATCCGACTGGAGGAGAAGAGGAAGGCATGGGGACGGGTGAAGAGGCAGATGATTATGGGCAAATGGTAAAACCCCAAAGCTATGTTGCTTATCTTGCACTGAAAGGCTACCTCTGCAGCCTGATCTGATAACCCGTGCTTTTTCGATTTCCACACGATTCTCCTCTTTCAGAAGCAACTCGTTCTGCCACCTACCCAGGTATGGAAAGGGAGAGAGTAAAATAAATAATCATCTAAGGGTTTAAAAAGCACTGCAAGATCATTTCAAACATTTCATTCACTTATCTGTGCCGAACATGGCTTTAAATACCTCAAATATATAACCAAGTGATCAACTGTTAATGATAAACAACCCTCTATATATTGTGGGTTGTGGGTGATCACATAACGTCTAAAACTCAAATAGTGTGAACACAGCAAGCTGGGAAAATTGCGCGGTTTTGTGGCAAAAATAATCATTACCGAGATGGCACTGATACGACGAGGCTGAGTGCACACAATACGACACGTTGATCCTCGACCATGGGCTATCTGGTCGTCCAGGATGAATTGTGGAACCTGTGTGGTTTTACCACACCCCGTTTCACCACTGATGACCACGGCACGATTGTTGTTTATGAGCGATATCAGCGTCTGTGAAGAAAAAACTCATGTGGATGACCATATAAAAGAAAGAACGAAAAGTACATGTTTTGTTGAGAAACTCATTCTGAAAGCTGATCATTTTGATCAAGTGGCCTTGAAATCACCAATTCCGATAATGGAAACAAGATGTCAAAACGCGCGCGCGCGCACACACGCACGCACGCACGCACGCACGCACGCACGCACGCACGCACGCACGCACGCACACACACACACACACACACACACACACACACACACACACACACACACACACACACACACACACACACACACACACACACACACACTTCAAGCTCCGCACCGAATGACGAAAAATTGACAGAACAGCTAAAACTAAAATGGTTTTCTGAGGACATTCAAATAGAATTTGGACTCGATAAGTGTGCCAAGTAAACATTTTTGAAGGTAAACCAACGAAAAGAGACAACATGAAATTGACCTCAAAACAACAATTAGAAAACGAAGCATCATACAAATACCTCGTAGTAGAAGAAGGCCAACAAATATGTCACAAACAAATGTGCAAAACAATCGTCAAAGAAAACCTTTGCAGAACGAAGTAGATCCTGAAGATGTACCTCTCCCCAAGAAACAAAACCAAAGCCATAAACCAATTCACAGTACCAGTGTACTAATACAGCTGTGGAATAATAAACTAGCCCCAATCATAAATCAATAAGTTTGACACCAAAACAAGAAAACTCCTGAACCATCCACGAAATGTTAGACAAAAACCAGTGCATCCCAAGAATGTACCTGCTGAGGCGAGAGGGAGGGAGCGGCCTGATGGAACTTAACCAGGTGCACAGAGCGACGGGTGAAGGACTAGCTGAGTGTGTGAAATGCTCCACATACTATTGGACTCAATTTGTAAACAAACATGAAAGCAACAAACTTGAAAAAGTATCCCTAATTCCAAAAACAGGTGCGAATAGAAGATACCGCACAGGAAAATTAAGCAGCAACAAATATAGCCTCAACAATTGCAAAAAAGACAAAAGAAATATCCACCAATCATATCAACAAATAGTCACCAACAAGTGTGAGAACGACAAAAGAGCAGGGAAATACAAAAAATGAATTGGACCGAGTTGGGATCGACAAAGAAGGCTCATTGGAATGGCTAGGAAGAGGTCAGCTCAACTAGTACAGAGAACGAATAATAATAAATGCTCAAGAGCAAGGATTCCACACCATTGGATTAAAAAAAATGGTGGGACTGAGCCAGACGGACAAGGGTAGGTTCTGCAAGACAGAAACAGAAAGTATTAGTCACCTACTTTTGGGATGCAAAATACTATTATCAGAACTTTACACACAACTGCATAACAAAGTATAAATTCATTTGCATATCTGCAAAAATTTCAACATCCCAGTTCCAGAAAACTCATGGAAACACGAACCAAGGGTAATTGTTGAAAATAAGGATGTCATGCTCACGTACGACCTGATGATCCCATCGAGCGTGAATATAGAAAACAAAGTCTTGCGACTGGACATCGTTCTCAGGAATGAAAAGGAAAAGACAGCATTGCTGATTGAGATATCAGTACCCAGCAATTTTGGCTTAAATTACACAGAAATCAAGAAAATCAACAAATTCCAGGACCTCAAAAACAAGATCAAGAGATCTTGGAAGGTGAAGAGCATCAAAATTGCATCACCGGTGATAATTGGAGCAACAGGAATAATAAAGAACCTCACTGAAATTTTGAAAACCATCTCCAGGAATATTACCACAAATGAACAACAATTGGAGGCATTCCGGGGTTTGGTGACTATCCTGAAAAGAGCCCTTGGAACAAAACACTGAGAACAACAAAGATGAACTGCTTGGTCCATGAACTGTGATCCCTTACCGAAGCAAAGGTGGATACTCTGAGTACTGGGAGAACTTCGTTCCATCTCCTCAAACCCACAAATGGAGATGATAACCGCGCACGCACGCACGCACGCACGCACGCACGCACGCACGCACGCACGCACACACACACACACACACACACGTTTGTTCCTTACATGTATCAAAGCTTCTTGCCAAATGCCCCTGAAATTTTGCTGTACCGCAGTATTTTCACACATGGAAGGTCGTCATGATAAAAACTTCCAATTTTTTAATCAAATTAATATTAAAACATGAATTGACAATCGTATGTCGGGTGCTCCCCTCGGTGGGGAGAAGGGTGGAATTTGGCTTGCGCCACAGTCCTTCAGCATTCTTCTGATGTTAATTTTCTGTCAGGAATAGAAGTAAGAGCATTTAAATGTTGATATTCTGAATGTAGGATGGAAAGGAAAACCTTATACAAAGCGTCCATAGTCTCTATGGGGCTACACTGTGTTACGAGTGGTTGCAGACTCCTGTATGACGTTAACAAGGAAATGAGGACATTTGGGCCATCACTGCTGTGATGCACCATGGATATTGACACGGGAATGGGGTTTCCTCACACCAGTAGCCATGAGGCAGATGGAACCTTTTGGGTCCAAAAGGGTCAATAGGTAGGGATGGGCTGACTCAAGAACTGAGTGTGGCAGAGATGTATATGCTATTTACTATGAGCAGAGGACGGGCATGGGGGGGGGTGCAACGAGGGATACTGATGGTGATATTTGATGGGTCTAGTGTAGGACTACCAACTAGAGATGTCAGAAGGGGGTACATGGAGTACCAACAGAGTACGCCATATCAAGGGCGATGCTATAATTGTTGAAGATTGGACCATAGGGAGTGGGAGTGAAGAGCCAGGTGACCTTCAGTGGCGGAGGTAATTAAAGAATATGGATACATACCTTCAATAATGAGAAATTTATGTTTGAAATCGTGATTTGAGAAAGCCTGGCATTCATTTAAGTGGGCTCATACTTTTGCACTCAATTGTGTATGTATGTCCCCAGAATTAGAACTTATTTCATTTTTTTTTTTTTTCCATTTTGACCAGGGCCAGAGGTGAGCAGCCCATGAGTCAAGGCCACGGTGCAGTACACGGGGTGTCTCACAGCTCCCTGTACACTCAAACCACATGCTTCCGACACAACACCAACACTCCACCACCAATATTTCCCATTCTAACCCCCCACCCCCTCAATATTTTGCCCAACGTAACACCGCATGGTTGCATGAGGTAAGGAAGGAGTCGTCCCCACACTCTCCAGTTCTTCTTCTCACTCTGCTTCTTTCTCCTCAGTTCTCATCTCCTTTTTAAGGGAATGAATGATGGCACCTGCCTGTTGTCCAAGTAAATTTGTATCAGGGGAACATGTATTAGGGGTAATTCTGCTATTCCATGTCTTCGCCAACTTGTAAATACCTGCTTTATTAATTTGTTTGTGAAGACGTGCTTCATAATTATCACCATGCTTGCGTGTAAATAAATAATTGGTATCTTTCAAATCTTCCTCATTCGTGTCCTTCATTTCAATGATGCCAACACAGTGAGTGCATAATCGATAGACAGGAAGTTTTGCCACACTGATTAGCCAACACAGTGAGTGCATAATCGATAGACAGGAAGTTTTGCCACACTGATTAGCCAACACTACACTCACGGTTCCGCTCAGCCATCATAAGGACTTGAGTGCACGTAGAGTTAGCGGACCTTAGTTGAGGTCATTAGGTCACCAACAGGTAACACGGTGTAATAGGCGAGAGGATTCTGTTAGACATAATTATCCCAACCAGTTGGTTGAAAACTCGTCGGGCCATGGAGTCATCCGTGGCTGGCGGCCTCAGGGTTAGAGGCAAGCGGCGAGTCTTGGGACCACCCCGTGAGCCTCGCCCGGACTCGAACCCCAACCCGTAAAATATATGTGTGTGTGTGTGTGTGTGTGTGTGTGTGTGTGTGTGTGTGTGTGTGTGTGTGTGTGTGTGTGTGTGTGTGTGTGTGTGTGTGTGTGTGTGTGTGTGTGTGTGTGTGTGTGTGTGTGTGTGGTGTTATATAATGGGTCACAAAACCTATCAGGCGTTAGGCCTCATGATGAGTTGGTCTAATTGGCCAACTTTGAAACTAGGCAGGACGAGGCCTCGCTCCCACCCAAACTAACGCTTTCGCTACCATAGCCTCAGAGACATTATGGCCTGTCAGCCATCTTCATGGAGGTGGCCAAAGCATGAGATGCAAATAACATGTGAAAGAGACAATATTTTAAAAACTGAAGACAAAGTATAATTAAAGTACTTACGTCTCTCATTTTAAACGATGGTAACTTCATCCTGAATTCCTGTGGAAAACACAAGACCAACACTCATCGAGATGTGTTTAGGATTGCCCTTTTTGAAACACAACTTGCTCTTGAAGGCTACCCAGAAGCCATGCTGTTGTGGAAATGACTATTACTGTGGTATTTAAAGGACACAAGTATGTATTATTGTGTGAACGCTTTGGTGCAGAGTTACACTACAATCTGGTTAAAAAGAGAAAAAGAAAAGAAAGACATAACATCACCTGCATGTTCAAATAGTGCTGGTTACTTTGTCTTTTCTTCATCAACTCCTCATGAAGCTCACGGTCCAGATTTTCATCCTGCTTCATTGGCTTGCCAAACACATTTAAGCAGTTATCAAGTGGTTCTTCCTTTGATGCCTCTGGCTTGATTATTTTCCCTTCCCAACTATTGAAGCAAACACAGGGACAAGTAAAATCAATATCACAGAAGCATCGATTTTAACATGTCTATAAATCAAGAACATACATTTAGGCACACTGCAATTGAAGACGAGAATAATGAGATAAATTTCAATAAAAAAATAACCAACAATCTCCTTCGGTTTTGTTCAACAACCTCCTCAAAACCTTAAAAACCTCCTTAGACTTCAGCAAACATTTTACAGAAAATAAAATAAAACTGGGGTTGCAATACCAATTTGATTAGTTTAAGATGGGGAGTGAAATCAATAATGGGTCACCAGTAAACTTAGCAGTGCATCTCAACAAGGAATAACAAGGAAGTTTGATGAAGGAGGAGGCCACTCGGCCCTTCATACCTGCGTGATACCAACACCAGATAAAATAAATCCATCAAGCTAATGACTTAATTTCATTGGGGAGATGGAGGTGAGGGAGGCAGTGGGGATGAGAAAAGTGTGGCAGGTCCAGGGACATCAGGGTATTATAAAAAAAAAAAAAATTGTTCCGTTTGTAATGAAATTTGTTTTTCTTTTTGGGGGGTCAGGTCAGGTCAGGTATGGGAGCATGTGTCGGAGCAGTGCGTCGCTGCGTCTACTTCCCGCCGGTACTCCAAGGGCCTCCGTCTGGCCATCCCACAGGCAAATGCCTGACCCATCCCCATCTCGTTGAGATGCTGATTAACATGCTGCAACCATGAGGCACGTGATCAGCCCATTTGCCTCCTCCACTCATGAGGCTCCCTCACTGAGAGAATCTAGTGAGCAGGAACAGCTTCAGGAAAATGAGCCACATGTCCATACAGCCGCAGCTGATGCTCACAGACTATGCAGGTAACAAATCTCATTTGAGTCTCTCTCAGCAACCGCTCGTTGGACACAAAGTCCAACCAGCAAGGCCAATGATTCTCCGAAGAGACCTGGTACCAAAGGAATTAAGTCTCCTTCTCAGATCCCTGGTCAGAGTGCAAGTCTCAGATCCGCAGAGCAAGACTGGAAGCACCAGGGACCTGAAGACTCAGACTTTTGTCATCCTGCACAGGTACCGGCAGCACCACACCACTTGATCTAGTGAATCCATGACTCACAAGGCCTGACACAGAAATCTGTTGAACTCTGGCTCACAGCCAGCAGAGACATGAATATCACTGCCAAGGCAAGTGAATCTCTCCATGACCTCAACATCCTCGCCAAAAACAGGTATAGATAGGATAGCAGCATCCAATATTGTTACGAATCTGGTAGCCTTGTGCACACAGACATTCAGGTCCCCATAGCTCAGCTATTTTGATAAGTAAATGTGGATAGATAGCTCCCTTTCCCTTGTCTAATGGGTAATTCAATGTACATGTGCTGCGAGTTATTTTTATAGATAGGGTTTTTACACTTCTAACAACGATAACAACGCCATCTTCACTTCAATCCTGACGCCATAACGCTCGCGGCATTCTTCGCGCGCTCGCCAGCAAGCGCGCATGGGTGGAGCCTACCATAGGCATGGCGTCCCTTTAGCCAATCGGCAAGGAGTGGGCGTCTCACCCGCCCAGTTTCCAACTCAGCACCAGCACAATTAGGCACGCGGCCGAAGGCGAGGAGGTGGGTGGAGCATCCGTCGCTTCGGCTCAAAGCTCCAGCCAATGAGCAGAAGGTGAGCACTACACGCGCGCCTCAGCCAATGGGGAGGCGGCCACGAGCCGTGTGAGGACACCTCATCCAATCAGGAGACGAGTGGTCAGAAGAGGAGGCCCCTCGCTCGTCGAGAGGAAGGTGGGTGATTTGGGACGAATGGAGGAGATTAATCTCGTCCTGTCGCCGGCGTCTGCTTGAATCTCGTCCTGTCGCCGGCGTCTGCTCTAATCTTGTCCTATCGCTGGAGTCTGGTTCTCTGTCAGCTCGAGCGCGTGGTCTGCTTGAGCGCGGAACGCATCGCTCGACGCTTCTGGTCTCATGTCGTCGCTGGCGCTGGCCTGGTCGCATCTCGACGCGGCTGGTCTCGTCCTGGTTCGCTCGTCTCGTCGAAGACCGCATGAGGCGGGAAGGTCCCTTTCGTTTCTTTTGGGTGTGCGTCTGCCTGTGGGCCCTGTCTGTAAGTAGGAATTGTTTAAGTGCTCTTTGCTGTACATACTTGCATCTCTATTAGTCGTGATAACTCTGCCCTTCCCTCCTTCCCCACCTACTGTTAATAAATACCCCATTTGTTGAATGTTTCAGCTCGTTTCTGTCCCTTCCATCATTGGTTAAGCAAGGTGCGTTTTGGGGAATGAAAGAAGGCCGTTGTTGCCGTAGTGGTGTGCATTTGGGACTGACGGGACCTCGGTGACTATCCGCTCGGGTCAGGCAGGGGTCGAGCACGGAAACGACTCGTCCCGTTCGAGGTCCGTCGAGGGTGTGAATACTCGGTAGCTCGCCACATGGGTCTCCAGGTATTTTGAAGTTTGGAAAATAACGCTATCCCATGTGGTGGAATTATTGACGATTCACGGTCCTGTAAGGGAGCCGTACCCTCAGAGTTTTCCGAACGGTACGATCTAGATTCAGGGTGTTCGGTAGAGTCGACCCAACTGCTCCACCTAGCGGTCGTGCTCGCAACCGATCCCCGGCCCGCAACAATATGTCATTGAAAGCCTGGATCTTTGTTTTGACACAGGATACCCGTAATCCCAGCAGTTCCGACTCCTCATTCAGTACCCCGAGGGCCCCCAAAAGGATATCCAGAGTCTCTGCAAAGATGACTGCATCATCTGCGAAATCAAGTTCAGAGATATTGAAATTCCGAGACAATGCACCGCAGCTTTATCGCTCCAACATCCTCCCCAGAATCCAGTCAATATAATATAAGCGTTGAAAAGTGTGGGGGCCAGTACACACTCCTGACAAGCTCCAGTAACAACTCGAAAGAAGTCAGAGATGGTAACACCACATATCACAGCACTCTGAGTAAAAGAGTACAGCTGAGACATCACATTGATCAGTTTTGGTGGCACCCCACGAAGACCGAGAATCCTCCAGAGGGCATCCCGATTCATTAAATCAAACGCTTTGCAGAGCAACATAGGCTGCAATCAGCCCCTGCCGAAACTCTCGTATGCATTCAGTGAGGATCCGAAGGGTAAGGATATGGTCAGTCATTGACCTCTTTGGTGTAAAGCCTGACTGGTCTGGGCACTGGTACTCAAGCAGATGGTGGCGAACCCTATCAAGAATTATCCGAGCAAAGACCTTGCCCGGCACTGAGCACAGCATCACCCTCGGTAGTTGTTGCAATCCTGGTGATCACCCTTCCCATTCCAGAGAGGGACAACAATGCCCCTCTTCCAGTCAGTTGGGATGATGCTTGTTCGAGGCAGAGCACAGAACTTCATGCAACGACATGAGTACAGCATTTCCACCAGCCTTGAGAAGTTCAGCATAGATGTGACAGATCCCAAGAGCTTTACCCCATATCACTCGGTCCATCATAGCCTTTGTTTCCACACACGAAGGTAGATCACAGTTGATTGGAGGTCATCAATCAGGATAGCAACACCCCTCACATCCAACTCAACAGCTGGTGGATCAGCAATAGTACAGCCACTCAAAGTAACCAGCCCAGCGGACCATCACTTCAGACTCCTCTGTCAAGAGACCAGTACCCTCCACTCTAACTGCAGTACACCGAGGGACAGGCTTGGTGTAATGCAATGCACGAATTACCCTGTAAGCAAAGCACCCAGACTCCCCAAATCCCCACTCAGCCTGTTCACAAACTCTTCAGCTACCCTCTCATCCTTGAGCTTGCCAACATCCAACCGAGGCTGGGATGGTACCATTCTCCTGAATTTAATCTGCAACTTCAGAGTTGCTACCACAATCCTATGGTCGGTGTTGAGGAACTGAGCACTCCAGAAGACCCTGCAGTTCTGGATCATCCTCCAGTGACCATCAACGAGCACATGGTAAATCTCCGTTGCCACACCACGGCATTGGAATACCAAGTCCAGCGATTAGAATGTGGGCGCTGAAACCATGAAAAAGCCACCCTAAGTCCATAACTTCTTACAAAGTCAAGGAACTTAGTGCTATTCTGGTTCACAGTTCCAGACCCATGGGGACTAACACATGTCTCAAAACCATCCCTATCAGTTCCAGTCGATGCATTGAAATCCCCCAAGACGAGAAGAGTATCTCGCCTGGGGCACTCATCAACCACAAACTCGACCATGGCATAGAATGTGTCCTTCACAGTGAGATCACTCACCTCAGTCGGAGAATATACAGTGACCAAGGAAACGACACCCAAGAAGTGACGAATCCTTCGTCTCATAATAAGCTCATTGACCGGTGATATCTCAATTATCATTGGAGTCAGCTTATTGGACACAGCTGCAGCAATTCCTTGGGCATGGTAACCATCAGAGCGACGGGACCAATAATACATGTCACCACCCGCCATGATCTTCCCACAATCTGGTCTGCGAACCTCAGAGAGTGCTGCAATACCAATGTCTAAACGCTTCAGCTCAGATGATAACAGAGACAGGTGATCGTCCTCTCTTCGGGATAGGACATTCCAGGCACCCACCCAAAGGGACCGCCTCAGGTTAACCAAAGGAGACCGCCGTCTGGTGGATGACACCTCAGCACCACTCCGCCACACTCTCCCGCAATCTGACCCGGGAATGTTATCCCGTGGTTTACCTACTCTCATCAAGGAGTGGGGATCCCGAAGGCTTTGCCCCAATCCCGTCATTCTATGAGCTGCCCTGCAAAGGGAACCTGCACAGGAGGAACCTGCACAGGAGGAACTTCCACGGAGTGGGTTTTCAGATTTCTTTGCGTTTTTGTGCATTTTGCGGAATCAAGTGTTTTAAGATGGCCAGAATGCAAATCCTGCCTCCAACTTCCTAAAGAAAAAAAAAGTAACCCATCTGCAGGAGCACGTCCGCAGACACAGTTGTGCAATCGATATGGATGGTCGTTGGCTGACAAGGAGCTCCTCTGCCCTTTAACAGGTTTTGTTTTTAATCCTGCTGGGTGTCCATATCCATGCACTTTCCTCAACAGGAAACCTGGTGGGGGAGATGGTTTTGTCACTGACACAACCAACCATGAAACTGGTTAGTGCAGGTTTACATGGTACCTGAAGCAAGTTACAGATGTAATATGGCCTAACCTGACAATGTCTTCACCACTGGATCCAGATTTTGGGAGGTGGGGGTGGCGAAAGGCAGTTTTAGAGTGAGTAATGGACAACACCAACCACACATTATCCCGAGACGAGACCCTTTCACAGACATCACAATCGTCACATCTAAATGTGCACAATCACCCATCCATACTCGGCTACCTTACAAATCCTGCCAATCAATTTCCCTATACCCCTCTATCCAATGCTTCTTGGTCCCTATTTCCAATTTTAATCTATTTACTGTTTCTGCAGCCAGTACGATTTCAGAGACAATTCCATGCATTCACTACTCTGAGTGAAAGATCTTTACCTTTCTGACATCTTAACTATTCTTTACTCTCAGACTATTCTGCTGAAGAAGCCTTCTGCACTTAATTTGCTCAAACCCTTCATAATCTTAAAAATCTCAATCAATCCCCTTGTAACTGCCTCCTTTCTAATGTACTAGCAGGGACCCGTGGAACAGAGTTCCATGGAAAACCCTCCCTTTATTTGGGTGGTGTATAGGCAACGAAGCACTGCCTCGCATGTTCCCAGAGGTTATGTTTACTGCCACCAAGCCAGCATTAATTTTAGTCATGCGCACACTTAATGCCAAAAAATAATGCTATGAATTTGTTGTATGTTCCCAGAGATCAGACGTTGAAGTGAAAATAAATGATAAATTGTAAAATGAAAGTATCAACGATGGTGAATGAAAAGTGACAATCAGGAAGAAATGTGTTGTGTTATACATCTCACGAAAACAAAAGTTGCGAATTAGCATTTGGCATTGTTTGCATTGGCATCATTTACGCTTTTTGATGGTGAATAATAGCGACAATTAGTTGTTTTTTTTAACGTTTATTTCAGGAGCGGATCTTGGGGAGGGAAGGGGGATGGGGGCTCCTGGTAATTCAATTTTATGTACAGTGTAGCCAACATTTGTTGTAATGAACTATAAAAGGTTTGGTTTATGAAACTGAATTGGTCCATTTTAAGTTTTAAAATGCAACATTTTCTTGGGAGCTATTAGCCTTCCAAATGTCACTGAATCTGCCCCTGAGTTTATACATCTCACTGCAAACAATATTGCGGGTTAATCGGCTTGCAGCATGTTCGGTCTCACTATAAACAACATTGCGGGTTAGTCAGTCTGCAGCATCTTCAGTCCCTCTGACTCCTTATCCGGAATTCATACTGGTTGGCAAAGATGCGCAGATCGAATTGGTTTCCGACTCTACTCATTGCAACGTACAGCTATCCATGTATAAAAACACTGGTGGGAAGCAGGACTCCAACACCGTCACAGGACCTGACCCTGGATTTTGTTGATAGTCATTGCAAAGGCCGGCCTGACTGGAAACTGTCGTCGGAGGAGTTGGAAAGGACGATCCATGTCAGATGGAGAAAGAAGAATTCGAGGACTAAGGAAAATATACCGAGCACACTCACCACCGAGCATCCGCACCTCAAGAAGATCATCATTGACCTTGGTTAAGATGTAACGTGTTTGTTACAGTGGCCATTGCGAGGACTGAGATTTCACAACAGCATGATGGGAGTGGAAATGTCCAGTGACTTCTTGTGCGGTGTCAGAACTGAAAGATTTATTGGATAAAGGGTGAACTCAGGTGGATAAAGGGCAGATAGGCTTTCATCGGCCAATGAATCGACACTTTTGACGATGAAAGTGTCACCTGGCAGCGGTCAATGATCTTAATGTTGAGAAGATCAATCATGATATTCGTTGTGGTTAAAATCGCACTTGAAGTCAACCACTCAGAATTTGTATGATTGGACGGTTCTTCAAGTCCGGCATACACATGGTGGATAATGTCAACTTCCAAGATCACACAAAGAGCAGGTGGTAATGCAATCGCATCGTAAAGAATAACCTCCACAGAAGGCAGGTGCCCCTCATCCAGTTGCAACAACTAATTGGCATAATGCTCGAGTCACAAGGATACACAAGGAAATTAGACGCAGGTGGAGGCCATTTGGATCATCATGTCTGTGCCACATCAACACCAGACCAAAAAAAAAGAAATTTTGTTTTGTATTTTTTCTTTCCAGGGGAGAGGGTATGGGCGAAGACGGTTCTTGGGTAAAAAAACAAAAATGCACACAACATAAACCATACAACACCCCTTGACGAGAACCCCACAAATCACACTCCGCAAAGATGCATACAAATCAATGCTCAAGCTACCGAAAAGTCCTGCCAACATCCCTATACCCTGCAATCTCCAATACTTCCAGGTAGCTATCTAATTGCAATTTAAACGCATCTCCTGTTTCTGCTGCCACTACCTTTCCAGGGAGACCATTCCATGCATTAACTACTCTCTGAGTAAAAGACGTATGTCTTAATACCGTCATAACTCTCCTCTTTTATACTCTCAGGCTATGGCCCCTGATCCGATCACAGTCTACTTTGCTGAATAATTCTTCTGCACCTATTTTGTCAATACTCTTCATAATATTAAACATCTCCAGCATATCTCCTCCTTTCTAGTGTATAAAGCCCTATCTCCTTCAGTCGCTCATCATAGATGAGACGAGCCAGGCTTGGAATCAATCTAGTATCCCTGCGCCGAATCCTCTATATGGCAGCTATGCCATTCCTGAGTTGTGGTGACCAACACTACACACAATATTCTATATGTGGCCTCACTAAATTAAACTCTCGGTTGCAGAGGCAATGATTATTTTTAAAGGAAGAAACAAACAAAGTAATTTGACCATGGCAACAAAATAATCGAGCAAAGAAGAAAATGTAAAGGTGATGGATGTCGCTAGCATCCAGTAATAACACTCTGAGCAAAGTGGAAGTTATAGAAGAAAACGACCACAGGCACTCAATCCATGGATGACTGGTTACAAAAAAAAAATATCATACTCAGGAAGTTGTCAGCATTGTGATCAAATTTTTTTTTAAAAAAGGGTTTTCGTAAATCAATCTAAAAGGCACCTTCTTACATTTCTCACAACTACAAGAAGCGTACACAAAAGTTATCAGGACAGGATACTTCAGCAAGAAAATATACGTACACGCGTGCGCACGCACGCACGCACGCACGCACGCACGCACGCACGCACGCACACACGCACACACACCTTAGACTGTCACAAGTATCTCATTTGTTAATATAACTTTACAAATGCCTCATGTATAGTCACAAGGCAGAAATCAACGTCGGCACATACGCATTAGTCCCAATTACCAGTTCCTGTACCTGGGATCTGGAGGAAAAGAGTCTTCCATTTTTATGGGCCTGCTATGGCTCTGCAGTAATTGAGTTATCTGTTGCTCTCGTGAAAAGTCCATCTTCACCACTGCACGCTGAAAGCCACAAAATGAGCACAATGCAACTCCTTGGAGACTACAAACAACTTTGTAATATGGGGATGAAAGTGATCCAATGTTTAATTTGCACAAGAGCTTTTCTTGAAATGTCAAACAGATTACAATGCCCCTTTAAGGTTAGTTGGAGGTACTGGGGCGTTCCATGTCAAGTGTACACATTTTTCAGCGAAATTTTGACACATCGTCTCAGATTTCACTCTTTTTTGTGTGCAAGTGTTTGTATCCAGGGTAAAACGTCATGTGTCAATTTTCAGACCTGGGAGCCCATCGGGACCCATTTTAGCCCCCCCCCCCAATTTGGGCGCCCCCGGTTGACCCACAATCTTCCAGTGGCCATATCACAGGTTGTAGTGGTCCGATTTGGATGATCTTGGTATCAAAATGCTCGTAAAAGCGAGATCTTTCGAACCGTGTAAAGGAAAATCACTACGAAACAGTAATTCCAAAAGTTATAGTTTGGGGCGCCCTTTGACCTTGGGCCCCCGCCCCCCAGCCAAACCGATGATCCCGATTTTTTCATGTGAGAATACGCCTTCATATACTCCAATACCTCAGCATAAATTAAAATGGGATCTCAATGGGTTCAAGTGTGATGATGGTTTTATTGTTCGGGGTCCACATATCACTAATTCTTGATTCGACATTGGGCGACGTTTGCCGTCATCATTCCAATGACGTCACCTGCTGGCAGGCAACTTTATGTCTGAAATTGACAATCATCATCTCTGGACTATTATGTATGTATGTATGTATGTATGTGTGTATATATATATATATATATATATATATATATATATATATATATATATATATATATATATATATATATATATATATATATTGCATCATTTGTGAAAAATTATTCTGCCTATTGTGTCTATTGATTTTTAAGTGTACATTTTTTGTAAAACCATCATCGAATTAAGTTATAAATGGGATAATCTCAGTTTTTGCATATTTTGCAGTAAGGCCCTAGTCACATTTGGCACGGTGGCCGTAGGGTCTACAAAATCTATGGCCACTAGCAATTATAGGGCGGCTGCAGTATTTCCACGGTCACACAATGTTGCAGTCACATATGTTTTTATTTTTCGGGGAGCCGCACGGCGTATTTAGAAATTGTGGAGACCAAAAACGTGGGGGTGTCGCACGGTGACCTAAGGGCATTCCTGCGACGGCCATAGAATTTAAGGCAGACGCAAGGTGCCCGCAAGGCGACCGCAGGGGGGCCCTAAGGCGAACGTGCGGCCAGACGGATGGTAACGAATGATTGTTTTTATTTTATTTTTTCAGTTCTTTTGCTTCAGCTTGTCGAATTGCTACGGCGAACGTAGAAATGAAAAAAGTTATAACTCTGCGCTATAATTCCACGGCGACCCTACGGCCTGTAAAATATAGCCATACGGCGTCGGGCCACCCTGAAGCCACCTCAGAAACTCTGCGGCCGCCGCACGTTTCTGTCAATTCAGAGGGCGTACGGCTGCCGTATCCTTGCCGTAGAGCAAATGTGACTTAGGCCTAAGCATGGCAACTGAAGATCGAAAGGAGTTCCGAAAATACTGTTGCGATCCGTTCAGCTGCCATAAAACGAAACAACGAAAAGATCTTCGCAATGTGTCAAATGATATGTTGATGAAATTTTCTTCAAAGGTGAAAAAGATGACAGACTTTGTATTTTATAAAAAAAAAACTCTCAGTTGTCACCGGAGCATATTGAAGAATCATCTTCGACCAGTTCGAAATTATCATCAGAAGGTACTATCGAAGGCATTGCAAAATCTATTTCGACAGATGAGGACGAGGAGGTTTTTGAGTGAGAAGCAGAAGTTGACCTATTAAACCAGTCGTTATCGATGATAGGCGAAAGCCTATTCGACAAACGAAAGGCGGAAAGGAACCCAGGGTACGTTCCTGAAAAGCGAAGTAAAGTGGAAGATTCTGTGTGAAAGAAATTAGAACTAGTTGCTGGACCAAGCACTGCGGCGAAAACACAAAATACAGCGTCAAAATGTGATGAAAACTGCATGCAAGAGGTGATCAAAAGCCTGAAAGAAAAATACGTTGCTTCGAGCCGTTCAGAGCAAATACGTATACTGACAATATTTGCTAGGAATATGAGCATCAGAGGGATGATGAGTGAATTCAGTTGCTCCCAAAGAATGGCTGTGCAAGCCAAAAATTGAGAGAAAGAAAATGGTATGCTATCATGTCCAAATCCCAAACAGGGTAAAATATTGCCTGACGAAGTGAAATCCGCCGTAACCGAATTTTTCCGAAGTGATGAAGTCAGCCGAATAATGCTGGGAAAAAGGACAGTGAAAAAGGACAGTGAAAAAAGGAATGAACATGGAAAAGACAATTCAAAAGCGCCTGGTACTAAACAATCTCAAGGATCTGTTTCAGAAATTCAAAGAGAAGAACCCTGGCTTGAAAGTTGGATTCGCGAAGTTCGCCATGCTCCGTCCCTCGGAGTGTGTCCTGGCCGGTTCAGGCGGTACACACAGTGTACATGTATGTACGATACATCAAAATGTGAAACTCATGATGTTTGGTTCCAAAATGCCACAGATAGCCGAACTTCCTAGCTATAATCATGTGATAGCATGCATAGTTTGTAACCCAGCACAACCGGCATGTTATTTCAGAACTTGTGAAAGTTGCCCATCAATTGAGGACTTCAAAACCGAGCTACTGAGTGCTTATGAACCAGAGGATATTGATGAAATTCAGTTTAAACGGTGGACATCCACCGACAGATCTGAACTGAGCTCCATGGTCCTGCCTTTGGAAGAATTCATTAATCAATTCTGTTAACACGCGGTGAAATTAGTGGGACACGACTTCATTGACAGGTCCAATCTCAGTTTCTGAAAAATAAGAAAGACGAAATCGGTGAAGGAGAATTCGTCATTATTGGAGACTTCTCAGAGAACTATTCGTTTGTTGTACAGGATGCGGCCCAAGGATTCCATTGGAACTGCTCTCAAGCGACAATTCACCCCTGGGTTTACTATTTCAAATCGGACGATGGCAAATTAAACGATTCGTTCACGATTATATCAGAATGCAATACTCACGACGTTGTCTCAGTCCACCTCTTCCAAAGAATGCTCATTGAACACTTGAAATCTAGCTTTGGAAATGTAAAGAAACTTTACTATTTCTCAGACGGTTGTGCTGGCCAATATAAGAATTGCAAAGCCTTCAGAAACCTATGTCGTCACAAATCAGAGTATGGTATTGATGCAGAATGGAATTTTTTGCCACAAGTCATGGTAAGGGCCCTTCAGATGGCGTGAGACGTACAGTCAAACGAGAAGCAACACGTGAGAGCCTGCGTAGACCTTACGACAGTCAAATTATTTCTCCAAAATATATTTTCGCCTTTGCTGAAAATGGTTTGAATGAAATGAAGTTCGGTTACGGGATCCAAGAACGTATGACGAGGAAGAACGAAATCTGGAAGAAAGGTTAAAAACGGCCAAAACCATAGCTGGAACCCAAAAACTTCATGCTTTCATCCCTATTTCTGAAACTGCTCTTCAAGTACGCGAATTCAGCCTTAGCGAGGAACACCATATCGAGTCAGCTATTTCAAAATCTACACCAACTTTTAACGGGAAACTCTCAGGTTATGTCACAGTGCACTATGATGGAAAATGGTGGCTTGCCGGCATCATGGAAGCTTTTCAGGACACTCATGAAGTGAAAGTGAATTTTCTTCATCCAAACGGGCCCACAAATAGTTTCTTTTTTCCTGACATTGAAGATCACTGCATTTTAGACATTTCTGATATACTTCTTTCCGTAGAACCAAAAACTGCTACAGGTAGAACCTACACAATCAGTAAAAAAGAAACAGCTGTCAAATAAAACATTGGTTGGCAAAAATCTTGACTATAATATGCTAGGAAAAACTCTTACTCGTACTAGTATCGCTTCCAGTTCCTGCATGTGCATGTGGAAAATTTATGTACAATATACTGATATAGTGTATTGGAAATCTTGTGTTCAAATATTGTGCGATGTATTGTGGCGTATTGTGTGTCCAGCACCCGAGTCCCCGAACAATAAAACCATCATCACACTTGAACCCATTGAGATCCCATTTTCATTTATGCTGAGGTGTTGGAGTATATGAAGGGGTATTCTCAGACGAAAAAAAATCGGGACCATCGGTTTGGCTGGGGAGCCAAACCGACCATCTGACCTTTGGGGGCCCAAGGTCAGAGGGCGCCCCAAACTATAACTTTTTGAATTATTGCTTCGAAGTGATTTTACTTGACGCGATTCAAAAGTCTCGCTTTTACGAGCATTTTGATACCAAGATCAGCCAAATCGGACCACTACCAACCTGTGATATGGCCTCTGGAAGATTGTGGGGCAGCCGGGGGAGCCCAAATTTGGTGGGCCCCTAAAATGGGCCCCAATGGGCCCACAGGCCTAAAAGTTAGTATTTTGAGTTTTTTCACCCAAGTGAATAAAGGACCAACATTTGGGGAGAAAATGAGGTATTAGTGTCAGGAGGGTGTGTACACTTGACATGGAATGCCCCTACTGCCTTATAGTCACCACCCTTTTCAGCTGTTGGTGCCTTCTGGAATGCTCCTTGTATGTCTGAAAAGTTTCCGAAAGCGCCTCGACCCATCTTTATTTTACTGTGGGCTAATTATCTGCGGCACTACCACCCTGATTATATTCTCCCCATCTTGTTTCTTTGCTCTTCCACCAAAGGGGTCCTTCTTGGTCTTCGGCTTCAATCCTTCCCTGTCGTGTTAATAAAAAAAAATAAAAACCTTACACCCAATTTTATCCCATGTGCCATTTTGGACCATTGTCCCTCCACAGCATCTCCAAGCGTTTGTCCAACAGCACATTGTTTGTTATCCCAAGTATAAGCTTCCTACACATCCTCACTCACACTTGTGTAATCGCTTCCATTAGTTTATCCTTTCAGTTCTTCCCTCTGGTCCTTAAATATGGCAGCCTATCACAATATGCCTGGTGTTGGCTTAATAGTTAGGGTGGCGGGCTTGGGATCCTCGGGTCCTGAGTTCAAATCCCGCTCAGCTGTTGAATTAATACCAGGTGGGGTTAACTTGGCGTGTCATCCTTCAGAGGTCAGCAAAATGAGTGCCAGCATGCTGGTATACTGTGTCGGAGTGGTGACCCCTCCAGGATTGTGCCCAATAGCCAAGGAGACTGCTTACGCAGCACCAACACTCTGCACAGAGTCTGGTCCCAATCTCCTCCTCTCCTATCACCATCTTGTGCTCTTTTCCATACTTATCTTTGACTTTTCATATTAGCCTTCTCTGTACCTCTAACTTTCTATACTCGAATACAATTTGCGTGTATTACAAGTCTCTTATCAGCCCGTTCCCCCTCTTATAATTTCATGCTTTGTGATACGTCCTCTCATCCAATGCCTTTACAAGTCATGTATAAAACTAAAGTAAAACTTGTGGTCTTATCAATATAAATAAAAATGCTGCACCCATTGCAAACAGTGTTCTCGCAGCCACTTGTCTTTCCTTCACTTCCTATTTCCGAACAATCTCGAGTATATATTATATATTTGGGGTCCGAATGACTTGGAATGACAGGGCCAGGGTTGAAGGATGAGCATCACAACCATTATAGAGTACCCCTTTATGGTCAGTGTCAAAAAAAATTAAAAACCCTGGAGCTCATTTCCTACTGCCTGGCTATTTGTGCAGACCTTATTTAACAAATGGTGAAGGTGTGAAAGATGAGTTGTTGGTGCATTAAAACCAGACAGTTGCGACGAGATCAGTCTCAATAGCCGTGGTGAAGGTTACCAGCCTGGGAGAATGTAGGTAGCCTTCACGAGTGATAATATCACCATGGCTACCAAAGTGTAGCGATGAATGACCCAAAGCAATATTTTGTGATGCACTACCAAAAAATAATATCAACTAGGATGGCACTCAATAGAACGCATACCTACACCAGGCGATACAGTTTACATTTTGTATCCCACTGATGGGCTGGATCTGCATCCAGCCAGCCAGTTTGTGAAAGACTTGAGCCACTCTTCCTCTGGCCAGCCCCACATGCATATGGGAGTAATTGTCACCGTTAAAGAAGAAGAAGAATCATCTTTCACCAAGGCTAATAAGTAATCAATAATCATATTTTGTAAGAGCAAGTTCATGATGATTATGTCATCATATCAATTAACAATTTCAATCAATAATCATATTGCGTTTAAGCAGATTTTTAAAAGATTTACCTCTTGTTTTTCTCGGTCCTCAGATTTTGCACCCTGCTTGTTGGCATACCACAGGCCAATGTCACGACCCTTAAGGTGGGAAGGGTGCCGCGCACCACCCCTACGGCTTCTTCCAGCTGAGTTCCCATGATAATCTTCATTACCACTGCTCTGGTTAGAACCTTGAAAGGAAGTCCAAGGACGTGCCCTGAATGACCTTCCACATCGGCCTCTTCCGGAATAGGCCATAGCCTGTTGCAGGTGCTACCTGCAGATCTGGAAAGTCTGTGATGGAGAAAAGGTGAATCAAGTCAAAGTTTAAATCATGAAAATAGTTTTTGCATCCCAAGTTAATTGCATGTCAAATCACACCCATTTCCTTGAGATTCAGTGATTTTCACGAAATTCAGCAATTGTAGAGATCAGATGAGAAATACCATTCAAAGTTCTCAGTCACTTATTCCATCAGATGGCTCCCAAGACACAAATAAACAAAGATTTGGCCTCAGATTATTTCTGGAATGCTTCCATTTTACATTTTGGCTAATTTTAACTCACGTAAAACATTGAACGTCATACATCCATCAGTAAGTCTGTCCATCCCGTCCATCTGTCAACACTTGCAACTTCTTCTCCAAAACTGCAGATGACATTGTGATCAAACTTGGCTAAAATTATCTTTGTTGCAGTATAACTCAAGTTTGTTCATGGAATCCTCCCACTCCACCTATAAGTAAGTCATCGTAAGGTTTAAACGTCCCTAAAGTACTTGAATTTAGATCTAGTTTGGCTGCCATTTTGGAGTAATAGTGAGGCAACTTAGCTAAATATAGCATAACAATTGTGCATTTTGTGAGGAAAGCTCCAAATTTGGCACACTAGTAGCCTAACATATTATGAACAGATTTGGATATTGGGCCATCTCAAAATTTTTGATGGCAGTGGAAAATGGCTGCCACAGCCATCAGTGGCTGAATTTGAGATGGCCCAATATCCAAATCTGTTCATAATGTTAGGCTACTAGTGTGCCAAATTTGGTGCTTTCCTCACAAAATGCACATTTGTTATGCTGAGTTACCCCACTATAAAGGAAAACCTTGAATAATCTTCTCTCAAATGGCTTAACTGATCAATGCAAAACTTCACATTTGTGATCAACCACCCAAGGGAAATGTATTTTGTTAACAATGACATCATCTGTCACGTGGAATGACAACCATATTGGAACATAAGGAAACGTTTAAAAATCCTCTCCTCTGAAACCGCTTAATCGATCAATGCGAAACAAAATATACGATTGACTACCTGTGGGAACGTTTGATGAAAAGATGACTGTACTGAAACACAATATGGTCACTTGTGACGTCACAATAAAGAAAGTGGGCACTATCTTGAAAAATATGAATTGTGGACATCTTTGAGTTGCACCTTCTCAAATAGGACTATTTTTGACACAACAGGGAGTGACATCATCATACCGGAAGTGGACAATATCTCAGAAACTAGGGCTCAGAGGCAACAGGGAGTTGCACTACTGTGAAAATCATGTCAATACCACCTGACCTAAAATGTGTATTCTAAATTCAGCACTTATTTATACCCTAATGCATCCATCACTCCAGTGTGTGTGTGTGTGTGTGTGTGTGTGTGTGTGTGTGTGTGTGTGTGTGTGTGTGTGTGTGTGTGTGTGTGTGTGTCTCCATTTTGTAAAGTTACATTTACGAGTACTATGTTTGGAAAGCTATTTTAAAGGTCTTTCTAAAGGCCCAGTCACACCTTGACGTTTTAGCCAGCAATGGCAACGTATTAAAATGCATGTAAAACGCTGGCTTACGTTGAACTTTTGATGTTTTTTTTTAAAGATTCGGACGTATTCATAACGACTTGGTCTTATGCACAACGTATTAGTAACGGACACAGAACGTTTCGTTGTGTTATAGATAACTTATACCAACGAATGCTGAACCTGTTGTCGGCCTTCACAACCGATGCCCAACGATAGTCTAACTTCTGCATAGGGTGCTGCATGTATCGCCGACGAACTCGTGGCGTAGCCTATTAAAAGGCTGCCGCACAACGATTCAAATCATAACCGCCGCAGAAATGGAAGTGGCAACATCGCAGTCACACCTTGGCGATCTTGCCAGCGTATGCCGACCTCTGAAAAATGCGTCTAAAACGCTGGCGCACGTCGAATACGGTATGGGTAAGTTTGGTATGCGTGAATAGAATGCTAAAGTACGCTATCATACGTCGTAGTAAGTGGAGTACGTCTTGTAATTTTAAACATGTTGAAAATTTTACGACGTACTTGCCGTATGACACGCTCCGCATGCGATAGGAATAAGTTGTACGCACGATATGCGATCGTTGACACACATCGACACACGTTACTTGAAAGGTATTCATGAGTCGAAACACGTCAAGGTAATGGTTAGCGTCAGTGTTCCAGACTCCCGTTTTTTTTTGTTCTTCGGTATGACGGTGTTCAGTGTACAGTGCGGTTATGATTGAAATTGTTGAGCGGCAGCCTATTAATTATATTATATTATAACCGCACTAGAAATCGAAGTGTCAAAATCACCATCATACCGAAGGAAGGAAGAAAAAATAATAATAAAACCAGGGAGTCTGGAACACTGACGCTAACCATTACCTTGATGTGTTTCGACTTATGAGCACCTAACAAGTAACGTGTGTCGATGTGTGTCACCGATCGCGTAACGTGAGTACAACACGTTACTCATAGGTTAGAAATAAGTTTCGGGTATGCTAAACATTACCTCGACGTGTTTCGACTTATGAGTAACTCACAAGTAACGTGTGTCGACGTGTGTCAACGATCGCGTGACGTGCCTACAACTTATGGCCAGTGTTATGCGGAACGTGTGAGTCATACGCTGACATAAGTCTTAAAATTTCAAGCATGGAAAATTTGAGGACAACCGAAAAGTACAACGTTTAAAGCCAGCGTACAACGACGTATGGCAGTGTTTTTAAGCGTGCTCTTAATGTTATCAAAACTTACCCATAACGTGTGCAACGTGTACCAGCGTTTGACAAATTTTCCAAAAATCGGCATAAGCTGGCTAAAACCTCAAGGTGTGACTGGGCCTTAATGGTGCTATTTTCATCATTCCATTGTGATTAAAAAAAAACAAAACATGCTTTACAGATGAGCATGGACATTTCACCAGATTTCACCTGTACCAATCACCTCAACAAGAGCCAACGTGTAATGCAGTCTCACA
Source organism: Eptatretus burgeri (assembly GCF_056783735.1). Classification (NCBI taxonomy): domain Eukaryota; kingdom Metazoa; phylum Chordata; class Myxini; order Myxiniformes; family Myxinidae; genus Eptatretus; species Eptatretus burgeri. Next base: position 42,983,259 of record NC_140970.1, on the reverse strand, counting down.
AGAATATATATATCTCTACAAAGGAGAAAAAAAAAAAGTTGTGACAGCAAAAACATATGTAACGAAGTGAGATTACTGTACATCTAAAGGAATTTCAGGACAATTATGTTAACCAGTAAAATAAGTGTTTGGAAATCAAGAACAGCCAATCCGCTTTCATGAAAGGTTACAGCAACTCATTTCTTTCCCTCTTTATCTTCTCTCTCCTTTCTTGTGTTCATCCATCCCCTTGTTGTCGTCCTAATATCAGTGGGATACCTTCTATTTATCTCACACCTCCTTCTTCGGCCTGGTGTTGGCATAGCCGTTTGGGTGGTAGCTAGGGTCCTGAGTTCGAGAACCGTTTGCCACTGAATTAACACCAGGGGGTTGACTCAGCCTGGCATCCTTCAGAGGTTGGCGAAATGAGCACCAGTATACATACTGGTAATAGAGGCATTGTATCAGTGACATAGCCACGTCCCTAACAAATGATGCAACCAGCAGCCAAAAAGGCAGCACATGGTGGGAACCTCCCTCTTCGATGAGCCTCGACTTTGTATACAAAAAAAAAAATCCAGAGGTGGCTCCAGTACTGACAGCACTACCATTGAGTCAGCGCATTTGGGGAATTGAAGCAGATTACGGCTTAACAAATCACATGAGAAGGTTAGAAAAGCTACTTCTTCGAGAAAAAGGGGTATCCTCGACTCAACACTAAAACCTAAAGACTCTCAGACAAGAAACAGTTGTTTTGGGAAAGAACTTCTGCACTGGCAAATCAACAAACTATCAAATGTCTATCAGAAAAAGGAGCATCTCTGCCAAGGTTAATGTGAGAAAGGAGAACATTCAAAATAGTCTTGTTTAATGCAACATCAGAGGTTTACTGTCATTTCAAGGAAGAAATTCCAAATGTCAAGATTGGGGTTTATAAGTTTGCACAGCTTTCCCCACAAAAAATGTCCTGTCTGGAGCAGGTGGCACTTGGTGTTGGCGTCCGCACCACATCGACGACAGTTACCGAGTGTCTCTGGTAGGTTTTCAGAGCTATCCCATAATGCCATGTGCGCCACCATGTTGGTTGTATTCACTTCGCTGGCAACGATAACATCAGTAGCTCGACAATCCAGCAGGTTTATCTCGTTATTCTGACTTACTGCAATGGAATGTTACACAAATTCTTTGGACTTGTTTACCTTTTCTCGCTTACCTTTTTTCGCTTGTTCAGCTTACTAATAAATATGGCGCCCACGCACTGCATCATGGGTACTAAAACCCCCTCTCGAGTCCATAGTATTATCAGAAAAGCATCTACAAATGCAGTAACATGGCTAACAATTCTGACACAGAAGACTTGACCAAAGGTGGCAGGCATTTGCAATTTCTTCAAAGTGCCGGCGATAACTCGCCTACTCTTCACAAAAGAATCCATGGGATCTTTAAGGTCCACAAACGTCATTTCTGAGAGCCGGGTTCTCCGCCTCGTTCGATTGGGGGCATTGATGCCTCAACTTGCATGAGAAACACCAGGGTGGCAGTTTATAGCAACTGATGACCTGCAATTCCTCTGAATCTGAGGTCAGATATATGATGACCTGCAATTCCTCTGAATCTGAGGTCAGATATTTGATGACCTGCAATTCCTCTGAATCTGAGGTGAGACATTTGATGACCTGCAATTCCTCTGAATAAGAAGTCAGATATTTGATGACCTGCAATTCCTCTACATCTGAGGTCAGATATTTGATGACCTGCAATTCCTCTGAACCTGAGTTCAGATATTTGATGAATTGCAATTCTCCTGAATCTGAGGTCAGATATTTGATGACCTGCAATTCCTCTGAATCTGAGGTCAGAAATTTGATGACCTGCAATTCCTCTGAACCTGAGGTCAGATATTTGATGACATGCAATTCCTCTGAATCTGAGGTCAGATATTTGATGACCTGCAATTCCTCTTAATCCGAGGTCAGATATTTGATGACCTGCAATTCCTCTGAACCTGAGGTCAGATATTTGATGACATGCAATTCCTCTGAATCTGAGGTCAGATATTTGATGACCTGCAATTCCTATTAATCCGAGGTCAGATATTTGATGACCTGCAATTCCTCTGAATCTGAGGTCAGATATTTGATGACCTGCAATTCCTCTTAATCCGAGGTCAATATTTGATGACCTGCAATTCCTCTGAATCTGAGGTCAGATATTTGATGACCTGCAATTCCTCTGAATCCGAGGTCAGATATTTGATGACCTGCAATTCCTCTGAATTTAAGGTCAGATATTTGATGCCCTGCAAATCCTCTGAATTTGAGGTCAAATATTTGATGATCTGCAATTCCTTTGAATCCGAGGTCAGATATTTGATGACCTGCAATTCCTTTTGAATCCGAGGTCAGATATTTGATGACCTGCAATTCCTCTGAATCTGAGGTCAGAAATTTGATGACCTGCAATTCCTCTGAACCTGAGGCCAGATATTTGATGACATGCAATTCCTCTGAATCTGAGGTCAGATCTTTGATGACCTGCAATTCCTCTTAATCCGAGGTCAGATATTTGATGACCTGCAATTCCTCTGAATCTGAGGTCAGATATTTGATGACCTGCAATTCCTCTTAATCCGAGGTCAATATTTGATGACCTGCAATTCCTCTGAACCTGAGGTCAGATATTTGATGACATGCAATTCTTCTGAATCTGAGGTCAGATATTTGATGACCTGCAATTCCTCTTAATCCGAGGTCAGATATTTGATGACCTGCAATTCCTCTGAATCTGAGGTCAGATATTTGATGACCTGCAATTCCTCTTAATCCGAGGTCAATATTTGATGACCTGCAATTCCTCTGAATCTGAGGTGAGATATTTGATGACCTGCAATTCCTCTGAATCCGAGGTCAGATATTTGATGAGCTGCAATTCCTCTGAATTTAAGGTCAGATATTTGATGCCCTGCAAATCCTCTGAATTTGAGGTCAAATATTTGATGATCTGCAATTCCTTTGAATCCGAGGTCAGATATTTGATGACCTGCAATTCCTTTTGAATCCGAGGTCAGATATTTGATGACCTGCAATTCCTCTGAATCTGAGGTCAGAAATTTGATGACCTGCAATTCCTCTGAACCTGAGGTCAGATATTTGATGACATGCAATTCCTCTGAATCTGAGGTCAGATCTTTGATGACCTGCAATTCCTCTTAATCCGAGGTCAGATATTTGATGACCTGCAATTCCTCTGAATCTGAGGTCAGATATTTGATGACCTGCAATTCCTCTTAATCCGAGGTCAATATTTGATGACCTGCAATTCCTCTGAATCTGAGGTCAGATATTTGATGACCTGCAATTCCTCTGAATCCGAGGTCAGATATTTGATGACCTGCAATTCCTCTTAATCCGAGGTCAATATTTGATGACCTGCAATTCCTCTGAACCTGAGGTCAGATATTTGATGACATGCAATTCCTCTGAATCTGAGGTCAGATCTTTGATGACCTGCAATTCCTCTTAATCCGAGGTCAGATATTTGATGACCTGCAATTCCTCTGAATCTGAGGTCAGATATTTGATGACCTGCAATTCCTCTTAATCCGAGGTCAATATTTGATGACCTGCAATTCCTCTGAACCTGAGGTCAGATATTTGATGACATGCAATTCCTCTGAATCTGAGGTCAGATATTTGATGACCTGCAATTCCTCTTAATCCGAGGTCAGATATTTGATGACCTGCAATTCCTCTGAATCTGAGGTCAGATATTTGATGACCTGCAATTCCTCTTAATCCGAGGTCAATATTTGATGACCTGCAATTCCTCTGAATCTGAGGTCAGATATTTGATGACCTGCAATTCCTCTGAATCCGAGGTCAGATATTTGATGAGCTGCAATTCCTCTGAATTTAAGGTCAGATATTTGATGCCCTGCAAATCCTCTGAATTTGAGGTCAAATATTTGATGATCTGCAATTCCTTTGAATCCGAGGTCAGATATTTGATGACCTGCAATTCCTTTTGAATCCGAGGTCAGATATTTGATGACCTGCAATTCCTCTGAATCTGAGGTCAGAAATTTGATGACCTGCAATTCCTCTGAACCTGAGGTCAGATATTTGATGACATGCAATTCCTCTGAATCTGAGGTCAGATCTTTGATGACCTGCAATTCCTCTGAATCTGAGGTCAGATATTTGATGACCTGCAATTCCTCTTAATCCAAGGTCAATATTTGATGACCTGCAATTCCTCTGAATCTGAGGTCAGATATTTGATGACCTGCAATTCCTCTGAATCCGAGGTCAAATATTTGATGACCTGCAATTCCTCTGAATTTAAGGTCAGATATTTGATGCCCTGCAAATCCTCTGAATTTGAGGTCAAATATTTGATGATCTGCAATTCCTTTGAATCCGAGGTCAGATATTTGATGACCTGCAATTCCTTTTGAATCCGAGGTCAGATATTTGATGACCTGCAATTCCTCTGAATCTGAGGTCAGATATTTGATGACCTGCAATTCCTCTGAATCTGAGGTCAGATATTTAATGACCTGCAATTCCTCTGAATCCGAGGTCAGATATTTGATGACTTGCAATTCCTCTGAATCTGAGGTCAGATATTTGATGACCTGCAATTCCTCTGAATCCGATGTCAGATATTTGATGACCTGCAATTCCTCTGAATCTGAGGTTACATATTTGATGACCTGCAATTCCACTGAATCTAAGGTCAGATATTTGATGACCTGCAATTCCTCTGAATCTGAGGTCAGATATTTGATGACCTGCAATTCCTCTGAATCCGATGTCAGATATTTGATGACCTGCAATTCCTCTGAATCTGAGGTTACATATTTGATGACCTGCAATTCCACTATGTCTGGGATTACGACTTTTTCCATTTATTAGTCAATTATATTACGTGGTTGCAAATACCGTCTCGACTCTCAAACCAACTTCAGTTTCAGCGTTTATTCCATCTTTTAGAAGAGCATTCCGGGTGCCTCGTCACTCGCTGTGGTCTGTGGATACAAATATTTAATTTGTTGTCCGTGTGAAAAAACATGGACATTTATACAAAGATTTCGTCGTGACGTCATTCCACATCCGGTAAGGTCAGATATTTGATGACCTGCAATTCCTCTGAATCTGAGGTCAGATATTTGATGACCTGCAATTCCTCTGAATCTGAGGTCAGATATTTGATGACCTGCAATTCCTCTGAATCTGAGGTCAGATATTTAATGACCTGCAATTCCTCTGAATCTGAGGTCAGATATTTAATGACCTGCAATTCCTCTGAATCCGAGGTCAGATATTTGATGACTTGCAATTCCTCTGAATCTGAGGTCAGATATTTGATGACCTGCAATTCCTCTGAATCTGAGGTTACATATTTGATGACCTGCAATTTCACTGAATCTAAGGTCAGATATTTGATGACCTGCAATTCCTCTGAATCTGAGGTCAGATATTTGATGACCTGCAATTCCTCTGAATCTGAGGTCAGATATTTAATGACCTGCAATTCCTCTGAATCTGAGGTCAGATATTTAATGACCTGCAATTCCTCTGAATCTGAGGTCAGATATTTAATGACCTGCAATTCCTCTGAATCCGAGGTCAGATATTTGATGACTTGCAATTCCTCTGAATCTGAGGTCAGATATTTGATGACCTGCAATTCCTCTGAATCTGAGGTCAGATATTTGATGACCTGCAATTCCTCTGAATCTGAGGTTACATATTTGATGACCTGCAATTCCGCTGAATCTAAGGTCAGATATTTGATGACCTGCAATTTGCGAACCTGTCGACTTGAGACCAAATTTTCACCTGAACTCTTCTTTATCACGGACGTCGACATTTGCAGAGTTGCACAAATATCAAGGGGTCAGGTTTAAAAAAAAAATGCTTAAAAGTATGGGTCGACATGGAATTACTGTCTCACAAGGGGCGGACACCGTGTTCAGCATCACGTTACGAAAAAAAACAAATATGAATTAGAGGCAAAATTATGAATACTTCATTCAAACCGAAGTGAAAGACAATCTCAGGAATAGCTAGTTGTATAATCATACCAGCTAGGCCGCAGTCATGAAAACGGGGAGAGCGAAACGATTAGACATTCCTCCCATGTTTGGGATTTTTTTTAAACAACATCCTCAAAAACACCTTCACAGTATTTTGACGGTGTCACAGAAAATGACGTTGCGCAAACCGTCCAAATGCCACAGCCGAACGATCGCGACCGGAAGTACTTGTCACTTGTGTTACGACAAAAAAATAAAAAATAAAAAAATGGACAAAACGTTTAAATTTAACACTGAAATATATAGTCATATTTATTATAATTTAAATGTATAGATATATATATATATATGTAATGTCCGCTTGTTTGCAAAATATCACTCGAACGAGAAAATATGTGTGCAAAAAATGTGTCGAGGACAACCATGCAAACACGGGTCTGCATCTATACACCGCAACAATCGTTCCGCAATACTTTCCACATTATATTGTCGTTCTTCTTTATATCAGGGGAATTAATTATAACTACAGGATATGAAGTTCTGCTTATTTCTGTGCTGATATACACACTATGTCTGGGATTACGACTTTTTCCATTTATTAGTCAATTATATTACGTGGTTGCAAATACCGTCTCGACTCTCGAACTAACTTCAGTTTCAGCGTTTATTCCATCTTTTGGAAGAGCATTCCGGGTGCCTCGTCACTCGCTGTGGTCTGTGGATACAAATATTTAATTTGTTGTCCGTGTGAAAAAACATGGACATTTATACAAAGATTTCGTCGTGACGTCATTCCACATCCGGTAAGTCGGTTGGCGGCCATTATGGAGGAAAAAGAAGGATGAAAGGCAAAACTTAATTCGTCAAGCGCAAAATAGTTTGAAACAGTTATCGAAGTTATTATTACGTATTTAACAACAATGCACAAATTATCATTTTTGTAATTATTTTGTTTCGCGTCTCCAACAAAAGGGCGGTCTACTACGAGTGATGTAAAAATCCAATCTTGGGGATGATGATGATAATAATGATAGAGGGGCATTAGATAAACATTTCCTGATGTTTATAGCATGAGATCTCGTTCTGAGATGTAATTTAATCCAAAGAAACAAACAAGACAAAAACAGGGTGAAAACATAATCTCCATCCCCCTTTGGTGCATGGCAGATACTTGTGAAATCCAAATAAACAATAGTTGCCATGGAAACAGCAATTTGGTAATTTAGAAAATTTGACCTATCAAGTGTTTTACATGATGGAATGTTGTGCATGACAAGTTTGATTGATTCCCTAACGACTAAGCCAACACCGTTAAGATCCTAATCCAACACCAGGCTGTCCTTTTAATTATGACTGTGATCCTCAAGTGTTATTGGCGAAGGTGTTCGGGGTCTATAGGGTCTTAAGGGACTAAAGGTTCTAATGTGGTCGTTCGCGTCTATTTGGGGCTTATGGTCCGAAAAGCTCTGAAAAAGTGATCTTGGGGTTTTAAAGCGTCTTAAGAGTATTTGGGGTCTTAAATTGTCTTTGGGCTATTTAAGGGTCTTTGGGGTATTTCTGGATCTTTGGGTTTTCGGGGTCTTCATGGTCTTGCATGTGTTTATGGTATTTGGTGTATTATAGGATTTTATGGGTCTTAAAGGGTTTCAAGGGTCTTAAAGAGTCTTAGGGTTCTGAAAAGTATTATGAGTCCAAAGGGTCTTTAGCCACAGGTCCCCAACAGAGAAAGTTTTGTGACGTCTGTGCGAACACACCAGGCAGCCGGGGTGTATCCTGCTGAGATAAATGGCTTCACCATCCCCAAACAGAGGCAGAACCCTGCACCAAAGCGCAAAGGTATGACGATGCTGCCTGTCTCAAAGGAAAGATCTAAGGAAGACAGCAAACAAAAACACAATGAAAGCTGGAATTCTGATGTGAGGGAGGATGCCCTGTGACACAGAATGTGCTCTGCATTTGAAGCATGTGTGATCACCTGTGGAGGAGACAAATTCATGGCTGCAGCACAAACAGAAGAAGAAAGGACAAATGAAAATGGGCTGAAGGATGAAGGGGAACAGAGGGTTAGAAGACAGGAGGGGGAGGAGGAAGAGCAAGAGGAGGAGGGGGAGGAGGATGAGGAACAACATTATCTGGAAGAGGATGTGGCTAAATAAATAGGAGGTGAGAATTGCACCAACTGAAGAAAGACCATGACTAATTCGACCACATAATAATTAACGCACAAAAACACTAATCAGCAGAACAAAGAAGTCTTTTCAAAATACATCACCAAAATCTTCCCCCTGAAAGAAATAAACGTTGTGAATTTCGCAGCAGCACTACTAATTCAGGAAAAAGTAACAACAAAACACCACAACAACAGAACACGTTCCACAAATAAATATGAAGCACCACCATGGAAGCAAGGACTCGAGAGACAGAGTGAGATGCTCAGAAAGGAGACAGGACAGATTCAGCAATTACAAAAAGGAAATCAAAGCCCAAAACTAAAGAAGATAATTCAGAAAAAAAAACAAGCACAAAACTAAAGCCAAAATCACCTTGAGGTTGTGGTTGCTGAAAACAAACTGAAAATAGAAATGATAGCAAGGAAACTTAAAAAATAAAAATGACCTGCCAGAAATACCCCAATAATACTTGAAAACATCCACTTCAATCCATCAGAATCGTTGCTACGACGAGGCTAACAGCAGGATAAAAAAAAAAGGCCAGATGTTTGAAAACAACCCAAAAATATTCTACCGTGAACTAAGGAAATGGAAGTAGAATGCGTCATCCAAGGCACAAAACGAAAGCCATAAACTAACTAGCAGTATCCAGGTGTTCCAATACATCTGCAGAATAGTAAACTGGCCACAAGCGGAAAAAAACGAGATATCAGAACAAGGAAACTCCTCAATATCCACAAAATGTTCTACAAAAATCAGTGCATCCCGAGAATGTACCTGCCGAGGAAAGAAGCAGGTGGTGGGCTGATGGAAGTAAATAAAGTGTGCAGAGCTACCACTGTAGGATTAGCAGAGTACGTGAAAAGTTCAATAGTCTACCTAATACAATTTGTATACAAGCGTGAACACAAGCCAGAAAAAGTATCTCTCACCCACCTTGCCAAAAACTTCTAAAAACGTGCAAATTATATATGTCACACACCAAACCGAAAGATCATCAAATACAGCCCCAATGATTGCAAAAAAGACAAAAGAAAGAGACAAGACGAAATATATATATATATATATATATATATATATATATATATATATATATATATATATATATATATATATATATTTTTTCAACGAAAAAAGAAAAAAGTTATGGTTTTTTTCGTTGAATTTAATGTTCTTGGCTGAAAATCTGACTGGTGATCAGCAGGGCAGAGAGCATGTGCTCATGTGGCAGGCAACACTTGTTGCTGACAGGTCGTGCAGCAATTGCTGCGATGAGACTCGATCTGTGCCCTGTTGCCTCATCAAATTAGGGGGTTTGATATGTATATATATATATATATATATATATATATATATATATATATATATATATATATACATATATATATATATATATATATATATATATATATATACATACACACACACACACACACACACACACACACACACACACACACACACACACACACACACACACACACACACACACACACACAACTGGGAGAAAACAAAAGAGCAAGGAAATATATATAAAAAAAGAGTTGGACAGATTGGGGATAGACAAAGAAGCATAACTGGAATGGCTAAGAAGAGGTCAGCTCAATTGTGACAGAGAACAAATCATACTAAATGCCCAAGACCAAGTAAACTGCACAAATGGCATTAAAAATGACAGGACTGAGCCAATCGGACAAGTGTAGCTTTTGCAAGGTAGAAAACAGAAATGATCATGAGGCACCTCCTCTCGGGATGTAAAAACCTCATGTCAGAACAGCTGGACACACAAAGGCACAACAAGGTATGTGGGGTAATCCACTGGCACATCTGCAGAAATTTCAATATCCCAGATCCACAGTACTCATGGAAACACGAATCAAAAGCAATCCTTGAAAACAAGGATGTAACGGTCACCTGATGATGATGATGATCCCATCTGATGATCCCATCCAGCATAGAGACAGAAAACAAAGCACTGCAACTGGACATCGTACTCAGATACAAAATGGAAAAGAAGGCATTGTTATTAATTGAGGTTTCAGTACCCAGTGATGTTTGTCTAAATAATGCAGAAATCAAGAAAATGACCAAATATCAAGACCTCAAGAATGAAGTGAAATGATCCTGGAAGCTGAAGAGCTCTGAAATTGTACCAGTGATAATTAGAGTGATGGGAATGATAAAGAAGGACCTCACAAAGATCCAACAAACCATCCCTGGGAAGATTACCACAAATTAACTACAGTTGGAGGCTGTCCAGGGCTCAGTGATGATCCTGCAAAGAGCCTTCTTAACAAAACTTTGAGAGCAACACAACTTCACAACTTTGGCCATGAATCACGATCCTTCACCAAAACAAATGTGGATACAGTGCTTTGAGTCCTGGGAGGACTCCTTTCCACCTTCTGAATCCCAAATTATGGAGATAACAATCAACGACACACACAGTAAGTGTCTTTTATTGGGACAACCATTATTCAATATTCAAAGAAAGGTGTAGGGATGGTTTCACATGATCATTTTCATGACCATCCCTACTTTCTTCACATACCTTTTGGAGTAACATCCCTACATCCTTTTCCATTTTAAAACAATGTTTCTATTATATTGTTTATGTTGTGATGGTTTTGGAATGTACCCCAGGGGAGAGCATACATGTACATGTATGAGTCTCGAGAATAAGTTATTTCATTAGTTTATGTGGTAGGTATATCTTTGCTCCTTGTCTAAAGGTTTGGGGAGGATATACATTGAAGTTAGTTTGCGTATCTTCGGTGTGATTGTCTCCCCCCACTACCCCCTCCCCTTTGCTACATTCAATCTTTCTACTCAATCGTGTCTTTCTACCATCAGTCCATTCCAACAATCCCCCCTCTGCCTTCTTCAATCCACCAATAATCTGCATCACCAAACCTCAACTCAATAATCCCTCTTTCATTCAGTCAGTCTTTCTTTAAACCCTGCAGCTTTATTGTCATCCTTCGGAGCATCTGTCCTCCCCACCACTCTCATCCACCCATCCTTTTATTATCTACCACCAACTACCCATAGCTCACCGTAAACAATTAATTTTCAGGACCGGCACTGAATTACTTTCCCAAATTCTTCCTTCCCTGCACTTCCTCCATTCTTCCTTCCCTGCACTTCCTTCATTTTTCCTTCCCACCACTTCCGCATTCGTCACATAGGACAATGCTTCTCAAGTACAAAATCAAGTGTAATGCTTTTTCCATTCATAACAAAGTACTCGTACAATGCATCTGGCACGCACAATACAGCGCACAATGTACACTGGAATGTTTCCACGTGCAGGGAGGGGCTGGGGGTGCTCTTTGTGTCTTTTGCATGTGAGGGCAGGAGGAGGGCTGCATCAACGGCCCCCTCAATGACAGTAGGATTTTCCACGAGCTGCAACGCGGACCTGCCCCCATTGGATGCGCACCAATTGAGAGAGGCTCGCACGAGACTGGAGTCGAGTCAAAGCTTGGCATGTGAGCCCAGAGGGTGGATCAGACTGGAGTCCCCTCAAAGCTTGTCCTGTTGGAAAGCTTGGAAACGGAGCTGCTCGTCTCGTGTGTGCAGCAGAAACAGGACTGCTTCTTGTGTGTATACAGGGGACGCCTGCGAGGATATGTCTACTTGCTCTGGATGCCACATAAATGCAGCTACATGTCCCATCACACCACATCATCACTCCACTGCAAATCTTTCACATCCTTTCTCCTCCTGTAAACTATGACTGGCACAACCTCATTGGGTTGTGTGAGGTAAGAGGAGTCGACACCATGCTCCGTTCTTTACTTCCTCCTCAAATCTTCTTGTCTCTTCTTCCTGGATTGAATGATTACCATATGTCTTTTGTCCAAGTAAGTTGTTGAAAAAGGAATTCATGTTCAGGTTAAGTCTGCTCTTCTGTGCCTTTTGCCTGTAAATACATGTTCAACAATTGGTTGTTTGTGTTTGTGTAAATAAATAGATTGTTGGTTGTTATTTTAAACCTGTCTCGGTTGTCCTTTCTCCTTTAGTCCAGCATAGTCTGCATGTATTATTAGACGGGAAGGTTTACCCCACCAATTGGCTCCACACGTTAAGCAGTACGTACTTCGCAGCTTCGCTCGGCTGCACCTGGTTAAGTAAGAGAAGGCAAGTACATATTGAGGATACGAGCCCCCATTGATACTGCCAATCCACCGTGAAGGTAATGCGTGAAGTAGCGAAAACCCTGCCAGGATTGATGGTACCAATCAGCGTTCATGCTTGATTAGCAACTCACCAGACCACAGAGTTATCTGCACCTGGTGACCTCAGGACTGGGTGTTCGAGAGGAACTTGAGTGCTTCCCCTCATGGGGAATCTCAAGCCCCAGCCCTTAACAATATAGATATCAAGTGCATCGGTTGGAAATTGATGATTTATTAGGCCTTGGCCCTTGACCCTTTGACCTATTGACCTCAAAAACAATCAGCATTCAGAATATCACTACCTCTACCAGGTAGTTAAGTTTCATGAAAAGCTGAGTAAAAATGTGACCTGGAGGTGGTTGACGTACAAATGAAAATTCACTCATTGCGCAACACTTAGAAGAACAGAACAAAATAGAATAGCACTCAGTAGAGTGCATTCCTCCACCAGGATGAACAGTTTTTATTTTGTATCCCACTGATGGGCTGGATCTGAACCAAAATCTAATCAAATTTTTCTTGTCACCGAACTAAATCATCCACCTAGTTTTGTCGTAACTCATCCGCAACTTTTTGAGATATCATGATATACATCGTTTTTGGCCCAATCTCTAAATTTTAGAAATCAGGGTGAACGTTGACCTTTTGACCTTAAAAATAATTTGTGATTGAATGACTTGACATGATATGCAAATACTGTTCAAATTTCAAGTGCATTAGATGAAAATTGAGGATTTAAGAAATTGCACCTAAGTTGTTCACCTCTGGCCAATGTTGACCTTTTGGCATATGCTCACCTCAAAAATAATTGGTGGTTATATTCAGTGAGCTTGTATGAAAATCCTGTTCAAATTTCAAGTCAAATGGATGAAAATTGACAATTTCATAAATTTCAGCCTATGTTGACATTTTGGCCTATATTGACCTCAGGAATAATTAGTGGTTGAATTCAGTGACCTGATATGCAAATCCTCTTAAAATTTGAAGTCAATCAGATGAAAATTGAGGATTTTAGAAATCTGAAAAGTTGGTGACCTTTGACCTAGATTTTGGAATCTTTGATTTCACAAGTTACAAACAAACAGTCAGATCAACAAACATACAGACAAACAGAATAACAAACAATTTTAGAAATTTGGCCCATGTTGACCTTTTGGTCTATGTTTACCTCAAAAATAAGAGGTAACTTGATATGAAAATGCTCTTCAAATTTCTATTCAATTGGATGAAAACTGACAATTTTAGAAATTCAGCCCATGTTGACCTATTGGCCTATGTTGACCTTTTGGCCTATGTTTACCTCAAAAATATCATAGGTGTTGAATTCATTCACCTGAACTGCAAATGTTCTTCAAATTTCAAGGAAATCGGCTTAAAATTGAGGATTTAAGAAATTTGGCCTTTGTTGACCTTTTGGCCTTTATTTACCTCAAAATAATAGATGGTTTAATTCAGTGACGTGATATGCAAATCCTCTTCAAATTTGAAGTCAATCTGATGAAAATTGAGGTTTTTAGAAATTTGAAAATGGTGTTGAACTTTGGCCTAGATTTTGCAATCTTTGATTTCTCAAGTAACAAACAGAATAATAAGAAAAAGATGTTGTGCAGAGCAAATACTTGTAAAATCCACCACCTTCTCCAAAGGTTGACATCGATACATCAACTTGTCCATTTCATCTATATATTACTAAAACTCTCATCTTGTATGTATGTATGTATGTATGTATGTATGTATGTATGTATGTATGTATGTATGTTCCCGAAATACAGCCAAAACGGTGCACGATAGCGCAAAAATTTTAGGGCCACCTTAATCACCATTCTCCTGCGGTGTGCAGTATCATTTCATTAAAATCGGGCAACGAAAAAATTATTTAAAAAATCAATTCCCAATTCAGTCAAGTACTCTTCGGGAGAATTTGATCAATGCAAACAACCTCAGCGGTATAGTTTGCTGGAGCTATCTTTTTTTTTTTTGAAATGATTTATTTTTATCAACCGCTGTCACAATGGGAACCCAACGGGTTCACGGGTCATCTAGTTAAGATTAAAATTCACAATGTTAATCAAAGTTCAGGTCAATCCGATGAAAAATGATTATTTTTCAGATTGAAATTGATGATTTTCGAAGTTTGACCTCGAGTTGATTTTTGACCTTTTGATCTCAGAAATAGTTGCTTTCCCAATTCAGTGATGGACTTTGCAAATTCTGTTCAACCTTCGAGGTAATAGGATGTAAATTGACGATTTTTCAGTTGAAAATTGATGATTTTAGAAGTTTCACCTTGAGTTGACCTTTGACCTTTTGATCTAAAAAAAAAAAAGTTGGTTTCCCAATTCAGTAATGTACCATGCGATTGCTGTTTAACTTTCAAGTCAATCGGATGAAAATTGTCAATTTTTCAAATATAATTTGATGATTTTAGACGTTTGACCTTGAGTTGACCTTTGACCTTTTGACCTCAAAAATAATTGGTTTCTCAATTCATTGACGAAATATGCAAATCTTGTTCAAATTTCAAGTCAATAGGATTAAAAATGACGATTTCAGAAATTTGACCTCAAAATGACTTTTGACCTTTGATCTTAGAATAAATAGGCTTCTTAGTTGAGACTACCTCTACAACTTGGAAAAGTTTCATGATGTTCGGTTTAGAATTGTGACCTGTAGGTGACAGACAGATAGACACATACACAGACAAGCCGGTAGGCGGCGATGGGTCGCCGAGCATGGAAACTATAAGATATAGAGCAAAATGGATGTCGTATAGCGGAGAGGGAATCACCTTAAGATGATGCATATCAAATCTCATCCAGTTCCATCTACTGATAACTACTTGGTATCCATTTGAATGAAAAGTACCGAAAATGCGGTTTGAAATCGGAAATCCCCAAAGTTCGAGGGGGTGCTGTGGGTGAACAAAGATCTAAATCGAAAATCTGGCTCGATTGTTTGTGCACAATGTATTCAAGACGATTAGTGTGAATTTTCATGACCATCCAACCATAACCCTAGGAGGAGTAGCATTTGGCGCGAAGGCACCTCCAGCTCTCGCATATTATCAATTTTTGCACTAATTGACCTTTGACCCCTGACCAAAGCAAAATCGGTCAATATGTCCTGAAGCGAAGTTGTAGTACTCATTGAGTACCATGAACCTGCAAAGTTTAATTCGTATCATTGCACTCACCTGGTCGCTAGGGGGCCTTCAATTTTCTCCAACTTTCGCGCATACCCTAATTGTAGGGGGCGCTGCGGGTAAAGTATTCCATATATCACAAAACAGGAATACATTTGATAGAGCATCACCTGTAGATCATTCGTGCCAAATTTCATAACCCTATGTGGGATAATGGCTTTCAGAATTGATTTTGCATGAACGGTACCGATTTTGAAGGTTTTTCGGTTGTTGCTGGGGAACCAAAGTGTCCCTAGCAACCATCACAATTTCCAAAGCACGAGGTCATAAGATGTACCTGCCACCAGAATTTGGTCAAAATACACCCACGTTTACTACCAATTTTGCTGATCACAAACGAACAAACATCCAAACAAACAAACAATTACTGACAATAAGGGTTACCTATTTCGGTGACCCAACAGACAGAATAACAAAATTGACTGACCAATATAATTGAAAAATCTTCGATTTTGCAAGTAAAAACCAGACCAACAAATATACTTGCAAATCTTTAATTTAACTAGTAACAAGAACAGTGTCATTTTAGAGTATCAGTCAATACTTTGTGTGTTGGCTCTCTACCTTCTTGAATGCCATCAAGCCTGGTATTGGCTTAGTGGTTAGGGTGGCGGCTTGGGATTCTAGGGTCCTAAGTTCAAGCCCCGTTGGCCACTGAATTAAAAATACACCAGGAGGTTGACTCAGCCTGTCATCCTTCCGAGGTCGGCAAAATGAGCCGAATGAAAAACCAGTGTACTGGTAAGGGGGACACTGCATCAGTAGCATAGCTGCGTCCCAACCAATGACGCAACCAGGAGAGAGAGAGAGAGAGAGAGAGAGAGAGAGAGAGAGAGAGAGAGAGAGAGAGAGAGAGAGAGAGAGAGAGAGAAAGAGAGAGAGAGAGAGAGAGAGAGAGAGAGAGAGAGATATATAGATATACAGAGAGAGAGAGATATACAGAGAGAGAGAGAGAGAGAGAGAGAGAGAGATACATACATACATCACTATTTTACCCATGATTCCTGTATATGACTGCAGCACTCTTCCAGGAATGTTGTGCCAAATATCCTGTAGATACTGTATTACATTCCACAGTTCTGTAAGGTTACTTGGGTTCCTCTTGTTCTCCACTGTTTCCAGGTAATCCCATATGGCTTCAATGAAATTCTTGTCCAGACTCTGGGGTTGTCATTTGAGACTTCGAGCAAACCAGCTCTAACCTTGTTCTCCAAATTCTGCTTTACCCTACTTGAAGTTTGTTTTGGATCATTATCGTGTTGGAAAATGAATTGTCTTCCGATTTAAATGATTTCCATGAGTAACTGTATGGTGCTGCAGTATTTGCTTGTTCATCTCTATTGTTCATATCCCATTGATTTAACAAGTTTTCCTCCACTAAAAGCAGAGATACAACCCCAGACAGTCACAAAGCCTCCCCCATGTTTAACAGTCGGTTGCAAACATTGTGTCGTAACGTTCACCAGGTCTTCGGCATTCAAACTGGCATCTCTTAGATCCAAAAAGTTCACACTTCGATTCCTCAGACCAGAGTACCTGATTCCATTGTTAAGTCACCCAATGTTGGTGTTGCCTTGAAAATTTCAGTCTTTTCAGCTTATTCTGTGTTCTCAGCAGTGGTTTCTTTTCTGCAACTCTGCCATGGAAACCTGTTGCAATCAACCTTCTGTGCACATTGCTGGACGAGATGTTAATGTTCAAGCCTGCTCTCATTTCATTTGTCAGCTGCTGAGTTGATTTTCTTCCATCACATAAGCTAAGCTACTTCAAGTGGTTGTTTTGTCTTGGGTATGTTCTTCTGTGCCTTCCTGGACTTTTTTTTGTCAGTTTACTTCAAACCTTCCAAAGTGTACCTCATGCCGTAGGCGATCTTCAGAGTTTGGATCTTTGCACGCTGTTCTGTTGAACGTTGCTTCCTTGGTGCCATCCTGAGCCAACTTATAGACTTTCAAGCAGGGGAACAAGATGATTAAAACAAATTTCACATATTCGCTAATTTGCAACTTTTATTGTGGTTTCTTGTAGCATCAGGCCTGACTCACCGGTTTGTGAAAGACTTGGGCCAAACTTTCTCTGGCTAACCCCAAAAGAACGCAGGAATCATTGTGGCCATGAAAGAAGATTGTTGTTTCTTGCAATTCACAACAATATAACTGGTTTTAATTCCGGTACTTCAATAATTTATTATTGTTTATTGTGCAAAAATTCACAAACATATTTTCTTTTCTCTGTTTCCTGCACATTTTCTTTGTGGGAAGTGGATATGAAGACCACATGATTATATATACAGTATATATATATATATATATATATATATATATATATATATATATATATATATATATATATATATATATATATATATATATATATATTGTTGTGGACCAGGGTCCGGTGGCGAGAATGACCACAAAGTGGGGGAAGTTACATCGTCTCCCACCAGACTCCCGGAATTGTAGGCCGTCGCTCATGGATAATTCCGTGATGCAACGGGTCGCTTAACCGACCGTGGACGCCAATACCTCAACCGCGTAGCGTAGGGTCTTCTTGTCTCGAACCAATTTACCTAACTGACCAGGCGGTTTCAACCACCCGGGAACCACGCCCTCGGTACGCCTTGTCCGAACCGGATCACTGTACCAACTACCAACTCCGGATCGGATGCAGCTGAGCGGAACTGCCAAGGACGTACCGGCGAGAATGAACAGATTATCGGGGATAAAGACCCGGTGAAACTTAAATCCGAACCATGCTGGACCAATGAAGGAAAAGACAAAAACGAACTGGGAACATTTCTACAATAATTTATTTACACTCAGCGAGGAAAAACATGTGGTACAGGAACAGGTTTATTGGTGTGTTATGCAGGGGACAGAAAAGAGATGTAGTGTGACAATTTTACAGAAACTTACAAAAGAGGACACAGAGCAGACTTGTCACGAGAATAATACAGGCAAGGTTTACAATGATCAAATAACTTATAAAATGCTACTTATAAGACAGGCACCACACACTCAGACGCACACTTAGACAAAATAAACCCAGTTGAATGGCAAAGGACTTTTGCAGCCAGGGAGGGAGCTGAGGTCGCAGTTCTATTGGTACCTGAACGTTCTGAGGGAAGGGATGCTCCATGGTGCGGCACCCGACAAAGGTCGTGCAGTTTGGTCCACAGCCACACGTGTGGAGACGGTGTCTGCGAAGGAGCCCGTGTGGAGAGCGCGGAGTCCAAGGTAGAACGGGGCAGCAGACAGGACCCAACGAGAGACCCGGTCAAGGTCGGGTGTACTCGGACCAGCACAACAGACGGGCCGCCGAGGTGAGATGTGGGCAGGCACTCCACGATCAGGACTTTCCTTCTTCAACCAACAACCCAGAGACCAACTCAACTAACGACCTTTCTTCCTTCTTTGAAACCAGCCAACTAACCCACCGAACTCTCTCTCCCAACAACGAAATCTCTGACTCCCTCACTCTACCCTGAGGATGGTGTCAATTTATAGATCCCCAAGGTCGGGGAGGGGCCTTGGCGAACCTGACGTCACAGTTCGCCCTGATTGGACAGGGCCTTCATGGGGTCTGCCCTTTCTGGGCGGATTTTTCGGCCACGCCGGGAAAGCCTGCCCACTCCACGCGTGTTTGAGGAAGGTGGACGGTGGTATGGCCAAGATTGAATTGGAACATTTGCGGAAGCCGAAAAGGAACTGCGGACGTGAAGATTCCGCCTCAGAACAACGAGGTGCCGGAGACACAGGTGGACAGTGGATCGTGATGGAGGGGATATAAAGATTTATTAATCTAACTAAAAAAACATTGCAACGCACCCCTTTTCTTACCCACTACACACAAGGAGGGTTCTATCTGCACAAATACTTAATGGCATAACTAACTTCAGGACAACTGTATGTCTTGGAGGAATACGGTTCCAAGAAACATAACAATATATATATATATATATACATATATATATACATATATATATATATATATATATATATATATATATATATATATATATATATATATATATATATATGTTGTTCTTCGTTCGGCTGCTCCCGTTAGGGGTCGCCACAGCGGACCATCCATTATGATCCGCATACTGATTTGGTATAGGTTATATGCCGGATGCCCTTCCTGACGCAACCCTGGTCGCCTCTTACGACACAGGGATAAGGATTGGGTTTTGCCATGATTCCGGGCTGCCCTACACCCTCTCATAGCGTGGCCCAGCGCAAAGTACCCGTCCTCAAGCGATCCTCCAACCCAATCCCCCCAGTATCCGGATTACAGGCACACACCACTACGCCCCGTATCTCGTGTGTGTGTGTGTGTGTGTGTGTGTGTGTGTGTGTGTGTGTGTGTGTGTGTGTGTGTGTGTGTGTGTGTGTGTGTGTGTGTATATATATGTTGCAAAAATTAAACTTTTTCAATTCCCCAATTATTTAATTTACTTGAAGGTAACTGTGATATTAAATTGACTTTCACAGAAATTTGAATTGTTATCTACATATTTTGCACACATAACCCCTCACAAATGTTGAATGGTGAATAGCACAACAAAAGTCAAAAACCTACTTCAAACTTTTGTACAGTATTGTATACACACCCATACACACACATGGGTTGGACAAAAAATGAAAACATGTTGCAGGCTCAATACTTTCTTCAAACAGCAGAGAACGCTCGAGAACAGCTACAAGGTGAGTTGAATTGGGAGTGTGTAAGTGAACCTTTTACCACGTAAAAAGACCTGCAAACACATGCAATCTGTGTGTGGTTTTCGCATTTCGATCTCAACACATGCCCACAAACATCAGACATCACTTCACATGAATTTTAAACATGCCATTATTGCGACACAGTGGAATTGCTCGAAGTAGAGTCTATTGTCTCAGATGCAATCGACATTTTGAATGTAACTCATTGTGCACATTTCATTCAATAAATGGTCATCATTAAACACATTTTGCCAATTTTTCTTCAAAATTTCTAATTGAAACTAACTTTGGATGTAGGCCTACTACACAGGCCAGGTGAATATCACAACGCATGTGAACAGCACTGCACAGTCAGAGGGATCATGAATTATTTCACAAATTTCAAATAAGTGACACCATTTACATCAAAGGATAAGAAGGAATGGTGAATGATGAACATGAATACATATAATTGTATTCTTTTATCTTTTTTTAAATCAATATCTCACACATAATTTCCCCCCACCTTGGAAGGTGTGAAAAATTTAATTTCAACAGAACAAAATGAAGTCAAGCTTATTCCTGTCATGTGAATGTGTGGTTTCATATGATATCCTGAGCTGTATGAAGTGCCAGAGAGTTCAGTGGCTGGAACATTATCACAGATTGAACTGGAAGGGCACTCGGTAGAGTGTATGCCTCCGCCATGCAATGCCTGAGCCACGAGAACATATCGGGCCCAATACATTTTTGAAATATCATGCTATATATATACAATACTGTATCGTTTGTGGTCCTATTTCTCAATGGTGAAGAATCACTTTGAAAAATTAAATAATTATCGTATCTGGATCTGGACTCGGATCTTCACCAAAATCGAATCAATTTGTCCTTGTCGCACACCCAACCTGTCCACCAAATTTCATCCAAATCCGTCCACAACCTTATGAGATAAATATATATATATATATATATATATATATATATATATATATATATATATATATATATATATATGTATATATGTCGGTTTTGCTCGATCTCTCAATGGTGAAGAATCACCTAAAAAATTATCGGATCCGGATCCAGATTCGGAGCTTCACCAAAATTGACGCTATTCTTCCCTGTCACAGACCCAAAGTGTCCATCAAGTTTCACTGGAATCCGTCCACAACTTTTTGAGATATCGTGCTATATATCATTTTTGGTCCTATCCCTCAGTGGTGAAGAATCACTTAAAAAAATTCTAGTTGCCAAATCTGGATCCGGATCTTCACCAAAATCTAATCAGTTCGTCCTTGTCACACACCCAACCTATCCACAAAATTTCATCCGTATCCGTTCAAAACTTTTTGAGATATCCTGTACACAACCAGACAAACAAACAAAGGGGTGAAAACATGACCTCCTTCACCTTCCATGGTGGAGGTAATTACAATGGATTACATTTCGGGGGTCTGAATCTGACCATGTGGCTCACAGAGTGATATTTACAACCTTGTTGGAAATGCGGAGAAATTTGTGACTTTAAACACGAGCAGCCTGACTCTCAACCCGCATCAGGTGACTTCATCATTCTTTTTCCCTTTTAAGCAATAATAGTGCATTACTCATCAGCAGAGTTTTTTTTTTTAATCCCTCCTGTTGGTTGTAATCTCCATTTGTGGGTTTCAGAAGGTGGGACGGAGTCCTCCCAGGGTTCAAAGTATGCATTTTTGTTTTTGTAAAAGGGTTGCGTTTCATCAAGCAAGCTCTGAAGTTTTGTTGTTCTCATGGTTTTATTCCAAGGGCTCTTTTCAAGATCATCAACGAACCCTGGACAATCTCCAATACCGGACATGAAAAACGACGTAATTTCAAAAAAAAAACATTTTGAAATTCCCACTTTTTCATCTGAATGCTGAAAATTGTGTTTAAAGGACTTTTGCTTCCAGATTTTGCGCTCGCGACGGCAGGGTAAAAGTGCCCCGGCTAGCAGAAGCGAGTAACTGAAAATGCACATAGCGCATGCGCGAAAGGCCTTGTTGCCATTCATACGTCATTTTGAAAGTCCCGCATTGGAGATGGTTTGTCGTAATATTCCCCAGGATATATTTTCTTTAATATCTCAGTGAGGTTCTTCTTTATCATTCCTGTTGGTCCAACTATCACTGGCACAATGTCATCACTCTTCAGCTTCCAGGTTCTCTTGACTTCAATTTTCAGATTCTGGGACTTGGTCATTTTTCTGATCTCCACATTATTTCGACCAAAGATGCTGGGTACAGGCATCTCGATTAGTATGTCCGGGCACAATGCATTTTCTATGTTCATGCTTGATGGGATGGTCAGGTCGTATGTCCTCAATTTCAAAGATGGCTTTTGGTTCATGTTTCCATAATTTTTTGAGATCAAGATATTAATCTTTTTGCAAATGTGCATGTGGATTACTTTTCATACATTGTTGTACCTTTGTGTGTTCTGTTGTTCTGACATGAGTTTTCCTTCCTGAGAGAAGGTGATGGTGCTTTCTGCTTTTGCCTTGCGAAAACCACACTTGTCCTTTCGACTCAGCCCTGCTTTCTTCTTTAAGCCACTGTTACAGTATCCCTGGCCTTGGGCATTTAGTATGATTCATTTTCCATCCCAGTTAAGCTGATCTCTTCTTAGTCACTCCAATGAGCCATTTTTGTTTGTCTCCAATCTGTCCAGCTCTTTTTTTTTTTTAATCTTCCTGCTCTTTTGTCATTCTTCCATTTGTCCATGTATATTTATTATCTCCACGATTTTTGAAAAAAAAATGGAGTGGTGGGGGATGCTGTAATCGGTTCTGGCTGTCTGTCGGTCTGTCCATCAATCACACTATCTCTTCCTAAACGATTGGGCAGAAATTCACCAAACTTGGTAGTTATGATCACCAAATGCCAAAAACCTGCAAGAGCAGGAGCATTTTTGGCCCCACCACCTGGGGCGGGGTCAAAAGGTCATATACAGAAAAATGCAATTTTGGGCACATTTTTAAATTTAACTTTGTGTGTGCAATCAACATTTGGGGACGCATGAAATATGTAAAGATTTTATTTGACCCCCAGTTCATGCCCCTGGCATGGAGACATAGGATCACAGGGGTCAAAATGCAAAAAAAGAAAAATTTAATTCAAAATTTGATATTGGATCTATTCTGGTGGAACTTTGTGCCATCTTCAAACTTTGCTTTCGGTGGGAAGTGCGGAGATTTACGATGGCACATCATTGACTTCACTCTAGTTGATATTTCATTTCATATTCTGAATTTTCCTTTGTCTTGTTTTTGCAATCATTGCAGGGTTATGTTTGTGGCAGTCCCGGTTATCCATAATGCTGTGACCGTTACTTGGGAACGAACAAGGCTGAGCATCCGATCGGTGGACCTGGGTTTGCTCAGGGAGTTTGGGCTATCAGCTGTTTGGTGTTGGATCAGAAACGTATGGTCCATTGAAGTTGGTGCCCATCTCACATAAACGATAACTCTAATTCTGGTTTGAAACTGTAGTGATGCACAACACAAACTTCCTAAACTGGAGTGGTGGCAGGGGTTCCAAATTAATAGGTCGATGATCAGCTACAGTTTATCGTGTCATTACAAGTGGTTCACCATCCATGACATACCAGTCAGACAGTACATTCTCTGGTACTGTATGAGCGTCAGACAGCTTCTGTGAGTACTCTGATTTCATTATTCATGATGGCTTACTTAATTGTGCTATTTCCAATTTTTATCTTGCCAAAACGAAGTTTTTGTAAGATATGTTAGTCAGCGTGTATGTTTTTTTTATTTTTTTTTTGTCTGTATTCACGTATAAAAAATTCTGCAGAGCACAGTTATCATTGGAAAATTTTTGTAACTTCGCATATCCGAGGACTATAGAGGTCCCTTTCAGTGCACAAAATTTTGAAGGTCAAGGTCAAAGGTCAAGGTCACTTTGTCGCAAATCAGGGGAGTCGACGAAACCATTATTTTTTGAGTAATTTTGATCGGATCGTCTTCAAACTTCATGGGAATATAGTTCATGGTCTGGCGCTCAGCTGATTAATTTTTGGTGGCGATTGGCCTTGACCTTCATGGTTAGTGCCTACGGTCAAACATATTTGACCCCAAGGTCAAATTTTCAAGTTTTAGGAACCATATCGTGTCATACCTAAAATTGAACACCTCGATGAGTGCTTTCTAGATATGTCAAGCTTGAGACATTATGACGTCATTTGGTGACGTTATGAGGCAAACGCGTATTTTTCATGGTTACTCTGTTGAACGATTCTCATCGGAATCTCTCATAGGCAGATATTCCTCAAGGAGTCGCTCCTGGTGGATAGCAGCTCTGTTCACCTCAGTGTGACCTTAAAAAAGTCACACGTGGTCACCTTTTGGCAAGATACGGGTCACCCTGCAGGTGACATTGGTTTTTTTTTATTATCCTGTCCCCCATGCAGAGGGACACGGGTTTCAATCAGTGTGTGAGTGAGTGTGTGTGTGTGTGTGTGTGTGTGTGTGTGTGTGTGTGTGTGTGTGTGTGTGTGTGTGTGTGTGTGTGTGTGTGTGTGTGTGTGTGTGTGTCAGAGACAGAGACACTGTCTGGGCCGTAACCTTTTTACCATTTAAGCTTTTATCAAATTTTCAACAAGGCTTTATTATGAGAATGTGGAGACAGCACAAATTAAGAATTTGGTCAAAAGGTCAAAGTTGAACGTCACATAAAATAGTCAATTTTCATCCTATTGACCTGAAATTTAAAGAATTTACATATTGTGTCACTGAATTAGTTCACCAATCAAAAGCTAGAAGCCCATTGTTTTGTTTTTTTTTAGATCAAAATGCCAAAGGTCAAGGTCACAAAGTCTTCAATTTCCATCTGACTTGAAATTTGAGCGGGATTTGCATATTGGATCACTGAAGCCAATTGGTTTTGAGGTCAAAATGTCAAGGTCACCTAAAGTCATTAATCTTTTTGTGTGTGTGTGTGTTTTTTTTTTTTAGCTGTTTTCATCATGTTTAGCATGGTAAAGAAGAAGATGAAGTCTTGTTACAAAGCGCATGTGGATGGGGTTTGCATTTTCAGATGCTTTCTCGTTGATTTGGTAAACAAAATATAGGCTCATGGAAAAGCAACGTGACAGAGGGAATTAGGCAACACTGACAGTGGAGAATAATTGAAGAGAGAAGGAAACAGCAAAACTGCAAAATAGATTGGGAAAGGTAAGGGTTGGAGAGTTGGAATGAAAGAGCAAAGGGAACAAGACCTTGGGAGAGTCAATAGAAAATGTAAATGCAGTGGGAGGGTAACAGGTCCCTGTGCTACAGCTTTTTGTGGGAAATAGCTTTGCATTCCACAGCAATCATGTGTGTTACAGGTGTGAAGTGGAGGCATTAGAGCATACACAGCAGAACAGCGCTACATTATGTTACAGGCACAGGCTTTGTAAGCTATGAGAAGTTCAGCTTAACTAATGAAAGACTTGGCATGGTCGAGGATGTCAAGTCTGTGGCTGGCTTTGGAAGCCAGCTTTAATATACATTCTGCCTTGGAGAGGTTGCAACTTATGGGGAGGCCTAGAAATTTGACAGACCAAAGTTATTTTAGTGATTAAGTGTGAAAATAGATATGTGTGTTAATTTGACTATGGTTCCAGAGAGACAAGGTGGGAATGTGACATTTTCGAGGATTGAAAGACATGTTCCAAGTGTTAGACCAGAATCAAATCTTTTTCCTTGTAAATGCAGAGAGGGAAGTCGCTGCTGCAGACCTGTCAATGGAATGTGAAATTCGATGGTTAGAATGTGGAGTCACCTACAAAGAGAAAAAGAGGGTTTCCAGAGCGTCGGAGAGTTCATTATTAAAGTATTCCAGAGAGTTGGTGTCAAAGCCACCCAATGCTCGCCTGTTTATACATTTATCGTTTTAAAAAGAATCGTCTAATAATTAATATATTTTTATAAAGCATTGCAGTGAAGTCTGATCCAAATAATTTTAAAGCAATATATGTATTTGTATATTGTAATCAGTAACAAGAGTGCAAGTGAGCACAATATACGCCCGAACAAGAAGGTATATACAGAATTGTGCTACTACATGGAAAACAGCATCCTGGTTGCCATGGCAACCACTTGAGATGACGAACGTATGTCGCGACACACCGTCTCCACAGTCTGTACCTATGTACCAAATATGAAATGTGAAAGTTGAAAACTTTGGGAATTAGAGTGCGGACAGGAACAGATGGACGGATGGACGGACGGACGACAGGTATCACATTATACGCCCTGATATATATATATATATATATATATATATATATATATATATATATATATATATATATATATATATATATATATATATATATCGGGCATATAAAAAATAGTGTGGTAGATAAAAACATGAGAAAGGAAAAAATAACTTGCACCAAAAACTTTAACATTTTCACGCTCACGCCGGGGATATCGCTATAGCTCTCTGTTCTTCAAACAGGCGAGCTAACAAGGAAGAGAACCGGGCCCAAGATTCTGGCCTGTGGAGCCTACTCCAGCCTCTCCTACAATATGGGATGTTGTAATTTCATTGAAAACTTTGTGCTGACTGCAGTAATGAAGGAAATAAGTAAGCCAGGAAAGAAGGCAGCTTTATATTCCACAGGCAGGAAGCTTGTGAATCAGATGAGGGTGCCAGGCTCTGTTGAATGCCTAACATAATGCAGAGATTCCAGAAAATGCCCAATATAATAAAGTGCACCCATCCTTTATTGAGTCACAGCAACATCTCCAAGTTGAGTGGCCTGGGTGGAATTCAAAGTGATGGTCAAAGATCAGGGTATTTGAGAAAACTAAAGAAAGACGATGTTGGCTGCTCTGAAGGATTCCATTACATTTCGATTAAATGGGAAGTCAGCTCACCAGTCTGGAGTTGACGTAGTCCGTTTTTGAACCATTCTGGCGAACTGGAGAGACGTTGGCTGTCTCTCAAGCAGACGTGAGGCAGCCAAAGTTTAAGGACTGGCTGAATAAAGCAAACAGAAGGTAAGTAAAAATAGCAGAGCAATATTTGGGAACACGGGCACTGCTACCATCTTGGCACAGCGCTGAGGTGGAGTCAAGCATGGCCAGAACTTTCTCTACCTTCTTGAGTGGAAAAGCCACAGCTTCCACGAGGCACTTAGTATGAGGGGATAATGTGGAGACAGAGAGGGATATGGGTTGAGTATGTGAGCTTTGGGGGTAAACACTGAGTTCAGACATTCAGCTTTATCTCTATCTGAGTCGGCTATTCATGGTCCCATTTGAGGTGAGGAAGGGGATGAAGGCGGAACATACAGTAGAGATAGACATTGCAAGCCACACAAGGACTTTGAAGGAGACAGGCTAATGGTTTTCCACACGTTGTCTTCTCATTGACCTGAAGATGGAGACATTTGTTGTGAGCCTTGGGCAATGATTGCTGTTTGTCAGTTTTTTGCCTTCCACTATGAGAAAGCATGCTGCTTGTTTGCCAATACCTCGCAACATGATTCAGTGTATGAGGGCCTAGAGGATAGATCTGACAGCTGCAGATGAGATGGAATAAACATGCGTACATTTTTTGAAAGCTTTCCCAGTTTCTCATTCTCAGATGGAAAAGAGATGGAAGATCAATCCTTTTGCAAGAGGACAGATTATGGTCCTTGCCAGTCAGCTTTAATGAATAATCATACTCTGCAGCACTATGATATGTTTTTAAGTGCAGCGAGACAAATTTATACTTTTACAAGAGGATGGTCAGAAAAGCCAAACAAGGTGGAGGGAAAATGAGATGTTGGGTGCAAAGGTTGTCATGACCAGATCCAGGAGGGAGGACATCGCATGAATGGAGGGTTGGGAGGTTTACAGATTTGCACAGTCACTCATAGAATCACAGGTTTTACCTGCAGCTTCTGGAAAAGGTGCACCAACATTTTTTTTTACTCCAATTCTTTCAATCTGCTTGCAAACAGTTACAAAGTGCTGACATTGTCATCCTGAAGGTCACAAATGATATTCTGCACAGAATGGGCCAAGGCTCAGCTTCAACCCAATTTCTTCTGAACCTGTCAGTTGCTTTTGACAGAGTTGACCATAACACACTACTTGACTGTCTTCTCTCCTGTTTTGATACTTGTGGGCCTGCTCTTGAATAGTTTAAATCTCAGCCTCCAGATTGACTCTCAACGACTGGCAATTCATCACATCCCATTAATCTATCTGTCGGTGTTCTCCAGGGATCTCTTCTTGGAATATTAATTTTTTTTTATTGGGATATTTATTTTTTGCATCCACTTGGTCTCTTCTTCTCTTCATTTCCAACATTCCGACCCTGTCTTTCGGTTTGTTAGGGTTAGGGTTAGGCAAAGGCACATCACTAATGCCGAAGAGCAAGCGTGAAATCCTTGTACTGGAGACTTCAGGTGCACGGAAGCAGAAGTTGCAACTTCACAATAATCCTCAGTGCTTGAAGACGTTGCCTATTTGGTTTTTCCAGAGCAAGTCATAGTAGTGCAACTTGTTTCAGAACACTGCAAAGAATGTCATTTTTTTTTATTTGAATCATTCTTAATCTGGATTCAAGTTGAACGCTTGACAAATTGATTTGGTAAACCCATGCGATCTTTCAATTAGTTTCATAATGGATGTAAACCTATTAACTTCAGCTATATGAAGCCTGGCTCAAATATCCCTGCCAACATTGAAATAATGAAAGAGATTTTCTCTTTTAACAGTGATCTAAACATCCTGGAAGAGCTTGTAGATCTATTACATGGGGAACAACGACAATATGAGGCATCATTGGACTTTTTCATGAATTACTGGAACGTTTATATACAATATAAATCAACGGTATATGGGATTTGAAGTTGGAATTCCAGCACAATGAGCATGTGCTCAAAAGGGGAAAACCAAACTGGCGAATTTTTTAAAATGCAATGCAGTGAAAATTATAACAAAGTATTTCGATCACCGATGCAAGTTATGTGTTTGTTACCTCCGCCACCAAAGGTGAAGGAGGTTATGTTTTCACCCATCTCTGTCTGTTTGTTTGTCTGTTTGTCTGTGTGCAGGATATCTCAAAAAGTTGTTGACGGATCTGGTGTGTGACAAGGATGAACTGATTAGATTTTGGTGAAGATCCGGATCCGGATCAGGCTACCAGAATTTTTAAAGTGATTCTTCACCATTGAGAGATTGGGCCAAAAACGATATGTAGAATAATGTTTCAAAAATGTATTGGGCCAGATATGTTATCGTGGATCAGGCATTACGTCGCGGAGGTACGCGCTCCACCGATTGCCCTTATGGTTTTTTTTTCAAAGAACTCGGATGGACGTTAACCGGGCATCCCATCTGCTGGAAGATCCCACGACATCCTTCATGAAGACGAGGCGAGCTATCGCCGGCACCCTGAACAAATTCCAAATTTGTGTGCTGATACAAGAAATATTTGGGCCCTGACCCATGGTAAAGGGTTGTATTTCTGCTAAAAGTTTCAACATCTCTCCTGGAAAGCCTAGTCCATGATGCAGCACCCCCTACTGGTTTTGTACCAGATTGGCAGCTTTAATGTCAGATTCCACTCGAGAGGCAATATACCGTATTTTAAACTTGCTCTTCGAAATACTTGAAAGTTGGTGATTTTTTTTATGGCTCCGCTGACGAAGTTGCCGGTGGCATTATGTTTTTCGGATTGGTACGTACATACATTCGTCCATGTTAATTTTCATCGTTTTCTTTGCAACCGCTTATCTGAATGACACGAAATGTTCACCATCGGTGCAACTACTCATGTAGAATGTTTTAATGATAGATATGATGTCATCAGTCACGTGGTGTGGCAGCCATGTTCGAAAACGTCAAAACTTTGGACCTCTGTATCTCTGAAACTGCTCCATGGAAAAAAAAAATGAAACTTGGCACATGGCAAGTACTCCGCATGGGAAACAAGTTTGATTTGTGATTATGTCAGAGGTCGCAGCTTCGTTATGACATCATAATTGCATACTTCGAACGCTTTATCCGATGAGCATGAAAATTTTTGAAGAAAATTTTTGGGAAAAAAATTGAAGAATAAACCTTGAAAAATCTTCTTCTCCAGAACGGATTGACAGATTGTGGGGAAACTTCACCCACATGTTCCTCCAAGCCTTGGGGATACCAGAGTGTCACGAATAATTAATAGATCACACGGTCTGGCAGCCATATTGGATTGAACTGTTGTTGTTGTTCATCTTTCGGCTGCTCCCGTTAGGGGTCGCCACAGCGGATCATCCGTTATGATCCGCATACTGATTTGGCACAGGTTTTACGCCGGATGCCCTTCCTGACGCAACCCTGGTCGCCTCTTACGACACAGGGATCAGGATTTGGGTTTCGCCATGATTCTGGGCTGCTCTACACCCTGCCCAGTGCAGAGCTCCCGTCCTCAAGCGATCCTCCAACCCAAGCCTCCGAGTAGCCGGATTACAGGCGCACGCCACAACGCCCAGTTCCATATTGGATTGAACGTACATCTTAAAAAAAAATTGTTTTTTTCTTGAACCGCTTCATCAATTGACATGAAACATCACATTTTTGATCGAGTCATCATGGGGAATATATGTTTTAACTTTCAACCTAATCTGACACAAGGTCTGGCAGCCAGAATAATTTAATATTTCAAATCTGGGTTCAGGAATTTAAATCAAACTTGGTATAAGTATTATAATAATGTAATAATGTGGGTGGAGCCATATCTGGTGATGTCGCGACGTTGAAGGGTACCCTTCTAGTACGTCCTAAATCACAATTCCAATGCAGAAACGTGTGTTTTTCATCAAATAGTGTGTATTTTAGCTTGCACGAAGCAAAACAGCACAATTTACACTGGGAACCTGATTCATGCAAGAACAGACTTACTTGCTTAATACAAGCGTTTTTAACAGAATGACTTGTTTTGTCATGTCATCCAGTTTAAGCGCAATGGTATAGAATCGACAGTACTGAGGTTAGAACTCGTTTTCTGGATACGCTGGGGAGAGTGTCTTATTTTGGGATATTCTTCCACGACATCAACAACCACATGCCTCTCCAGCCCTTGGTTATGTATTTTTTCTGGAGTTCTCCAAGATGTCTCAATCCCAGCTTGTGCTTTAACTCTACCATGTACAGCACATTGGCTCTTAGGACCTGCTGCTTACTTACTCGGTTCTGTTTTCAGTTCATGCTGTTCCAACTTTGTCACAGCATTTTTTTTTGTACAGAGTCACGGTTCGTGGAAGAGCTCGAAGACTGAACAGATCCGGACGCAACAGAACAAAAGGAACAGCAGAGGAAACGTGGTAAACTAGTAGAGAAGCTGAATCCACAGACATCTCATACACGTTTTCAGAGTGAAATCCACCTTCGCGAGCTTTCTGCACTCCAACTGAGTAGAGAGTGCCACTAGGAGACATAGCAAGTGATAAAGATGTGAAGGGATGGGTGAATGGAGGGAGCGCAAGAGGGATTGTGGAAAAGGGAAAGGGGCAGTGTGAAAAGACAAGTGTGTGAGCATTAAAACTGGCAACCTCTATGAAGTGAGACAGTCGAGAATGAGACAGTAGAGATTTGCCCCAAAACAATACATTCGAAGGAAAAAAATGAGAAAATGAAAAGCATGTTTTTATGAGACATATGGTTTTGGTCATACGCAACAACAGTACAGCATTGATGTTTAAATCATTCCATCCGAGCGCTCAGAAATTTGACCACAGATGTGGCTTGGTGAAATTGTTTGGTGGACATCAACGTGGACTCGGTAAACCCATGTGACCTTTATATTGGGAGCTCCAGCCTCTCCTGATAAAAAAAAAAAACTTTCTCATTATAAAATGTGATCTCATAAGTTGCTATACAGTGTATTATTTCTTTAAAACTTTTTTTAATTAAAAAAAGGTGTCCTCACAAGGCAAGTTGTTCGCAACGTCTAGAGTTTGTCCATACATTCTGACCCTATTTGTTCGGGTGTATGGGTTTGTTTAAGCATGTGCTTTGGCCTTCAGGCTGAATTCAGGTGCTGTCATCATATTGTCTTGAGGCAACAATATATCTGCAAGCTCGCCTCCAAAGCAAGCCATTGACTGGTCCTTCTCCTCTCCTGATCCTTCTCCTGTGTCACATGCTCCAAGACTGCCCCTTGCATTATGTAATCCACACTTTCATTATTCTTATCCATCTCCAGCACCTTACATTTCCTTATTTAAAACTGCATTTGCTAGTATCTAGACTTTTCTGAATCTGAATACCCCCTGCCCCCTCTCTGCTATCGACCTCACTCCCAAGCTTTGTGTGATACATAAATTTAGAAAGCCAACTCTGAACACCACTGCCGCAGTCATCAAGGCCAACTTATGGATATATGGTTTTCTCAAGAAAGATCATCGCTGATGGTGAGGCCCAAAAGAGGATCAAGGGTATCTGATAGAGATGTTTAAGATGATGAAGGGTATGGACAAAAATAAGGGCAAGCTGGTTTTTCAGCAGAATGGAGAGTGACAGGAGTAGGGGCCACAGGCATCTTCTATTGGTCAGAACCCTTGCAGCAAATGCTGGGTGGCACAAGGGTTCATGGTCCCAATTCCACTGAAAAGGTCCCAAATTTGTGACATGAAATGCATTCTGATGCAGTGAGTTGGGGTGTATGTGTTTTTTTTTGACAATGTCCTTTAGTCGTCACGGTGAATTGCATGTGTATAGTAGTTTGACGAGCATTGTTTGGCTTTGCACTTTGATTGTGGGGCTGAGGGGCATCTTGGACTCTGTGGCATCTTGGACTTTGTTACAATGTTTGATTTTTTGTTTTTTTTTAAACTTTTTTTATTTTATTAAAAAGGCGATTTCATAAGTTCAGTGGTCCTCAAAGTTATTGTTTGTTTAACTCAATTTCTCCATTTTAACTGAATTTGGGGGGTGGGTGGGGGGGGGTCCTACTTTGAGTCCATGCTCTGGAAATCTGTGAGCAGAAATATGGAATTAGCAAGACATAGCATAATGGCAAGGATATATCTTTATATTTGATAACTTTCATCATCCTAGCATGTCTAAAAGTAAGTTGGCCCTCAAACAAACTGATCACCCCTTGTATTAGTTTGACAAGATTTGTCGGACTGTGCACTTTGGCCATGGAGCCATGGTGCACAATGCACATCCTTAGCTTTGTTGCAATGCTTGATTATTTTCATTTTTTTACCTGTTTTTATTTTAAAATGCAGTTTCATAAGGCGAGTGTTTGCAAAAAGTTTGTGCCCATCCTGAAGCATGCCAGAAAGCACCATCTTGCAAATCTCAAGGCTGAACTCTCAAACCAGTCTCCTTCCTCCAAGTCATAGTAGTGTCAAGTCCATCTCTGGTGTATGCTTCCCTCCATCCCCTCCCTCTATTCTAATGGCATTACCACAGCCTCTGCCAAAGATGAGGCTGAATGTCTAAAGTCCATGTTTTTCTCAAAATCTCATGTACCCAACCCATCCTGCTCTGTCCCCCATCTTGCCCCATAAGACCCACTGTCCACTGGACTCTATCATTCTTATCCGAGAAGGTAGAGAAAGTTCTGTCCAGCCTTGACACTGCTTCAGCAATGGACCATAATGGCATCGGTGTCTATGCTCTCGTATCCTGCTCCACAATTCTTGCTTCCCCTTTATCTGCTATATTTACTTTGTCCTTCTCCTTTGGCCACCTCCCATTAGCCTGGAAGTCAGAAAACATCACTGCAAGAAGGGTGCAAAAATAGATCTGCTTAACT
The DNA here is from genome assembly GCF_056783735.1 of Eptatretus burgeri. NCBI lineage: Eukaryota > Metazoa > Chordata > Myxini > Myxiniformes > Myxinidae > Eptatretus > Eptatretus burgeri. The sequence continues at coordinate 42,949,208 of NC_140970.1, read as the reverse complement.
ACAGAGCAGTGAGCTAACTTCCAATCACAACTGCTTATTTCCAATTACTACACCTCAACGCTTTTATTCCTTCCTTCTCTCTCATCTATAGAACTACCTTCCAGAGGCTGTTCTGTCTCACTCTCCAAGCTGGCTTCAAGCACCTAGGCACTACCATCTCTTGTCATCTCCAATTCTAACCCATGATCTTTGTTACCCCTATTAACCCCAGTTGCTATAGTTTCAGTGTTTCCTCCCCTCCTCCCTTTCCTCTTTTCCTGTTCATTCATTTTCTTGGTGTTTTTCACACAGTCAGCTATACCTTGCTCTTCCATGAGCCTCGCTCCTGTAAAGAACACAAGCAAAAGAGCAGAGATTGCACACCCTCACCAGGACTTATTTTAAGTGATGTATTTTTATAGGTTTCAGGGTAAATCTAATATGGCTGCCAAACCATGTGACCCATGAGGTCGTGTGTGTGACCCTTTTGTTCCTCATGGGTAGGTGGTCATATGTGTAAAGTTTCACCTCTATCTGTTCAGAGATTTCAGAGAAGATTTTTGAAGGTTTAAAAAAACCAAAAAAACCCAATAAGGCTGCTGAGTCACGTGACCGATAGCATCATAAAAACATTTTTCTGGACTGTTTTATCCCAAGATGACCCTCAAAATTTTTCATACTTATTGTATATAGTGTTCTACATGTGCAATTATGACGTCATAACGAAGTCACCTATGATGTCATGAAAATATCACACTCATTCCCCATGAGGAGTATTTGCTATGTGCCAAGTTTCAATTTTTTCCTTGGTGCGGTTTCAGAGATACAGAGGTCCAAGCTTTTTCTTTTTTTCCAACATGGCTGCCACACCACGTGACACATGACGTCATAATTATCATTGAAACATTCTACATGAGTATTCGCACCAATGTTGAAAATTTTTCTCAATATGACAAGCAATTGCAGAGAAAAACACGAAAGTTCTGTGCGGACAAACAAACGGACCCAAATGCAATACCCTCTCCTTCGGCAAGGGTAAAAATTACAACAAAGAAGGATATAATAAAACAATATCCCCCTTGGGGGACTGATGGTTAATTCCCCAACAGGTAGGGTGAAAATGAGGGATTAGGGTGAATGGGCCATGACCCCCCTTCCTGAAGTGGTACGGTCATAGGGAGCACAACTTAAGTTAATGGTATTGTCCTTCTGTTTCGTGAAGAGTTTGGTCTGTATCTGGCTGTCGGTTTCTGAAAAGATTAAAAAATGATAAATTTCCTGAATTTGAGGTGAAACCCCCTTTTTCAGCTTCTTATAGGGGCGGATCCGGATAGGAAGCACAACCACATGAGAACTTACTGTTCTGATGTGTCGGACCAAATTTGGTCCATATCGGTCATGTAGTTTGTGAGGAAAATATGTTTTAGTAAATATGAGGGATTATGAGAGGGAGACCGTCACCTCCTTTCCAGGGACGATACGGCTATGTGGAGCACAACTTAAGGTTAGGGCATGGTCACAATGCCGCATGACCAGTTCAGTCTGCATTTGTCTGGTGGTTTCTGAGAAGAAGATTTTTGAATAAAATACCAATATTTGGGACAAACCCCACCTTTAGGGGGTGCATCCAGATGAGGAGCACAACCTCATCAGACGTGGCTGTCCTGATGCATTATACCAAATTTCGTCGATATTGGTCGGGTAGTTTGTGAGGAGAAGATGTTTTAGTCAAATGTTAACGGTTGTATGAAGGAGGTATATATGGCTGGACACTGGGACCCACTCTATGAGCTTACTTTGGAGAAATAACCCCAAAAATAGGACCACCCTTCCTGAAGCTCACCTGGATGAGGAGCAGCAGTCACTCAAACCAGTGTGACCACTTGGCTTTTTCTACAAGATCTTGGCTATTTGTTGTTCACCTTGGCGTCTTGGTTTTCTATAGGTTTTCTTGGCATATAGGTTTTCTATTATCATCACTTTTCCAAAACCTTGTGAATTCTTGGCTTTTTTCATTGGCTCACCTTGGCATTTATGAAAATGAGGAGTGGTCACACTGACTCAAACCCCCCGCAGACCCCCTTAGACCCTGATTTTTTTTCATGTATGAACAAACTTTGGTACATCATGGGTGTTGAAAGTTGTGGTCAAGTTTCATTGAAATTTTGTGTGTAGTTTTGGAAAAGAGAGCAATTCCCTATTTTGGGGGCTCAAACCCCCCACAGACCCCTTAGACCCTGTTTTTTTTTTAAATGCTGTGAGCAAACTTTGCAACATCAGGGTTGATGAAGGGTCTGGTCAAGTTTCATCGAAATCATATGTGTAGTTTCAGAGAAGAGAGCAAATACCTATTTTGGGGGGTCAAAACGCTCCTCCATAGATACCCTTAATGAGCGCAGATTTTGATGTGGTCGATACACTTAGGGGCATTACCAGATATGAAGGCTGTGGTCAAGTTTCATCAAAATCACATGTGTAGTTTCTGAGAACAGAGCAAATACTACCTATTTTATTGGGGAAGGAGGGGTCAACCCCCCCCCACCCGTCGACCCCCTTATTGAGCGCAGATTTTGATGTGCTCAATACACCTTCGTTAGGCGTCAGGTATGAAGCTCGTGGCCAAGTTTAATGAAAATCGTGTGTTTGATTCAAGCGATAATGACTGAAGTGTTTACTGACTGACTGACTGACTCACTCACTCACTCACTTACTCACTCACCCACCTCCAGACACTGCTTGATCACATAAGCTCATGTGACTAAAGTCCAGGTGAGCTAAAAATCCATTTATCATTGTTGTTTTTGTCTTTCCTGTTTTCAAACAACCCCATCTCTGACCATCAGTTTGGATTCCATCCCCGTCCCTCAACTCTGGACATGCTGCGATTCCTGTCTCAGCATTAGTTGTAGCCCCTAAATCAATCTTATTCAAGAGGTTAGGACCAGATGGTCCTTTGTGTACTTGAGGAGCAGCTGGACATATCTTCGGTAGCCACAATTCCAAAGTGCATGAATATATTGAGGAGTCAATTGCAAGCTTACTTTATTTTTACAAGCTTTGTTGGACTGTCCTTTGGCCGTGGGGCTGAAATTCACATATTTACTGTAGCTTGCTTTAATGTTTCATTTAAAAAAAAATGTAAATAAAAAATGAAGGCTGATAATGCCAGTTAGCTTTTCTATAATTTTTGGTTTCAAAATACGTTTTCAGTTAAAAAAAAAATCCAGTCTTGTTAGGTTTTGGCCAGTTATGTTTGATACAATCTTTGAGAAAAACTATTTTTAAAATTAAAAAATGCGAATTCACAAGGCCAGTTAGCTTTGCTCCATTTGATTTTTTAAAAAGTTTTCTCGAAAAAAAAATACAGTCTCATAAGGCCAGTGAACATGCTAAAAAAATGTTCAATTTTTTTTTAAGTGGTCATTAAAAAATGTAGTCTCATAAGGCCAGTTAGCTTTGCTACAATGCTTGATTTTAAAAAACGTTTTCATAAAAAAAATTGTGTTCTCACGAGGCCAGTTCGGCCAGTTAGCTTTGCTAAATATTTGATTAATAAAAAAACTTTTCCATTTAAAAATGTGATCTTACAAGGCCGGTACTCATGAGGCCAGTTAGCTTTGCTAAATATTTGATTAATAAAAAAACTTTTCCATTTAAAAATGTGATCTTACAAGGCCGGTACTCATGAGGCCAGTTAGCTTTGCTAAATATTTGATTAATAAAAAAACTTTTCCATTTAAAAATGTGATCTTACAAGGCCGGTACTCATGAGGCCAGTTAGCTTTGCTACAATCTAAAATAAAAACAACTTTTTATTTTTAAATTGGGATCTTATAATAATGCATTCTCATAAGGCCAGTTAGCTTTGCTATGATGTTTGTTTGTTTTTTTAACGTTTTTTTTTTTAAATCTAAAAAAGGCAGCCTCACAAAGCCCATGATCCCCAAAATCTACAGTACGTCTATGCATTATAACCCTGTTTGCTGGGGTGTATGTGTTTGTTTTAACATGTGATTTGGCATTCAGGCTGAAGTGCAAGTGAAGATTAATTTGACGACTTTTGTTCGACAGTGTACTTTGGCCTTGGGGGTGAGGTGTACGTCCTTTGCTTTTTACAATGTTTATTCTTTTTCTTTTTTTTAACCTTTTTAAGTAAAAAAAGGCAGTTTCTTGAGAGGCCGCGGAGGTCGGAAGGTCTTCATTGAGAGTCTATAATATAATATCGATTCTCTTTTTTCATAATTGTTGGCAGTCGTTCATTCTTGCTATAACTTACAGCTGGAACTGGGTTATTAGCATTTTATTAGTCATAATATGTTTAAGGAGGGTTTATGCAGGATTTCCGTTTTACCCAACACAATCATTATGAAACTACCGAAATATATAGAGCAGAGGGCTGGCCCTTGAGAAAGGAAGAGGAGAGATTGATGCAGAAGATGGACATATGGATGCTGAGAGAGCTGATTGGGATCTCTGAGGAAAAGGAAGTGGAATGATGATATCAGCAGGCAGGCAGGGTATGAGCGAAAAGGCGCAAGAGGCACATCTGCTGTGATTGGTGCATGTGTTCAGGAAGAAGGATGTGAATGTGGTCAGGCAGGACTTTGATGTGGATGCAATTGGCAGGAGGACAATGAGCAGACCAAAATTGTGATGGAAGGATGTGGTGGAGAAGGACATGAAAGAAGTGGAGATGCAGAGAGAGGATGCTTGTTTGTGACAGAGGGGTATGGAGAAGGAAAACAAGGTGGGATTAAATGTGGCCATGAATGTAGTAGTAGTAGTAGTAGTAGTAGTAGTAGTAGTAGTGGTAATAGTAATAGTAACAGTAGTAGTCATATAAAATGTCAAAAAACAGAAGTGATTTGACACTTTGAGAAACATATCTGCATTAAATTGCAATGCAGTGTCTGGCTGATGTTGTTAGCACCAAAGAAATGAATGCTTTTTGTGTACCACAATACTCAATAGCACCATACCATAGAGCGGTTCACCAAAGAGTAATTGAGGGTATGACCGATGTGTTTTTTTGGCAAGGCATTTTGCATTTGGTAAAATCCATAAGTTTACACCAGGCAGTAAATGTGGCACTTTGTGTTTGTTTTACACTTGCGTTGGTGACGTCCTTTCTTGAACACTCCTTGTGTGGTGCAGGGGTTCATTTTTTGAGTTGTTCATAGCACATATTTTTTCTTTGGTAAAATTTAAATGCAAACTAAACTAGACTTTGAGGACTATATCGAATCATGATTAAATTCTCCACCTTACATCGTCGTTGCGTGACACAATACACTGTCAGGTAAATGCAACTTTGTTGAATTTTTTTCAGCAATTTCTGGTCAACCTACCATTTCATGCCTTTGTCAGTCTGCAATCTGCTGGATAATTAAAATGTAATTGTTGGATGAAGGAATATTGAGCATTTAGTAAGTAATTCTGCTCATTACTTTTCTCCTGAAATTTTCATAACTTTGAGGAGGGGGCCTCTCTGCCACGTGTTATATATAAACCCGTTCAGCATGCTGATAAAGCATCCGTGACTTTCTTTGGAACTTGATGTTTTCACATCAAACCTTGAAGTATGAAATTGCCCAAAGCCAGCTATTAATTTTGGTTTTAACCTGCAATGGTTTGGGAGTGAGGCTTGGGGAAGAACACAACTATGCGCATGCACTTGGTGGCATAATGGTTCGAGAGTCTGCTCCGAGTCTGGGAGGTCGGCGGTTAAAACCCTGGCTGAGTTAGTTATACCAATGGCTTTATAAAAATGGCACATTCTGTTCCTTGCTTGATGTCCAGCATTTAAGAAGGAGAGAGTTCGGACGAACAACCATAAGTTTGTAAAAAGAGCACACGCTTTGATGGCCCTAATGGCCTCCTCTTCCATTGAATTTCCTAGCAAGAGAACTCTACATTATTAGGGTACCCAGTCAAATTGACTGGGTAACCCATTGTTTTTCTTCTGTTTATTTATTATTTATTTTTCTTTTTCCGCCGGCAATTTGTGGGCTTTTTCGCTTTAAAAATCATTTTCTCAGGAACAGTAAGTCCGACAAACAGATCGAGGCAAAACTCCACACGTATGACCGCCTTTCCATGTTGAACAAAAAGTTTGCCCCCGACCTCCCTTTTGATGTACGACACATCGTTTGGCAGCCATAGTGGAGTGAAGGAAAAATATTAATTAATGTTTACTCTGGAACTACTGCATCAATAAATGTGAAACTTCAGAGTGATTCAGAAACCAGCATCCAGAGCAGTCAGGCTTTACACCAAAGAGGTCAACGATTGACCGTAACCTTGCTCTCCGTGTCCTCACCGAACGCAGACGAGAGTTTCGGCAGGGGCTGCTTGCAGCCTATGTTGATCTCTGTAAAGCGTTCAATTCAGTGAATCGGGATGTCCTCTGGAGGATTTTTGGTCTTCGTGGGGTGCCACCAAAACTGATCGATCTAATGTCTGAACTCTACTCTGGTACTGAGATTGCTGTGAAGTGTGGTGGTAACATCTCTGACTTATTTCCAGTTGTTACTGGAGTTCGTCAGGGATGTGTACTTGCCCCCACACTTTTCAGCACTTGTATGGACTGGATTTTAGGGAGGATGTCAGAGAGATCAAGCTGCGGTGCATCGTTTGGGAATGTCAAGATCTCGGACCTTGATTTTGCAGATGATGCAGTCATCTTTGCGGAGACTTTAGATATCCTTTTGGGGGCCCTCGAGGTGCTGAATGAGGAGTCGGAGCCGCTGGGATTACGGGTTTCTTGGGTCAAAACTAAGATCCAGGCTTTCGGTGACATCTTGGATGCTGCTGTCCTGTCTGTGTCTGTTTGTGGTAAGGATGTTGAGGTCGTGGAGAGATTCACTTACCTTGGCAGTGATATTCATGTCTCTGCTGGCTGTGAGTCAGAGGTCAATAGACATCTGGGTCAGGCCTGGGGAGTCATGGATTCACTGGATCATGGGGTGTGGCGCTGCCGGTACCTGTGCGGGAGGACGAAAGTCCGAGTCTTCAGGTCCTTGGTGCTTCCAGTCTTGCTCTATGGATGCGAGACTTGGACTCTGACCAAGGATCTGAGACGTAGACTTAATTCCTTTGGTACCAGGTCTCTTCGGAGAATCCTTGGCTATCGCTGGTCGGATTTTGTGTCCAACGAGCGGCTGCTGAGAGAGACTCGGATGAGATTTGTTACCTGCATAGTCCGTGAGCGTCAGTTGCGGCTGTATGGACATGTGGCTCGTTTTCCTGATGCTGATCCTGCTCACCAGATTCTCTCAGTGAGGGAGTCTCATGAGTGTAGGAGTCCAGTGGGCCGACCATGTGCCTCATGGTTGCAGCAGGTTGACCATCATCTCAAGGAGATGGGGATGGGCCTGGCATCTGCCTGGAGGATGGCCAGACGGAGGCCCCTGGAGTACCGGCGGAAAGTGGACGCAGCGACGCGCTGTTCTGGCACATGCTCCCATACCTGACCTTCAGAGTTATGATGGAACAGTCATGTGGAATGAAGGGTTGAAATTTCCACTCAATCGGGCCCACAGTTTGGCAGCCATGTTGGATTGAAGGGGAAATATTAATTAATGTTTACTCTGGAGAATGGAACCGCTGTGTCAATACATGTGAAACTTAAGAATTATTTTCTAGACAACATTTGAAACATAGTTTTAAAATTTCAACCCGATCGGCCAAGCAGTTTGGCAGCCAGAATTATTTAATTATTTTAATTTGAGAACTTTAAGATTTTTTTCCCAGAAGGCTCACTTGGCTGCACCTGCATGCGTTTGATGGTACAGGAAGTGCAATTAAATTGATACCGACAATGTCCCCAGGAAAAAGGGCTGATTGCATACGTAATAAATAGATTGAACACTTTGTGCTACCCGGTTCGTAACTCGGCAGTCCCGTGCTGTATCGAAGCAGGGCTGTGTTTGTATCAATATTAAATAATGTTTTCTCTGGAACCACCTATCCTATCGAAGCGAAACTTTGTAACTAGCATCTGCAATAAGTCTCATGTTGTATCAAAGGGAGACGACTGGGTACCCGGTCATCACTGCCAGCAGTTATAAAGTGGCAGTTCGAGTTATTATTATTATTACGAGCAGAAGCCCGTGGTAAAAATACCACAATAGAAAAAAAAGGAAGCCTTATTCTTGCACTGGTTGAAAAATCTCCAAAATGAGAGGTTCAATAAGGAAAGCCTTGAGTGTTGTATGCACAGCTGGTGCTTAAATAAAAGAAGAAAGTAAAATGAGTTTAACATCTTATTGATTTATTCAAAAAAAAATCGAATGGGCAAACTTACAATGGATTATATGAAGATAGGTTGAGGTTTATCGACTAAGTACGGGCTGTCCACAAAGTCGTGTTCAAGTTTTAAAATATTATAACAACCAAACCAATAGAGGTGCAATGATGTGGTTTTTTTCATTTTGTTACATCATACATAAAGTTTCCTCTGTGTATTCTTCAGTACACCTCAACATGTCACCTCCAGTGGCATGCACCACATCCAAGTGATAATCCACTTCAATCCCCTTTATGTATTTGCCAATGACTCCACCCAGTGCCATATATAAAGAGAGTCTGGCCAACTGGCTAGGCAGGCGCCATATTGCATCCCAGCCAGCGTGGTTCTGGCTACGTGGGAGCATACGCGCGGCGCATATGAACGGGCATTTTCGTTCTCACACAAAAAGTAATGGGAGTTTAGACTTCAAATTTTGAGCTTTGCTCGAAAATAAGTCGCTCTACAAGATGGTGTATTCTAGATGCTGATAAACCCACCCAAAAATAACTGAGGTGGCATAATACCGCAAGTGGCATACTGAGGACGGACTTATCTATTTCTTGCCTGAATCTATGGAAACCTGTGTATCGCATGAACCACAGAGGCTAGAAATCTAGTGCAAAATTGACCAGTTCAGCAAAGCCAACCATGGTTCGGAGAGCTCCTCAGGATGAATTAAAAGAAACATGACCCAGAATTACAGAGTACAAGATTCATAAAACCCCAAAACGAAAAAGTACGGTAGACGGCTATAGATGGCCAGGACGGTAGACGGCTATAACCGCAACAACAATAGCGGTTATATCCGTCACCTGTCCAGAAGGGGTTAAAAGTCAAAACCATCTTCGGTTCTTCTCCATATGACTTAACCCCTTCAGGACGGGAGGTGGCTATAACCTCCAGGCGGTTATGGCCCCTCCCGTCCTGAAGGGGTTAGTACGAACAACTGACACCAAGCTCAGTTCTACTTCATTTTTTCCACACATGCTCTCATTGCCGTGCTCTTCCTGCCGAGTTGACTGGCAGTACCAACTTTTGCCTGGCTGACACGGATCGAATTTTGCGCTTTGGAATAGATGTACAGACGCACAGTGACAAACTTCGTCAGTAGCTTCGTTTTCAGATCGTGGCAGTCGGGAATATCAACTGAGAAAGCTGACAGACGACGGACAAGTTTTTCAACCAGGTCATGCTCATTCAACTGGTCCTGCACCATCCTGAACTGCTTCTCTCCTTCTCTGAACAGCTTGAAAACCTCATCACTGCAATGAGTCAAAGCACCTTCTTTGTACTCCTTCAGTCTTGTCGCCTCACGACTGCCCTGCGAAAGAGACTTTCGGCGGTCCTCCGCGGCTTCCAGGCAAGTGGTGCAATGTGTCCAGGATTTGGAGATGGAAGAGATACAGTAGCCAGCCAGGTAATACAAGCTGCTCTCTTGGGCTTTGCTCAGAGGATCAGGAGGCAGCTCTCCAATCAAATAGCTGAATGTGTCCTCGTCACATTCGTCTGGTGTCGCCGGTTTCTCTTTCAGAGTGTCGAGGAAATCTGATAAAAATGACCGGTCTTCCTCGAGATAATTACCGGATGCGGGACACTTCAGAAATTGCACCACCGTTATGAGCTTCAGATCCTGTTGGAATTCCAGCGCATTTCGGACAGGATTCTTGAATCGGACGCACCCAAACGGGTTCTCGAGGCAATCCTGCGTGAGTCTGGATGTGAGCACAAAGTGGTGTCCCCTGGCCAGCAGTTCTCTCTGAATGTCGAGCACAGACGAGGTAGATAACATGACGCCGGATTGCCACGGCTTGCACGATTTGCCACATTCTATCCCTCCGAATACCACCAGCATCTCTTCAAGGTGCCGGATCGCCTTCTCGCAAGCACATGTATTCACTTTACTGAGTGGGGTGGCGGGGTGACGGCTGGACATCAGGTCGAACCAGGTGTTCATAACGTCCAAAAACCAGGCAGTCGTTAGCAACGCGTTCTCAAAACCTTCGTTTTCCACCAGGTAGTGCAGCCCAGCACTGACCGACTTACTGAAAAAAATTCAATGCCTTTTCCACTTTCATTTTGTTGAAATGGGCGGTGTTCGACACCATTTCCATGCCGAGATTGGGCGTCAGTTTCAGATCGGCATCAACTTGAAATGTCACCAGTTCTGTCATTGCCCCCAGGCTGACGACATTTGAAGGCAGGTCATGCCTGGAGACGATATCAGCACCGAGCTTGAATTCGTTCCCATTCACCAGACCCGCCTTGACATTCTTGATCAGGTGCGGTACATCGTACATGAAGTGTAGGAACCTGCAGTCAGCGCATGGGTGGGGAATTCGATTGACTGTCACTGCGTGCTTCAAACGAACCAGTCCGAAGTTCTCGAACATTGCTCGATTGGCACGACCCATGTCATATGTGTCTGCGTTGACGTGGAGCCCAATGACATGAGCCCGCTGTACGATTTCAGTCACAAGTGGCTGTAAGTCGGCTCCGTTCACCGAATTCCCTGTAAAATAATAGGCAATTGTTTGCTTCCATCTGGAGGTGATGCCAGCCAGCATGAATACGAGGGCATGAGTTGCAGCACCACCATGTCCTGGCAAAGTTACATTTCCACGCAAACTACTGGATGATCTGTCGAACTGCAATCCCACTTCAACTGTCATTTCATCCAGCGTTTGGCAGCACTCACGCTCCGGTTCCTTCATGGTAGCAACCTTCAGCTGGAGGAAGTCGAACACCTATGGGGTCGTTTCCTCGGCTTCCTTTTCGTGACGGGCACAATATGCAGGAAGACAGTCAGGACGGCATTGTGCTCGAGTGGTCTTGAACCATCAACCTTCCTGTTTTCATACCGACCGTCGTCGAAATGCTTCTGAAAAAAAAACAAAAAAAACCCCGAAAATTGAAATACGTGTTGACAGTCAGTTCGAAGTCGATGAAAGTTTCCAAATACGATTTTCAGTCGAGAACCCCGGGACGGGAAATTCCTGAGATTCCCGGTCAAAATGTGGGAACGATTTCCAGAGAAACGTACGCCGGGAATCCCGGGGGGATACATCAGATAAAGATTCGAAATGAGAAACAGTGAGCAGCTGCAGTCATCCAGCGACGTTCCACTTGACGACCGTCGTCAGGTGAAGGGATTGAATTTAATTTCGGCCTCGGATTACGTCTCGTTAGTTCGGATTCCGAGCTGTTTCAGCGCTCCGATCCGATCCGATCCGACAGGGATTCATCAAATCTGACTTTAACCCCGATACTCCGATCCGACGTCGGATGGGAACCGCAAACCGCCGCCACTTACCGCACACAGGTTGGCATTGTCGTGTGGAGTCCGGTTCTCCCTTTTCACATTTACGGCCCAACGGTGACGTCTTTCCGGGTCCCTGGGGAAGCGGTGCGTTTTCACGCCTTGCCCGGGACGCACAGAACGCCATTGTGTCATCAAAAACGTCAAAATCTGACGAGAAAACGAGAAAAGACGCGAAAACTACTCTAATTTCGCTCCAAGATTCACTCGTTTTGAGATGGGCTGCAACATGGCGCCAGCAACGCACATGACCGGGTATTGACCAATCAGAGCGCAGCATGATCGAGACAATCGTTGTCCAGACCCTCGTTTTACGGCACTGACTCCACCCTCTGCCATGACATCCTTCACCCTTGAGACAGGCAAGCTGTACACCGAAACAAGGTCTTCATCCATAGCTTGATGGAGTACTACTCTTTCCTCTGGGCTGGCTCCCCTGCCTTACATCATGCTCAGATTGATACTGTAGAAAGCAAGGTCTTCATCCATAGCTTGATGGAGTACTACTCTTCCCTCTGGGCTGGCTCCCCTGCCTTACATCATGCTCAGATTGATACTGTAGAAAGCAAGGTCTTCATCCATAGCTTGATGGAGTATTACTCTTCCCTCTGGGCTGGCTCCCCTGCCTTACATCATGCTCAGATTGATACTGTAGAAAGCAAGGTCTTCATCCATAGCTCGATGGAGTATTACTCTTCCCTCTGGGCTGGCTCCCCTGCCTCACATCATGCTCAGATTGATACTGTAGAAAGAAAGGTCTTCATCCATAGCTTGATGGAGTACTACTCTTCCCTCTGGGCTGGCTCCCCTGCCTTACATCATGCTCAGATTGATACTGTAGAAAACAAGGTCTTCATCCATAGCTTCATGGAGTATTACTCTTCCCTCTGGGCTGGCTCCCCTGCCTCACATCATGCTCAGATTGATACCGTAGAAAGCAAGGTCTTCATCCATAGCTTGATGGAGTACTACTCTTCCCTTTGGGCTGGCTCCCCTGCCTCACATCATGCTCAGATTGATACTGTAGAAAGCAAGGTCTTCATCCATAGCTTGATGGAGTACTACTCTTCCCTTTGGGCTGGCTCCCCTGCCTTACATCATGCTCAGATTGATACTGTAGAAAACAAGGTCTTCATCCATAGCTTGATGGAGTATTACTCTTCCCTCTGGGCTGGCTTCCCTGCCTTACATCATGCTCAGATTGATACTGTAGAAAACAAGGTCTTCAAGATCATTGGAATCTCCCACGATGAAGCTGAGTCGAGTGACCTATCACTTTGCCGTCGCACACAGGTTGGTGGTCTCTCTGTCTTCTACAACCTCCTTTCTGGCCATGCACCCCCTGCTCTTTCCGTACCTTGTCCCACCCCCCCCCCACGTTTATGCAGGGCACACACGGTCCACCATCAACCCCCCTTCTGGTGAAACGACCTAAATCCAGGATCACTGCTCACTTCTACTCATTTGTTCCTTTTTCTTTCCCATCTCTTGAAGACAGTGCTTCACCACCATCGAGGATCTCTCCCCTATCCAAAAACCACGATCCTTTCTTCCCTGCCAACCCCTTCCACCCAAATATCTATTTTTTCTTTCCTGTGAGTTTGCTTCTGTATCAACCTCATCCACCCTCTTCATTGTCCCCTTCCTCTACTCTTTACCCTCATTCCTTGTCCCTCACCGTCAATTTTGTCCCTCGGCCCTGTTGTTGGCAATTCCTTCTTCTCTTTCTGATGTTCCTTTTTTTCTGCTGCATCCTGATCTGTTCTGTGTTCTCACTCTTCATTAAGTCTTGACTCTGGACCCCCCCCCCCCACAAAGGATTGTCTGGCAATATGAGCATCAGATTCTTGGTCATTCCTATGCAGATATCGTGTGGCAGTGTGGTACAGTGTGGTACAGTGTGGTACAGTGTGCTCAAACTGTAGAGTGAATGACACCATGTAGGATCCGGATCCAGATCTGACTATTGGAATTTTAAAAGTGATTACCATTGAGAGATAGAGCTAACAATGATATATATATATATATATATATATATATATATATATATATATATATATATATATATATATATATATATATATATATATATATCATGATATCTCAAAAAGTTGTGGGCACGTTGGATGTGTGACAAGGAAGAAATGTTTCAATTTTGGTGAACATCCGGATCCAGATCCGGATCTGAGAATTTTCTAAGTGATTTTTCATCATTGAGAGATAAGGGCCAAAAACCATATTCAGCACGATATCTGAAAAAAGTTGTGTGGACGGATTTGGATGACACTTGGTGTACACGTTGGGTGTGTCGCAAGGCCGAACAGCTTCGACTTTGGTGAAGATCCGGATCCGGATCTGGATACGAGAATTATTTAATTTTGAAAGTGATTCTTCACCATTCAAACGAGATGGTCCTGCGCAGCATGAAATTTCAAAAATGTGTTGGGCCCGATATGTTCTGGTGGATCAGGCATTGCGTGGCGGAGGTGTGCGCTCCACCGAGCTCCCTTCTTGTTATGTTTTGTTTTGCATTCCATGAAAACAGATTGTTCCGAGCTTGGATGGATTGTTTCTTCAGCCGGTCAGCATCCTTCCAAAACCATCGTTTCGCTCTGCGGACCGACTGAACCCAAATGAATTGAGTACACACAAACACATCGGGGCAAAAGATTTAGGTTTTTCAGAAATGTAGAAAACCTTCCCAAATGAAGCGACAATCATTGATTGTTATTCCAGAAAAAAAAGTTATGAAAGCACATCTTGTCAATATCTTGAACTGCCTAGTTGAGTGTGGAATCGGTTTCGAGCTTGGCATGCTTTCCTCTTCTTGTGTTATTTTTGTGAGTATAAGAAGGAGAAGGAGGAGACATGACTATTTCTCATAAGTTTTGTTGTTATTTAGCATTGTGTAAAAAATAATTTAAAAACAAAAATTTTGTTCTTATTAAGCAAAATTATTACTTTTCTATTTCTATTTTTACAATCAATGATTCTATTCAAACAACACAATCGTGTGGAATTTGAGTTCCTTCGCTTGTTTCACTTACATTTCATGGTGCAGTTCAAGCACTACCGACAAGTTGCTTGTGTGTTCTGAGCCCACTCGAAACTGTAGTGACAGTTTGACCACTTCAATGGATGGACATTTACTGAAAGACCGCTGTGGAGTTTGAAACTTGTTGGTCAGAGTCACAGCGGGTGAGAGAACATCAACACCGAGCCTCGCTGGATCCTCCTGCTAACCAGATGTTGGCTCACCCGATGGGAACATTGACCAGATGCATGAAAGATTTCTGCTTATGCCATTAGCACAGCCATTGGATGCTACAATGCACGAGTTGAATTTAAATCACTGGCAGGTTGGATGTTGTGAATAATTATTACCCTGCGCACAAAGTGCAGAGTGGGGTTAAGCACTTGACCCACTCTGCATCCTTCCAAAACCATCAGGGGGGAGGTGAGAGCGGGATTTGATTATGCCAGATGAAGGGATTGTGGCTTAAAATTCAGAGCAAATGGTTTTTAAAGTGGCAGGTTGAAAAAATCATGGGGATGGGGATACAGGAAGTGAATCACAGATGTGTACCTCTGTAGACATCAGTCTATGATTGAGGAACTACTTAATTAGTATCGTCCCAATAAGGGGATGCAAGACTATTGCAGTGCGTGTGTGTGTGTGTGTGTGTCCACATCCGCATCTGTATATTTTCACTTTAAAAAATGGTTTTCTCTGCAACTGCTTGTCCGGTCGATGCAAAACTTTAAAAACAAGAGGAACTCCTCATGGAGAATATTTTTTTGCTAACTCTGACATCATAGGTTACAAGGTATGGCAGGCATATTGGAATAAAGCAAAATAAAAATAAAAAAAATTGAACATCATTTCCTCCAAAACTGCTCGACAAAATAATTTAAACTTGGCATATCTCATCAACTCCCCATAGCATTATATATATATATATATATATATATATATATATA
Organism: Eptatretus burgeri; assembly: GCF_056783735.1. Classification (NCBI taxonomy): domain Eukaryota; kingdom Metazoa; phylum Chordata; class Myxini; order Myxiniformes; family Myxinidae; genus Eptatretus; species Eptatretus burgeri. The sequence continues at coordinate 42,933,642 of NC_140970.1, read as the reverse complement.
TATATATATATATATATATATATATATATAGTGATAATGATGACGTCATTGGAATAGTGGTATTCCAGCCATAATTGGTTGAATTAAAATCCTTCTCCAAAAATCTGAAACTTCATATATCTGATCTATGACCCGACGTGAGTGAAGAATTAAATATATGACGTTCATAACCCATTCGAAGAAACTATGCGGCAAAATGTGGTGCATGGAAGATACGGGTATATGGGCCATAATAGCAGTGAGCCGTTATAGTTGTGTGTTCAGTGTTCAGTTAACGATGGTATTTTTGTTCAGAATGAACGGGTGAGGCGAGACTATGCACTCCGAGAGTGCCGCTCCAGTTTCAATTGAATTTTATATTTTGAACGCTGCAGGCCACGAATCGGAACATGAATTGGAATAGGAACCTGTAGTTTATCAGTACGTTGCCTCTGAATTTGGCAAATGATACAAAACTCGTCCAAAACACACATGTGCACAGAGAATTAAGGTAATTAAGGTAATTATTTTAGTTTGGCTGCCTAGCTCAGGATGTATAGTGGGATGTGAAGGAAGCTGATGTCATCAGCGGAGGTGGGGTGTGTGCATGTGTGAATAAAGACACATAGATGTGGCTTCCTTAGTTCTGACTCATGTTGGATATACTTGGTAATGTAGGCTGGAATAGTCGGTGTATTCATTTGTCCAGGATACAACAAATTGGTGACAAAGATTGTTGAATGATTTGGAACCCAAGGAAGCATAGTAAAACATGGCTGTGTTTGGAAAGATTGGAGCTTTTCATGAAAAAAAAGGGGAGAGCTTTGATGACTACGTGGACAGAGATGTGATGCATTCATGGCAGTAAATGCAATCTACGATGGAAAAATAAGACCAACCTATTCCTGGCTTTGTTGGCAGCAGACACGTTCAAAATGGGGGGAAAAAACTTGTGACTTATTAACTGATGTCCTGATGCTCCAAAAACAGTCTTGTGATGATTTGAAGGGACTATTGACAGAACATTTCACTCCTAAACCCATCGTGATTGCTGAGCGGCACAAATTTTGAACGGTAAGCATGAATCCGTGGCTGACTTTGTTGTCCATTTGAAACCGCTTGCTTCTACGTGTTTGCCTGGAGGATTTCCAAATGAACCTTGAGAGACAGACTTGCATCTGGAATTCACCTAAAAATGTCCAGAACACAAATGTATTTGTTGTCGATGGCAATTTTATCTTTTGAAGATTCCAGAGTTAAATATTTGTTGGACGAATTAGCTGGCAAGGCTAATAAGGAGCACATGGACAGCCGAGCAGCAAGAACCGATGACGGCATGCCAAACCTACTTCAGCAGGTGAAGAGGTCAACACCAACCGGGCGAAAGGCAGGAGCACCATTTTGCAGACCGTCATACTTCTATGTCAGTGCTATGGAAGAAATCACCACCCTGAGAAGCATCGGCTTCGAGATGTGACCGGTTGCAGGTGCCATATATGAAAAATGTGCCCCATGAACGGTTCAACTAAATATGTGGATTAGTCGGTGAACGATAACACTGATTTGGATCATGGTCATGAAAACGACCATGAAGGGTCTGGTTTGTACTGTAACAGTCCAAAAGCCGGTAAGGTAAAGCCAGAAAGGCTCAGTGTGATGGTATGTCACACAGACGTTGTCATGAAACTTGACGCGGGAGCATCATACTCAACTGTTTCAGAAACACCCAGAAAGGTATATTGGTAACTAAACGTTTGTGTTTGATGTGAAAACTGCATCATCTCAGTTTCAGGCTACGATGGATAAGATTTTGGCAGGTTTAGATCACGTGCTTTGTTACATTGATGATATCGTAGTAGCTCCCGAAACAATTGAAGAACATCTCAGAGTGTCTGTCCATCAAAACACAATGTCCGTCCAAATGGTGGAAAATGCAAAATACTTTTGTGTTCGCGATATTTCAAAACCCGTTGAACATTTTGCTTTCACATTGCAGATATCTATTCCTCATGACATTATCTGAACCCGATTCGGTCACAGATGTGATTGGCTGAATTATGTTGCCATGACAACCATCTCAGTAACTTGGCTTGTATACATATTTCAAAAACCATTAAACATTTCGCTTTCATATTGCATGGATCTATTCATCATACCACCCAAAAAGCAGGGCACCTAGACTATCAGCTCTGTTATGTTTTGGATTTTTTTTTTAATACTTCCACTAATTGTGATGGCATGATTCCTTGCTTTCAACTGGCTTTGATGAACAGTGCATCACCACTGCCACCAAGTATGGGGGCACCACTGATGCAATGCCCCTATTACCAGTTCACTGGTACCTATTTCACCAACTTCAGAAGGATGACAGGCTGTCAACCCCACCTGGTATTAATTCAGTGGCTGACAGAGCTTGAACTCAGGACCCTAAGATCCCCAGCCCACCACCCCAACCACTCAGCTAACACCAGACTTAGCTTTTTGTTAATATAGGTTAAATAAATGTATGATCGATAAACTAAACATGTCAAGCAACTAACTGAGGTCCTCTGGCAAGGCATTATATTGGAATAATTGAAGACTCGAAGTAGGGCCCACTCCCAGTTTTAATTTAACACCACATTGATCAAATGCAGCACAGATGAATGCCGTGGCATCGATCATACACACTATCCCACCACAAACGAGCAAGCAAGCAGAAGTGGTTAGAATAACCTGGAGGTTTCCGAAGCCAACAAGGTGGCTGAAAACATACGGAAGTTACTTACATCAGGAAGTTACAAAAAATGAAATAAACTGAGTCAGTGAGAAATACAAGGTCGGTATGATTAACATAAACAGGTATTTTTTTTCCACGATGCCTTGGGACATGCACAAACAACTGGTGAAAAACTGTCGGAAATTTCGTGTAATTACTCTTTTTGTTTCCCTCCTATTCACAGAGAAAACACTGCGGATATCACATGAGGTTCCATAAGAGTACAATAATTTGTTACATTTCAATTGGTGGGGAGATTTAGTAAGGGGGGAGGGGATTTTTTTTGCATGCAAGATCAAGGCTCATGGAAGAACGAAGAGAAAGAGAAAGAGAAAGAAGGCAACAAACTGACAGTGGGGCAGTTGGGCCACAGTGGGACACATCAAGCAGGAAACACAGTAACTTGCAGGGAAGAGAGATGGTTCGGTCGGGTTATTGGGGGTTGAAAATTTTCAGGTAGGGATTGTGGATGACGTGAGATGTTAGTGCACCACATACTTAAATCCCTGGAGGAAAGAGCATGACTGAACCGTCTCTGGAAGGTTCCACAAATGGAAGAAAAGAATGGAGTTGTGTGGAAAGCATGGATTTTGGAATAAAAATACGAGAACAAAATGGTTAAAGTTATGCTCCATCAATGATCACAAAGCACTGACATTTTGTGGGCTTTACCCGGTCATAACCTTTTGCCCCAACTATCCTTATTATCTTGTGCTGCCAATGCAGACCGTTACTTCTTTGCCTCTGTATGGATTTTGGAAGTTTAACCAGGCTGAGGTTACTGGAAGAATATACTGTATGTATCTTAGAGGAGTTGAGGACCATCCGAAGACTTCGACAGCAGAGGGAGCTAGGCTGGAGTCGAGGTGGTAAAAAAAAAAAAAGAGACCAGCGGCTTACCTGGAATGTAAAACTGACCTTGTGGTTGCACCTCATCATGGGAGATACCTATACTGTTGTGAGGTTTAGATTCCACAGATTGTAGGAGAGACACGTGTGATGGTGGTGCCCCAGCACACATGTGAGACCAGTACTCCATTGTCCATTGAGCTACATGCAAAGGATATGTGTAGTTCTGATTTCTGTTTTTGATCCAATTATATGAATGGCATTTTTGTGTATCCTACTATTCATTTGCAATTGGTTATTGGCTTTGACACCAATACAATTTTTTATTATGGACCCAAGGCATCAAAAAGCCATACAAAAACGACAATAAATGGAAACACCTGGGAAAATGAGGGACACCAGTAACAACTTCCACACAGGTGTGGCCCATGTATTAATCAAGCAAATAACATCTCAGCATGCTTAGGGTCACGTATAAAAATGCTGCACATGCCTGGTTGATAATAATTATGGTTGCAAGAGGAGACCCCCCACCCCCCAATGCCCCCATGGGTGAAACACTGCTGTTATCCATATGTCACGGCCTTCTTAGTCACCAAATCTGAACCCAATTGAGCATTTATGGGATATTCTGGAATGACGCCTGAGACAGCATTTTCCACCTCCATCAAACAGGTGTGAGTTGATTCACTTTATCGTGGAAGAATGGTGATGGTGCCACATCCCTCCTTCAGAATTCCAGACGCTGGTGGACTCTTTGCCATATTCAGTGACTTTACATTGGTGTTTCCATTTTTTTTTTGTCTACAACTTTATATCAGCCAAACAGTTTTAAGTGAAGCACCTCACCACCATTAGAGCATTTAAATTGCATCAGAAGTGGCAATAAATGTGAAGCGTTGCTCCCAGCTTGCTGGCTCGATGACAGCAGACGCCAATTGAATTTTTGCTTCCTCCATCCATATTCCATTTAGAATTCCTTGCAGGCACGAGCAACTTGCTAGTGTATTTAATGAAATCAGTGGGGGGGGGGGGGAAATAATACTCGATGCACTTAAGCTTCCATTCCCACATCTTCTTCATGTTTATTGTTAAAGCACACATTGTTCAAGAGTGTTCACTTTTATTGAAAGGGCACAATTCTGATAAAAATGCTTACAGAATGTTGTTTCATAAACCACAACAACCACCGTTCTATAAAATGCTTTGGCTGCGAAATGATTGATTTCGGACTATGATTAACAATGCATCACGTAATGCATTATCCATTGTATCTGAAATGGTCATCAAAGCATATTTATTAACATAGAAAAATTTTTCTGCAACATTGTACGTGTACGAGATAGTTTTGACAAAACTATAAATCAGACAAATGTCACAGTATTTTATAACAGCCACAAAGATTGTTATTTTAATATAAACAGTAACAGTCTATTTTATGTCAGATAGAAAGCACAAATACAACAGTCTTTTCAGGATTAATATTACTCAGTGTTTTGTTTTCATGCTAAGATAGATGTAGGCTTTGTTGTAAGAAAAGTATCAGACAAACTAACATATGAGCATTGGTATAGTTAAGTACTTTCACCCTTACATAAAAGTTACATATGCGTTGTTGTTGCATAATAACTTGAAAAATATATTCCGGTGTTATTAGTTTATCTTACAGGTCGTGAAGGTTGGTGTCAATCTGCGTTGGCGGACAGGTAGAACAATGGATGACATAAACAGAACGTTCATTGAGGTATGCTGACTGGCGTGGGAAGCAAAGGGAAGCTGACTTTTCAGGCGTTAACGCTTCATCGGAGCAGAAACGTTTGAGGTTACCATACCTCAATCAACGTTCTCTTTATTTCATCCATTATTTTGCTGGTTGGTTCATTTCCAGGCCTGAGTGTATCATGACTTTTCATCATTAATAATGCCTTTTCTGACTGCCTGTGTAACCCATTTTCCTTAAACCTTATGTCTTCAATGCAGTGTATCCTCTATTGTAGTGGATTTGTAACCCATTCGGAAAGAGATTGATGAACTAAAAAAAAAATATACAAAGTTAAGGCTCATAGAGGAGCAAAATGATAGGATGTACGAGTTTCAACTGATACACGAGCAAAAGGGAACAAGCAAATCGCCGATGGAGATACATATGAGATCTGTAAAAATATGGGGGATATGAGGGGTGTTAAAAAATAATCAGAGCAAGATACTCACAAGAGTCCAAGATACACCAGTTCTATTTAATTTCAATACAGTGTCGTTTGACTTAGATGTACGCACTTGCTGCATTTGTCATTCTTGCTGTCTATACCAACCAGTATGTCTGGGGTTGGCTTAATGGGTGGTGGGCTTGGGATCCAAGGATCCTGAGTTCAAATCCGCCTCAACGGCTGAATTAATACCAGGTGGGGTTGACTCTGCCTGTCATCCTTCCGAGGTTGGCAAAATGAGTGCCAGCATGCTGGTATCCTGTGTCGCGTGGCGACCCGTTCAGGATTGTGTCCAATATCCAAGGAGACTGCTTAGGCAGCACCAACGCTCTGCACAGAGTATGGTCCTGATGGATGGATACCAACCAGTAAGATAGAGGTTTTACGATTGCTTCTTCAGCCACGGCTCGGTTGCTTCAGTCAGTAGTTCCTCACCAGTGGTGAATCGGTGGTCATGCAAGTGGAACTTCATCTCAAAGCCAGTCACGAATGGCAGTCTACTGATGCTGGCCAATGGGCCTTGTGCAGATGTTGGCCAAGGTGACCGCCTCTTTCATGACAACATTCATGTAAGAGGAGGTCACCTTTGGCCAACATCTCTCTGCATTTGGCCTCGATGGACTGACACAAATTTTGCACGAAACTGGTGTAACATTCCTCTGTGATTGTTGTTTTGTGTGGCATATGACATATGAACAGGAGGTTAGTGGGAATAAAGGATATCATGATTGCAAATGGGAGATAACACGACACGGCATTAAGTTGCAACAATGAAATAGTGTATGGAGGAATAATTGAACAGTGAACAGGGAGGAAATTCCACAGGTTGGCAAAGAGAGGGACAAAGGAATGCTGTTGAGTAAGAAGTCTGGACTTTGAAAGGATTGACAAGGAGAGAGTTGCTGGATGAATGTGTTTATCCTGGTTCAGCTGGTACAGGGGAGATGGCTGAAAAGCAAGGGCAGCAAGAGTGGATTGGAGATTGTAGAAGACTGAAAGACCACTAACTAACTGGTCGATGGTGAGATAGCAGTAAGCACTTTGCAACATTTCCTTGATGGGTGATGCTGATGATTTTCAGATCTTTGGCCCACATGGCTGCTTGGAGCACAAGGTGGCATGTGGATGCACCAGCACATAAGGGAGAGCAATACTGTATTTTGCTTCAAACGAATGCCTTAGAAAAGTTCTGCAGAACCAAGGAAGGACTTTACTTGGTGCAAAATGCCTTGTCTACACCTGGTTTTAATGGCCAGCTTGAAAAGGTGAACTTCTCCTGAGAAGTCATGTGCTTATGGTGAGGCCCAAGATTTAAAGGGAATGAACTTCTTCTAGAGAAGTAGAAAGTTGTGTTTTTTCTTGATAATTCTTGCGGAGAGAAACTGTGAGCATGTGGGACTTGCCTGGATTAATAGTCATGTTCCTGCAGATATTGAACCAGTTTCTGATCTTTTTTAAGGTCTGCTTTGAGTAATGCAGCTGTTGCCTCTCGAACACTGGAATGTTGAACTGCTTGGTATAGTATAGAGTCTACATAAATAATGACAGACAGAGGAAATGCCGAAATTGGAAGCAGCAGGTTTTTAGAACATGTCCACTGATGCTACCAGTGTCTGTAGCCAAGGAGACTTTCTCAGGTAGAACACTCAATGGTCAAGTGGCACTGAGTAAGGGAGAACAAAGAGGTTTGGGAAAAAAAAATCGGTTCAGACATACTTTAAAAACATATACCAAGTTTAAACATTCCTCCTTGCAACAAACAAAATTTGCTGTTGAACCATCTGCAGAGGGTGGGTTAGTGAAGGGACAACATGCTCCAGAGACTGAATTCTTGCTACCAGGTCTTGGAAGAGGCAAACAGGTTTCAAAGTTGTTTTAAATATGAACCCATGATGCATTCTCGCTGGCCTAAGAACAGACAAGTTTATTGTGAACTTTGCGGAGTGACCTCGGGTATCGCCGAATCGGGTTTGCCTTTCAAGTCGAGAAGTTGAGCTGCTTCAAGCATTGGCCTCACCATAAGCCTCTGTGCATCGTGGCTGAGAAGGTCAACACATGAGGTAGCTGCATACAGGATGGTATTGAACTGCATCAGAGAGAGCAAGCTTTTGTGAAAGTATTCCTGGGGCGAATCATTATCAGGTGTGGAGGAGAAGAAAGACCAGTCCTTGAGTGCAATAATGGATAATGGCCAGCTGGCCTGTATGAATTGCCAGACTGCAGTATGTTGGGATGTTCTCCGAGGACAGTCATCACAATCTAAACCTTATAATGAGGACGTGATAAGAGGATGCAAAAGGAGGTGAAGAGAAGCATGAGAGCTGAAAAAAGAAAGTTGGTCATTACCGGCTCCGATGGAGAAGATGACCCATTTGTGGATATCTGTGCTGGAAAATTAAATGATAGCATCAGGTCCGATGTTTCACAGAAGGCCTTGGCATCTTCACCCAAGAGGTTCTTTACCATGTATGACACCTAGATGACTGGCATGCCAACATGTCCATGTTAGAAGAAAGTGAGGTGTACATGGAGTGTTAATTTGAGTGAGGATGGGGGTTAAGGGATGGGGACTGGGAAGTCACCTTGTTATGGAGGGGTATGTGGAGTCAGATATATTCCAGTGATTGAGGAAGGGTCAGTGTAGAGCATATACTTTCTGTGGTAGATAAAGACAGTGATGCCACCACCAAGGAAGTAGGTCGGCCTATCAAAGTATGAGGGATTTGTTACATAAGAATCAGGAATTCCCTGTGAATGGAACTTCACTGTTAATTTGGATAATATTGAGCAGACAATATTTGGATAAGAGGCAGCAAAACCTGTAAGAAGAGATCTTTGATGCTATACCAGAGGCTTCCACTGTTAGACGAGAGACAACACTGTTAGTAATAGAAGAGAAAAGAGGACGAGTCTGGAGCATTGCGACGAAGTGATGGGTGTGAGGGGAATCATTGCCTGCTGGAGTAGTATTTGTGTAAATGCGTCAATTCTTGAAAAAAAGAAATGTATGCAGTCATCTCATTTATAGAGTTGGACGCCCTCCCCTGTGAAACCCCACTTTATTAGTAACTGATCAAAACTTCGAACACATTACCCCAAGGAAGGCCCGCTGTCGGTCACATGAACTTTGGACATTTTTACTAAGTAACTACGACATGCATTGTTATGAAATTGTTATTCATTGAGCAATTCGTGGCTTGTTTAATATAATGTATAGTCACAAGCGGATGCTATACTGTGAAGGCCATCAGAAGTTCTGTAACAGTCTTAAGAATCATCATCAAAGCTTTTGTTCAACGTTTTCACATGGGCAAGAGTGTTGTTGTTCAACGTATAGCAAATTCACAAAAGCAGGATAATGGAAAAGGCCAGAAGAGTATAGGTATATTTCTTTCGAAGAAGGGTGGTGAATTTTGGTAAAGTGTATTGAAAGCTAATACTTGCAACTTTTGTGCACCATTCAAGAACAAATTCTTGATTCATATTTGACAAAGTACACGTGGGCATATAACTACAGCTCATGTGTCATTTATATAAACTCTAGCTTTGCTAAACAGCATCAAAATCATCAGAAATATTCTTTAAAGTGCTGCTGGCTTTCCTCACCATACGCGACACTTTTTTGGGGGACTCATAAAATCGCCCTCTTTACATTCAAAAGCCTCTGCAAAAGCAGGAAAGTTTTGAAGGACACCGAGGACCCTGCAACAAAGATTACATTCGTTTTCTGAAAGGAGATAAAACAGCTTCAAACACATTTCGCTTTCAAAAGCATCGAAATAAAAAAAAACAAAAAAAAAAACGTTTTATTTGTTTTTGAATCAGTTATTTAAAAGTAATCAAACCTGAATTTTCCAGGGCAGTGAGAATTTGTTTTGATGGAGTTTCTGGCATACTCAGGTCTGTATGAACCACACCACACCTACAACACACACACACACACACACACACACACACACACACACACACACACACACACACACACACACACACACACACACACACACACACACACACACACACACACACACACACACACATTATTGTATTAACATTTTAACAATGTTGTAAATGATACTTATTCTACAACACCCAATACTTAATTTTATCTTCATCAGAAAACTCGAAATACAGGAAGTTCCAAAAAGACCTGGACAACTTTGGTTGTTAATATATTTAGAAACACAAATGACACAATGATACGCTTTCGTTTATACGATGGAGAAACTCATATAGTTTGGGCACACCATCAGTACACTTCAATGTGAGCTCCGTTTGTCATGCGCAGGACATCAAGGTGGTGCACAAGTTCTTTCCACGTTCGGCTCAGTAAGTTTGCGTCCACCAGTGCGCATGCAGCTGTGATCCGAGAATGGAGATCCTACAGGTTTTCCAGCTTGGTGGTGAAGAGAACATCTTTGACAAACCCCCACAGACAAAAAAAAATCAGGGGGGGGGGTATGTCTGGTGTTTGTGGGGGCCAGGTGGTCGGTCTATCTCGGCAAAATCAAGGTCCGAGATCTTGACATTCCCAAGCGATGCACCGCAGCTTGATCTCTCCGACATCCTCCCTAAAATCCAGTCCATACAAGTGCTGAAAAGTGTGGGGGTCAGTACACACCCCTGACGAACTCCAGTAACAACTGGAAATAAGTCAGAGATGGTACCACCACACTTCACTGCACTCTCAGTACCAGAGTAGAGTTCAGACATGAGATCGATCAGTTTTGGTGGCACCCCACGAAGACCAAGAATCCTCCAGAGGACATCCCGATTCACTGAATCGAACGCTTTACAGAGATCAACATAGGCTGCAAGCAGCCCCTGCCGAAACTGTCGTCTGCATTCGGTGAGGACACGAAGAGCAAGGATACAGTCAATCGTTGACCTCTTTGGTGTAAAGCCTGACTGCTCTGGACGCTGGTGCTCAAGCAGATGGTGGTGAACCCTATCATGAATTATCTGAGCAAAGACCTTGCCCGGCACTGAGAGCAGCGTCACCGCTCGGTAGTTGTTGCAGTCTTGGCGATCACCCTTCCCTTTCCAGAGAGGAACAATAGGCCCCTCTTCCAATCAGTTGGGATGATGCCTGTGTTCCAGGCAGAGCACAAAACTGCATGCAACAACATGAGTGCAGCATTTCCACCAGCCTTGAGAAGTTCAGCATGGATGCCACAGATCCCTGGAGCTTTGCCCCGTTTCAACCAGTTCACCGCAGCCCATGTTTCCACAAGCGAAGGTGGACCACAGTTGATTCGAGGGTCAGCAACAGGGATTGTAACACCCTTGACGTCCAACTCGACAGCTGTGGGATCAGCCTGGTACAACCGCTCAAAGTAACCGGCCCAGCGGGCCTTCACTTCAGACTCCTCTGTCAAGAGCCTAGCACTCTCTGCTCGAACTGCAGTGCTCCGAGGGATGGGCTTGGATGAACGCAATGCGCGAATTCCCCTGTAAGCGGGATGAGAATCACCTGTCCACAGGTGATGCTCAACCCCCTCACAGATTCCTAGCACATAGGCCTCCTTGTCCACCATCAATGCACGTACAGTTTTACGCCTCAGCTCCCTGAACAGCTCAGCTCTGCCATTCAGCCTGGCCCTGCGACTCTGGTCAATGGTATCCAGTGTCCCTTGAGGGATAAAATTGTTCTTTGCCCTGCGGTGAGTTCCAAGACATCCACCGGCAACATCAAGGACGGTGGTCTTGAAGGCACTCCACAACTCTTCAGGACCCCCCAAAGCACCCAGACCCCCCAAGTGTTCACTCAGCCTGTTCGCAAACTCCTCAGCTACTCTCTCATCCCTGAGCTTGCCAACATCCAGCCGAGGCTGGGATGGTACCATTCTCCAGGATTTAAGGTGCAGCTTTAGAGTTGCTCCAATAAGCCTGTGGTCAGTATTGAGGAACTGAGCACTCCGGTAGACCCTGCAGTTCTGGATCATCCTCCAACTACCGTCAATGAGGACATGGTCAATCTCCTTTGCCACACCGCCAGCGTTGGAATACCATGTCCAGCGATGAGCTTTTGTGTGCTGAAACCATGAACCAGCCACCTCAGTCCATGACTTCTTGCAAAGTCAAGGAACTTAGTGCTATTCAGGTTCATAGTTCCTGACCCATGGGGACCAACACACACCTCATAACCGTCCCTATCAGTTCCAGTCGTTGCATTGAAATCCCCCAAGACTAGAAGTGTATCTTGTCTGGGGCACTGATCAACCACAGACTCGAGCGTGGCGTAGAATGCGTCCTTCACGGTGAGATCACTCGCCTCAGTCGGAGCATAAACAGAGACCTGGGAAATGACACCTAAGGAGTGACGAATCCTTAATCTCATAATTCGCTCGTTGACCGGTGTTACCTCAATTATCATTGGGGTCAGCTTATTGGACACAGCTACAGCAACTCCTTGGGTATGGTAACAATCAGAGCAACCAGACCAATGGTAGGTGTAACCACCCACCATTATCTCGCCACAATCCGGTCTCCGAACCTCAGAGAGCTGCAATCCCCATGTCCAAACGCTTGAGCTCAGATGATAACAGAGACAGGTGATCATCCTCTCTTTGGGATAGGACATTTCAGGCACCCACCCGAAGGGACCGCCTCAGGTTAACCCAAGGAGACCGCCGTCTGGTGGACGACACCTCAGCACCACTCCGACACACTTTCCCGCAATCTGACCCAGGGATGTTACCCCGTGGTTTCCCTCCTATCATCAAAGATTGGGGGTCCCGAAGGCTTTGCCCCAATCTCATCATCCGGTGAGCTGCCCTGCGAAGGGAAGCTGCACAGGAGGTACTCCCAGTGGGTTTTCAGATTTTTTTGCGTTTTTGTGACAACTTCCAGTCTACTTCAACCTCTTGCAGCACAAATATGTAAACTTTCTGAGTTTCTGCATCATATAAAACAAAAGGTATCATTGCATCATTTGTGGTACAAAATATATTAACAACCAAAGTTATCCAGGTCTTTTTGGAACATCCTAGTTGTTTACTTAAAGTAAGAACCTTATCAACTTACAATCAATTGATGCATTTTCTGACTTCCCAGTTCATTAGCTGAACTCTGTTCTTCATAGACTTTTCGACCTTTTTAGCCTGAAACCTCTCCCCTTTTTCAAAACTTTGGTCAAGTTATGACATTCTTCCATCTGGATCTATCTGGTGCATCAGTTTCATGCAAACTTAAACATTCCATATTCTTCTTGACAGTTTCAATCCATGTCATTTTAGGCTATCCTCTCGGCTTTCTTCCTTCTACAATTCAGTCAAACCGGCAATGCAACCTCACTATTCAAGCTTTCCACTTATGCATTTACCTATACATGTTTATTATTACCATTCTTGCTCGAGCGTTTAATGTATTATCATCTATATAATAAAAACCAATGTGTGTATCATTTTTGCATCTCCTCCCAAATGACAAGTCCTATAGAATTGAAAATGGTACCATATTAATCACCAAGGAAACTGGCCAGTGCAAGCATCAACAAAAAATGATTCAGAAAGAAACATTTTCATGATTCACATCGATAAATACCCAGACAATAAAGCAAGCATGAACTATGGCTCCAGTGGCCTGGCGACGAGCCGCGAGACACTGATTGGCTGTGCAAGGCTTGGTGCACTCTGATTGGCTTTTGGTAAATGACGTCTATTCACACTTACTGTACCTATTTTTCTGCATCACACCTATATTTTGTCGGTCTTCATCTGCAAGCCTAATTCTTCCAAAACTGTTTAAATATATAATAATAAATGTCAGTGTGCGTCAATCAGTCAGTGCGTCAGTCAGGCCATCTCCTCAATAATTCCAAAACCATGAAATCTAGCGGCCCCAAACTTTGCGTGCATACTCAGGGATCTCCAAGGAAGTGCATGGATGACAATTGTGTGTTTGGATTAATTTAAACACCCCTTTTGAAGATAATTAACGGCCTTATTTAGTGATCCTTTTTCAAGGCGTCATCCCTTGGTCAGCCCCTGAGTCAGCCCTCTGTCAGCTTGCCAGGGTCTTAATTCAAAATTTTCTTCAACTCGATCTACAATGCCTTGACTTGGCACAGGCTGCAATGGTTTTGTTATGATAAAGTGCTCAAATTTTTTTTTCCACTTTCCTCACTCATATCATCGAGTCACATCTGGATACATCGCAATGCTTATAAATGCCTGGAGATGCCTGGAGACACCAGTGTTCATGGCTATATTTCATTTCCTCAAATGCGTTAAGCTCTAGAATCTCTTAAACTGAGTCGAATTTCAAAACTTAAACTTCTTAATTGACCTCAGCAGCAGTTCTGACTGCTAAAAAAAAACAAAGAAGATTAATTTGTCAAATTCGGACATTGTTTGACATTCCGGGCATCTCTGGTTGGCTCCGGACATCTCCAGATGGTGTTTAGTATGACCCAGCCAGCTGTTCCTGATCAACCGTTTTGTTGGTGTGCTTACTTGAGTGCTTATAGTGCTGGGTGAAATCGATTCCAAAGGACTCAATTCCAACCATGGAATCAAAAGGAATGAAAAGGAATTGACGTCAATTCCGAGTAATTCCCAACCTTATAGAAGGAAGTGCTTTTTTCGAGGAAAAGATTTTTCGTCCCCGTTGGGCATTTTCCAGTTCCACATGGCCTGGTAATGTATTAATTGAAAAGGAACACACTCATGGGGCATCCCATTTGCAATACAGCAGCAAAAGCAAATAAACTTGCAAACTAAATGCTCCAAGGGCGTGTTCCTTTCAAATGAGTATCAAGGCATTTAGAGTTGGCTGGTAAAGCATGCTGAATGCTTCACTAATGGATGGGCAGGCAATACATCGACTGATAAAGTTTCGACAACATATCGTTGAAAAGGCTCTGATGTGCAGTTTGGATATATTTCGGGAAGATTAAAGAAGACAGTCTGAAAGTTGCATGCTCACTTCGTTCAATAGACTCATTACTTAATGTGTCCAATATGCTAAAACATTTGAAAATAACCAAACACCAGAGAGTGTACCTATTAGTGATGGTTGAGAATTTGGATTCAAGGAAACCAAAGGCTGCAACAGCAACAAGTTCGCTTTTGCAATCGATGATTGAAAGAACTTTCATTCTGGTAATGCCCTGATACACTGCCATTCCTTCCCCTCATACTGCCTTCCCTTCCCCTCATGCTGCCTTCCCTTCCCTTCATGCTGTCTTCCCTTCCCTTCATGCTGTCTTCCCTTCCACTCATGCTGCCTTCCCTTCCACTCATGCTGCCTTCCCTTCCACTCAGGCTGCCTTTCCTTCCCCTCATGCTGCCATCCCTTCCCCTCATGCTGCCTTCCCTTCCCTTCATGCTGTCTTCCCTTCCACTCATGCTGCCTTCCCTTCCACTCAGGCTGCCTTCCCTTCCCCTCATGCTGCCTTCCCTTCCCTTCATGCTGTCTTCCCTTCCCTTCATGCTGTCTTCCCTTCCATTCATGCTGCCTTCCCTTCCACTCAGGCTGCCTTTCCTTCCCCTCATGCTACCATCCCTTCCCCTGATGCTGCCTTCCCTTCCACACAGGCTGCCTTTCCTTCCCCTCATGCTGCCTTCCCTTCCCCTCAGGTTGCCTTCCCTTCCCCTCCCCTCAGGCTGCCTTCCCTTCCCCTCACGCTGCCTTCTATTCCCCTCATGCTGCCTTCCCTTCCCCTCATGCTGCCTTCCCTTCCCCTCATGCTGCCTTCCCTTCCACTCATGCTGCCTTCACTTCCTCTCCCCTCATGCTGCCTTCCTTTCCCTTCATGTTTGTGATGTCTCGTCTGGAGTGAACGTTCTTAGTCATACTGCAGCATAGCAAACCAATTGTTCAACTTTTCATAAAAGCTACAAAATTGGTACATATGCTGACTAATGTATTCTGAACAATTCTGGATATGGAGCCACTCGAGATTTTGCCTGGAAAATGGCCGCCATTCTACTTTAACAACATGGGATATCTGTCATTGTTATTGTCTTTGTAGGTTTCTCAGAGGTGATAAATACTCCATGTGATTTGCATTTACAAAGGAAAACAATACAAATGTCATTTATGTTGATTTATTATATTTCCAACCATTGTATTGGGGAAAAATGGTCATTGTTATGGGAAAATCCATTTTCGCACACAACATCAGTAACAGGTGCAGAAGTATTTTGTTGTGGTGGTGGTAGTGGTGGAAGTGGTGTTGCAATTGGTAATATTGGTGTAGTAGTAGTAGTAGTAGTAGTAGTAGTAGTAAGTAGTATTAGTGTGGTAACAAGGTGTTTTGTGTCTTTGCAGAATATGGAGTGATAATCATCAGGAGCGGAGTCAACATGAGCGGGAGTGACCATGTCAAAGAAGTTCCAGCTAGTGCATTCTTCCATGGACCGTGCGTCTGTTGGCCCATCCAACACAAACTGGGAACTGTGTGCGATATGCCAGGAGGACACAGCAGAGTCCCTTGTTTGCCCAGAAAATACGAAACGCCCAAACACAGGGAGTGGGTACAAGACACTGGCTGGGAATCTGATGCAGTTTGGAGAGTTGGGCTTACTACCCAGAACGCTGCAGCTTGATAGACTTGATGAAGGAGAGGGCATCGAGGCCGCACTGGTTTCTCACAAAGCTGTCTATCATACATGATGCATGCTTCGTTTTAATACAACAAAGTTGCAAAGAGCACAGAAGAGGCCAGCAGGAGGCAGCTCATCTGGTGAAGGCAATGCCGTGCCAGGAAAGCGCACCAGGTCACTCAGTGCAGAATCAAGTACCTCTAGTCAACCCTCATGCTTCTTCTGCAGACAGTCTGGTGTGGACACCTTACATAAAGCCACCACCTTCAAGATTGATCAGCGTGTGCGGCAGTGTGCAACACAAATTGGAGACCACGAACTGCTGGCACGGCTCAGCATGGGTGATATGCGAGCTCTTGATGTCAAGTATCATTCCAAGTGTTTAATGTCTCTCTACAATCGTGCAAAGTCCTCTGTCAATGCTGAAGACAAGACTGGTCATGAAAGTGTGGTCTCTGGAATTGTGCTGGCAGAACTTGCCCTTTACATTGAAGATACTCACCTGTAAGAGGACACATCTCCTGTATTCAGACTTGCCGACCTAGCAAACCTGTACGCGAACAGAATGGAGCATTTTGGAGTTCCCTTGGACACGAGAGTGAATATGACAGGGCTGAAAGAACGCCTACTAGCCCAGCTCCCAGGCCTACGGGCACAGAGCAAAGGACGAGATGTCCTGTTGGCATTTGATGAGGACATTGGCAAAGCCTGCGAGCTGGACTGTGACAGTGAATTAGTTCACATCGCTCGAGCTTCACAGATAGTTCGTTGATACATGTTTGAGGAAGCTAACTCATTCACTGGCTCATTCAAGGAAGGCTGCCAGCAGGAGGTTGTGCCATATTGTATTAGACTGATGTATGCGTGTACCATGTGTCCTGGTAGAATGGTAGTAGACAGTAAACCGTAGCCGCTTCAAAGTGAAGTGTGCAATAATTTCTGAATTTGTCATTATCACGATTATCAGTTCCCTATTCAAAATAGAGTAAAGTATGTAATCTATAATGCAATTTTTGTTGATTCCAAACCCATTGAATGTGATGAATATCATTTGACTCTTATTCTCCAGGCAATAATGGGTACTTTTCAGCGAAAAGTTTCAGGAGAGCAGCAATTTACAAATCAAATAATGGCTTTTTAACCGAAAATACTGGCTCATAATATTTAAATACGCCTTTTCATGGTCAATTTACTGAATTTTACACTTTCCTTATATCTACCAACAATACAATAAGAAAATAAGAGCATATAGCCAATTTCATTAAAGTAGAATGGCGGTCATTTTGGAAAATGGTGGCCGAAGCTGACCAAGGCACAATCTCGGGTGGCTCCATATCTAGAATTGTTCGGAATACATTATTTTACGTGTGTACCAATTTTGATGCTTTTATGCAAATTTGAACAATTGATCTGAAATATCAGACTACGCTGCAGGACTATAGAGAGTGGTTACAGAAGAGTAAGATGCATAGAAAGCTTAGGGGCGCATTAAAAATCGAAGTGGCGATTGGGAAAGCAGACGAGTGTGCTCGAAGCTGACAATTTTTTTTTTTGTAAGAGTGCCAAACTATTTCTGCTGGTACTCATTGGAGAACCTCATTAAAAAAATTGTGTGAACCCCTGAATATAAATCAAGATCCCAGAAATGCTTTTCTTGTAATCAGCTTTCACCACTAATTATTAGAAGCAAGCTTCCATCAGTTACCAGGCCATTATGCATTGTAGGAAAGGTTTCGGAGCAGTCTTGGACAGAACTAAATTCCTCTGTTGATGTTGCTAACTCGCTTCCCAATTCACATTAACTCATTCGTTTGACGTCAGGTTAAACTCATTTGCATTCACGTCTCGGCCACGATGGTGGCTCGACGCGCTTTATGGGTTAACCTTTTCATTCTGAAAAGGTAATGACCTCATGAAGAGAGATAGGGCCAAAAATACGAAGAGAGATAGGGATAAAATTAGTATAATGTATTCGGAGGCCTTCTAAAGAGTTAATCTCCTCCATTAAATAGTTATTGGGCAGGAAAAACATCGACAGGGCCGGAGGTCGGACACCATTACAGGACGGTTTTGAGTGTTGAGGGTGCATCAGCTTTTTGTTGTATTCTGTATCTTTTAAGCCGATATTATCATCGTGTCTTTACTCAATTGGCCATGTTAATCTACCGGGGTGCCAGGAGGAGGTGATCAAGGATGATCAACATTTCTAGTGATGATGACGAGGGTTCATCATGGAGGGTTAATCAAACTAGGAAGAGGGGAAGACCACGGCGGGAGAGTTCCGAGGGGTCGGAACCCCCAAAGTGGTTAAGGGCTCCTCTACTCCTGAATCAGTGATGATGACGAGGGTTCATCATGGAGGGTTAATCGAACTAGGAAGAGGGGCAGACCACGGCGGGAGAGTTCCGAGGGGTCGGAACCCCCAAAGTGGTTAAGGGCTCCTCTATCCCTGAAGAGTACTATCACAAACTTATGGTTATAGTTTTGGTTTTTGATGGTGTTTCACCCCTAAGCCTTGACAACCCAATACAAATGGCCACACTGATTAACAAATAATTCGGAGATGTGTCGAGTGCCAAAAAGCTCAGATCTGGAGACCTCTTCATTAAGTGTAAATCAGTCGACCAATGCGAGAAGGTTATGAAAACCCAGTATTTTGACGGTCCGTGTTTTGTGTCATATTCCTCGGAATCTAAGGGAGAGTCGAAGAGTCATTTACGGGATTGATCCCTCCATTGAAATTGATATCATGAGTCATTTAGCCGAGGTGGGAGTTGTTTATGCCCGCCGTCTCACCACGATCAGGGATGGGGTCAAAGTCAAAACCACCGAGGTGGTTTTGTCTTTTGACAACCCAGTCCTTCCCCCGAAAGTTTTCTTGGTTCACTGTATGGGTTGCAGAAACTTCCTCAAGCCTTCACTGTACGGGAATACATCCCAGTCCCCTTAAGATGCCACAAATGCCAAAAGTTCGGGCATACTGCTTCAGCCTGTCGAGGCAAACAACACTGCAGCAGATGTAATGGAGAGCACGAATACGGAAGCTGTACTCGTGAAAAAATGTCTTGTGCCAATTGTGGTGGTGACCACAGTGCATCCTTCAGAGGATGTCCTGAATTCCGGAGAGCTGCCCAGATCCAACAGGTGAAGACGCAGGAGAAACTGTCATACGCTGAGGCAGTCCAAATGGTCCGCAAAAGGGGGAAAACTATGACTCCAGTAAAAGCGGTCGAGAGCACGTCCAAAACTGAGTGCCCAGTTAACGTCCTCACCAAATCGGTGGGAGTCCAGACTGAGATGAAAGATGCAGAATGCCAAACCGGGAGAGCTATCACCGACATGGCCGTGAATTCTACTAAAGAGGGATTCATTGGCTTCATCACTGAAGTAATCAACTCTGCAGCTCAAGCAGAGAGCACATCCGAAAAAAATCCATATCATCTCCACTGCAGCCTTCAAACATCTGGACTGGGAGGAGTTTACTTTCAAGACGATTAACAAAATATTCAGAAAATGGATCCATAAACACAGAGGGCCGGTCTCCAGGCAGTCCCAGGGTTCCCCTGCTGATTCATGTAAATCTTCCAATGACTAACACGAAGTGTAGCACTTATGTGTCGGAGATTACTAAACTCATCAGCGATCTTACATCCACACTGGATATTATCCATTCGTTATTTAAGAAACCTGGTTTAAAAGCCCCAATCGATTTCAGATTACCGGTTCCATCCTTCAATGTATCCTTTGAATAAGTGTACTGGATGCATTGTGTTAACTGAGCCAGATGTACCCTCGATTCTTTAAATTTGTCTGGGAATTCAAAACGGAAATGGGGTTGACAGTATAAAGTTATTATTAATATTTTTTTCTTACTTTCTATTCTTTACTTCCATTTTATAAATATATTTTCTGTTTTTGGTCGTAACCTTGAGTTCGGGTGCGTGGCGTTTATGGAGCCTCGTGGCTCTGACTATGATAATAAATAACAAATCGAAGAAGGGGAAGAAGAAGAAAACATAGTTCATCCCCTCGCCTCCATGTGGATCTCTGGAGAAAATCGGACACGGTTAATCCTGCGGTCACACGCAATCAGGCTATTGAGTTTATCAATTCAATTTGGAGTCAATCATTGCACGGAAATACAGATGGCTCAAAAGAACCTTCTCTTGGAAGGACAGCTAGCTGCAATATGCATCCCTGATTTCAGGGTTGTCAGGGCATTTTGCCTAACGAATCATCTCTCGGTCTTCTCAACCGAACTATTTGCCATAGTTCTGGCTCTAGAATGGATAATTGAGTTTAATCCCCTCAGTGTGGTTTTCCTCTTTGATTCATTTTCCACATTAAAGGTGGTGGAATCCTTACAGGATGGCTGTAGGAATAACTTGTTGCTTGAAGTTTGGCATTTGGTTAATATTGCAAAGTGGAGGGGTCTGGTGGTCGACCTGTGCTGAATCACTGCTCATGTCGGCATTGCTGGAAATGAGGCCTGTGATCTAGCGGTGAAGCCTGCCCTTCAACTGGAAAATGTCACCCAAATCTCCTTGGGAGCACCAGAAATTATTAGGCTGGCCAAAGGCCAGATTGAAAAAAAAATTGGCAATTTCAGTGGGACTCCAACACAATGGGAAGATTCTGTCACACGGTGCATCTGTATGTGGAACCTCCAGTTAACCTTCCCATGCTTTCCCAGAGAGACCAGGTATCTCTTCGGAGGCTAAGACTCGGGCACTGCCGCCTGAACTCATACCTGCATAAAATTAGGTGCCATCCTACGGGGTTTTGTGAGACGTGCAGGAAACCCGAAGATCTAAATCATTTATTCCTAAATTTCCCTCTTTATGAGGGACCCAGGCGGCATCTTGTGCAGAAAGTAGGAGTAATGGGGATCAAGGTGTTGGATCTACAGGGAGCATTGAGGCTGATGAACCAGAATCACCCTCAACTCTGTAAGCTGGTACGAAAATTCCTGAAGGAGCATGCGAAATCCATTTAAATTTCCTTGCACTCCATGGGCCAATAAACGATTTTGATCACATTCAGGTGCGTGGCGTGTATAGGACCTACTGGCTCTGAAAGCGCCATTAAAATTCAAAAAAGAAGAAGGAGAAGAAGAAGAAGAATAAAACATCACCACGGAAATGATGTCGTGCAATCGCCAGGTGTTCCACAACACTGGATTTTCTGTTACCTTTTTGAAAATTCCTCCTGGTGATGTTTTCTCTGTGGTTGAAGATGTGTCCTTGTTATATCAATACCAAGCAGTATTACCTGTTTGCTGAATTTTTCGTGTCCTGCATTTTTCTGATTTCCAGTTTGCTTCCTACAGCTACAGCATTGTCATCCGCTTAAAATTTTTATTCACAAACATGATATGTTTTCTGTGTATTTAATTTTTTAAATTATTTATCTTGGAAGGGTCTGCCCCGGGTGCCAAACACTCAAGGTACGTCCATGCCACCTCCAAAAGCTAATTTATCTGAATTAACTACAGCATTATCATGTTCAGTAATACAAAGCCTTCAAGGATGACGAGTCATCAGGAAGGCTAGTTCACCTGGAGACTGCCCTGCTTCACCTTTCATTCTCTTTAAAAGCATTATTTTCATCAATATGAACCACGAATAAATATAAAAAAGAGCAGATGAATTTTACACTAAAAATCTATGATGCCCTGGAAAAAGCGTCGGTTCTGCTGAAGCTGTCTCTTGCTAGGGGTAACAATCCTGCACAAGTTACCACCCTGATGCAGGATACTCGACTGAGAGTGTCGGTATTTGTAATTTGTTCAGGGTACGAGTGATAACTCATGGACTCTTCATGAAATGCACTGTTGAAGCTATAACATCCACCAACTAGTACTAGCAGAAGGAACACCCGCCTTAACGGCCATCCGAAGAATGACATGCCTTGCCTGCAAAGCACAACCCGACAGTTACTTTAACTTTCGATTAACTAATCAGGACGAGTATTGAAACCAGGCAAAATGGCTCAAATGTAAGTGCGCCACTCTGCACCATTGTATCGGATGTATCGGACTTTTTTGTTGCTTGCGAATTTTTTTTTTTTTAAGAAACACCATAAACACAAATACCTTATAGTAAAATACCTGTGCAAAGTTGAGAAAAAATAATTGTCGGTGATCCATGCTTAGACCAGGCAATTTTTGTTCTTCACCCTCCCGAGCAATTAACTTCATGTATGCCTGAAGTCCAAAACAAAACAACCAATTTCAATTAACGATTAATAAGACCACAGCTGTGATTTTTCTCATTATATATGAAAATTAATGCAAGAGATTTACTTTTGGTGTTACGAACCACGTGAGATTGCTTTGCTAATTAATATATATAATATATGAAGACTCATCATTCATTTTAAAAACCTCATTCAGAAGTGAGAAAATGGAGCCATTCCTCTTTCCTAAGAACCCAACGGTAATTCAAACATTCATCAATGGTTGTATAAAAATGCGCTGGCTAACATCTTACCTCATAGGCCTGACGTATCCCACCATTGTCAGCAATATTTTCTCCCAGTGTGATCACACCACTCAGCTATGGGGGGAAATACAAATCACAGCCACTCATTATTTAGCCTTTGAAATGGATCTTATATCCGCAGTTGGCTTCAATATCAATTCTCAACCAACCATAAATCCCATACTGTTCATGATGTATTACTTTTTTGCTCTTACTTTACAAGATCGAGGATTATGGAAGAGGAAGGTGAGAGAAGGTATGAACTGACAATGGAGCTGTGGGCAACAGTTGGATACGATAAGCAAGGGAATGATGAACAGGAAAAGAGGAGAGAGAGGAGGGAAGGAAACTCATCAACCTGCAAGTAAGAGTGTTATCTGGATGAAGGGTTTTCGTGGGGGTACTAACTTTACCATATCATATATTACTTGATTGGACCTAGATGTTGGAAGGAACAATTCGTGTAGATTTAAGTCATCCTAAAACATTGTATTCGATGGGAAGATCTATTGGTAATGATGAATAGTATTTGGAAGTAGATGAAGGATTTTTTTTTAATTGATGGGGTTCCAGATCTCCTAATAAGTAGATAATACATGGCCAGACCCTCATTACCACCCCTACTTCGGATCTATCTTTACTCGTAATACTCGTTCCCAATGGGAGCCATGTATGGAATCAATACCCGCTCTCTCCAACAGGGGACAGTGGTTAAACTACTTGCACAATGACAAGTGTGCAAGTGAAAATCGCAAGTTATCTTCCCCCCCTCCCCATCCCCCCTCCTCACATGCATGGGGGGGAGGAGGGGGCGTTTCTCCTTCTATTAGGTGCAGACATACATACCGGTATCCATACATACAATTGCCAAATTTTAGTGTGATTATTGAATGGATAATTGCATTTCAGCTAATTTAATATTTTCCACAATGATTAGAAGTAATGATGAAATGAATTGGTAAAATATAAGTTTGCATCAAATGCCAAAGCCACTAACAATATGTCAATCCGATTTTGAGTTTCCTTATGGAAATGTCTCATGCATGTCTGAAAACATTTCCCAATATATTATGTGGTCATGTATGGTTATTTCTAGAAACAGGTTATTATGGATTACAGTTATTTCTCAGTATTTACATCATAAAGGTATCATCATACCAAATATGCAATTTGGTGTCTGTCTGTCTGCCTGTCTGTATTTTGACCGCAATACATTAGGTTGTTACTTATCCAATCTCAACCAAACTTGACGGGAGGACCAAGAGTCACACGATAGGGATTGTAGCGACTTTATCTGCCGCCCTCTCTAAGGGAGTTTTCCGCCTTGGGCAAAATCCATGTTAAGGTGTACGAGGTGTGTTCAAAAAGTATCCAACCTTAATTTTTCGTGTGTAAACAAATGAAGCTTGGGAGGCGTGGTTTGGTGCACGTATGTAGGCGATCCCAATCCGTATGCGTGAATATTTTCCCGCTTGCAGAAGCTGTTAATCACCGACAGACCGCCGATGAGTGTGGAAGTGTAAGTGAGCGCCGTCGGATTTTCGTTTTTGACAAAATGACGGAAAAACTTGAACAACGCTACTGCATCAAATTTTGGGTAAAGCTTGGCGATTTCCAAGTGGAAACGATCCGCAAGATTCAACAGGCCTTCGGGAACGAAGCAATGGGCACCACACAGATAAAGGAGTGGTACAACCGCTTCAAAGATGGTCACACATCAGTGGAAAGTGAAGCACGTTCTGGTAGGCCCTCAACATCCCGAAATGAGATCGTCATTGACCAAGTGAGTACCCTGCTGATGCAGGATCGTTGAATCACGATCAGAGAACTTGCAGACGAGGCGGGCGTCAGCATTGGATCCGTTCATTCCATTGTGACTGAGGATTTGGGCTTAAGGAGAATCTCAGCGAAGTTCGTGCCAAAGCTGCTAATGATCGAGCAGAAGCAACTCCGTTTGAAGATCACACAGGACATGCTGGAGACTGTGAACAGCGATCCCAACTTCTTCAACACAGTGATCACTGGCGATGAGATCACAGTGATCCGTCATTTTGTCAAAAACGAAAATCCGACGGCGCTCACTTACACTTCCTCACTCATCGGCGGTCTGTCGGTGACTGACAGCTTCTGCAGGCGGGAAAATATTCACGCATACGGATTAGGATCGCCTACATACGTGCACCAAACCACGCCTCCCAAGCTTCATTTATTTACGCACGAAAAATTAAGGTTGGATACTTTTTGAACACACCTCGTATATCCGTATGAAGATCGCTAATGGTGTCCTTTTTTGAAGGCATTAGTGGCGAAACTGCAAGATCTGACACCCAGGCAGCAATTAAATTTCTTGAAGGATTTAAGTGGATTTTATTGAAGATGGCGACTATCCCACAACTTTAGTGTTTAATGTGTACAAAACAGGCTTCTTTTGGAAGCGCATGCTAATGGCTACTTTCATCTCCTGTGAAGAAAAACATGCTTCTGGATTTAAGGCTGCTAAGGATTGCCTTACCCTCCTGTTGTTGTGGGGGGGGGGGGGCACTAAAGATAGTCTTACCTTCCTGTTTGGGGGAATGCTAAAGTTTGCCTTACTCTCCTGTTGTGGGGGTGGGTGGGGTGGGGGGCTGATGCTAAAGATCACCTTACCCTCCTCTATACCACAGTGTGTCGTTTCAAGAGACCATTATTGGGCATACATGGGACGACTTGGTGTATTTGCAGATAACCTGGAGATTAAGGCAATTGGCGAGATGTACAATTTGACACTCAATACTTACTTCCAAAACTAACAGCATTTCACTGTGCAACCTATTATCATAACAGTAGGGGTCAATGAAAGGTCAATGTTTATGCTGTACAGTGGTATCCTGGACTTGGGTTATTACGATGCTCTCATTCCAATATGCAATAATTTCATGAGCGAGTCTGAGTGGCAATCGGTAGGAAACAGATCCATGGAAATAGATGAACCCGTCAAACAAAATGATAATAATCATTCAAATAATAAAAAAATTAAGGAAAACATTGTTGGAAGAAATGGCAGAAGAAAATACAGAAGGATTTTCCTTCATGTATGCCATCTACACTCGAGTGAAGTCGATAGTGTGCCATCACAAATCCCCATGCTTCCCACCGAAAGCAAAGTTGAAAGATTGCAAACAGTTCCACCTGGCATGACCCAATATCAAATTTTGAGTTAAAAACAATCTTCTATTTTAGCCCCTCTGACCCTAAGTCCCCACCCCCATTCACCGTAGGTCAAATCCAAAAAATAGTTAAATATTTCATGCACCCCCCAATGTTGACTGCATATACAAAGTTCCATTAAAAAATGTTTTAAAATGTGCCTGTAATTGCATTTATCTGCATTTGACCTTTCGACCCCACCATAAGGGGCGGGCCAAAATGGTACTGCTCTTGCATCTTCGTGCCAATGTGGTGATCACAATTTCTGAATAACTGTTTTGGAGGAGATCGCGTGTCAGACAGACAGACAGACAGACAAACGGAGCTGATTATGGGGATAATAAAGGGGTGAGCAATTTGTCCAATTTTTGTTGTTATTGTAGTTGCTGTTGACAATTTTTTTCATTTACAAAGTGCTCCCTTCCCCACTCATCCTCCCCAGGGATAAATCTAATTGATTGGACTGTATTCTTCTTCTTCTTTCGGCTGCTCCGGTTAGGGGTCGCCACAGTGGATCATCAGTTATGATCCGCATTCTGATTTGACACAGGTTTTATGCCGGTTGCCCTTCCTGACGCAACCCTGGTCGCATCTTATGGCACAGGGATAGTTTATTGGACTGTATTATATATTTCAAATAATTCATCATACGGACTTCATAACTTTATGTATATGGTAATCCTCAGTGGTGTGTTGAGTTTTCTTCGGCCATCATTTTGACGGGCTTTTCCCTGAGTTTTAATAAACACAAGATACAGAAGTTATGTAGTTTACTCAGTGTATGAAAAGGCCATTCAGTCCATATTGCCAGAATAAGCTCTACTCCTGACATCGTTGATGCTCAAGCAGTGCTCTAATGTGTCTGCCATGTGGTGGTGTTGGAAAGGAGGGGGGAACTGGTGGAAACTGGTGGAAGGAAGATTAAGTAGAGTTAGAGAGGAGAGGGTGGGAATTTGAAAAGTGAAGGGGGAATAGTGAAGAGAGGGAAAGGGCAAGGAAATATGTAACTGATATGACACTGCCTTTCGCAACATAGGGGGTTGGGGTGAGGGTTTTTCTTAGCTGGGGATGAGGGGGTGGGGGTGGGTAACAAAGGCCACATGTTAATAGTGTTTCTTCCTGGTAAAAAGGAGCCTTCCCATGAAGATGAAACCTCAACTCATAACCATCCATCCCAAATATCTGTTCCTCATTTGTGATGACATCAGCTGCCACCATGCCAGCTGGCTGAGCATCACCTCTAACTACCAGCTATGGTGTTGTCGCTAAGGCCTTTTGTAACTTTATAGGTCTCAACCAATCAGTAACTTTCCCAATATGAGTTTCTGCAACTGGTTGATACTCCCTTTTGGACCTGGTATTGACTAACTGTCCACCCAACGTCTCCTGTTACTCCTCTGCCACTCTTGGATTCTCTTGTAATTTTCTTGTCACAGCTCATATCTATCTTGCTATTCTAAAAGAGTGGCCTCACTGCAGCAGCAGAATATGGTAATTTGCACAGGCTAACAAGCAGCGAATGCAATCTCTGCCTTCTCTCAAAAGAATTGGGATGCCATCTCCACAGTATCTTACATTAATTCTGCCAGGAAATACTTCCACGAAGGCCAACACTCTCTCATGGAACAGCTTACTCCATTGGTCTGCAGATATACTATTCATCCTCTCAGCCCTGGTAGACTGAATCCTTGCGGTGAGGCAGTTGTGATCAAACAGCTTGCTTTTTCAACATGGAAGAATAACTCCACTGAGGGCAACCGTAGGTCACTCTGTCAGGCATGCTCAACAAGAGTGTCCATCTTTAGGCAACTCAGAAAACATAATATTGCGAATCTCAAGGCCAAAATTTCCAACTAGTCTCCTTATACAAAGTCTTGATGGCCACTTTCCAGTCTCTTTCTCTCTGTTATATGCTCTTCCTCCATCCCATCACTCACCTCAAATAGCCTTACCTCAGACTTTGCTCATGATAAGGCTCAATGTCGACACTCTGAGTTTGCCCCCAAATATTTTGTACCCAACCATTCCTATTGCATGGGCACCTTACCCCCTTAAGATCCATGCTTTCTTCTACAAGTGTCTTTCACACCCAAGAAGGTAGAGAAAGTTCTGTCCGTCCTTGACACTTCACCGGTGACGGGCCCAGGTGGCATCAGTACCTATATTTTCAAATCCTGCTCTTGCTTCCCCTCTGTCTGCTCTCTTCAGCCTATTATTCTCTGTTGGCTGCCTCCGGTCTGCTTGGAAGTCTGCCAACATTGCTCCCATTCACAAAAGTGTGCAAAAACAGATCCTCTCAACTATAGGCCAGTTACCTTACTTCCAATTACAAGCACAGTTTGTTTGCATTACAATTTGCATCCATAATTGCTGCTGAAGTCAAATCTTTTCTCAACGCAAACAACCGGATCTCTGACCATCAGTTTGGAATTCCGTCCCAGTCACTCAATACTGGACATGCTGTCGCTTCTCTCTCAGGAACAGTCGGAAACCTTAAATGTCAAACAATAAGTCAGAGCCATCTTCCTTGTGGAGCTTTGTGAATGCTGAGGGGCTTTCCTCAGCATGTAAAGATTGGTTGTCAACGAGGCAGAATAATTTTTTCTTCTCAGCAATTTATTGATTGATCGCAAAATAGGATAACTGACTTCAGCGTGATTCGAATGAATGGAAAATATAAGGTTTGTCTGTAAATATTAATAACACCTCATGAAAGAATAATTTGCACATAAATAAATATACCAACAAAATTCCATGATTACAATCACTTGGACACTCGTTTAGCAGGTGGTACAAAGAGAGGTAGCACATAACCTTTGTCCTGTCTAGTTTGGGCTTGATTCATGACCCGATTATAAACGATTGGATTGATGCTTCGCAGGCAGACGTTAATCCAGGTGTCCTGTCTGATAACATTAGTTGGTGGACGTTAAAGATCCACAATGTATTTTCATGAAGAATAAGCAAGTTATCACTTGCATCCTGATCATATTACAAATTCCTGCCTAAATCAGCTCCAGTTGAACGTCAGGCCTGGCCATCTGGTTTGGGAAAGCCTTGAAACAAAACTTTTCCCAGTGCACTATACAAGATGGTGGGAATAATATTAAGGTCATGGAAATGCTTGGATACTTTATACTTACATTTTGATTTCCTGCAAGTTCCCAGATAAAGCTTCCATATTGTTCCATCATACATTCTGATTGCTTCTTGAAGCTCACCGCCGATGAATTACTCCACCAGTTCAACATGTTTCCTTCCTTGTCAAAATTACGCCCTAAAATCGAAACGATCATGTTGAACAGATGACAAACTCGAACCTACATTATTGTGATAGATGTACATTCATCACAATAGCAACCATGCATCAGGTGTACAGATTGGGCGAGGGTATAATGGGTAATGATTAAATAACATGGGCTGATAATTTTATGCCCATTACCATTGTCATCAAAGCCATGCGTAATCTCATGCCCAATCACCATGCCAATGCCGCCGTAGTTCAAAGATTTTGGTTGTCCCTTTGAAAAAAAAGGTGGTTGCAGAATTCCAGCTGGAAACACTGCAGGGAAGATAATACAATTACAGGGAAATCAAGATTTTTTTTTTGTAATTTATATGACATAGATAATATAATTACAGGGAAATCAAGATTTTTTTTTGGTAATTTATATGATTTTTATTATTGTGAGAGCAACAGGAGAGACATCTCAATAAGAGAAGATATGAGGAAGAGAAAATGTGTGTTCAGAACACAAATCACCAGATTTTTGCAGATAACAGTAAAAGTTAGAAACTATCATTCTTTATACCTATCTGATTGCGACTGGGCGAGTAAAATGCGTTGACTTCTGCAGTGCCCCCAACCCATCTGTAAAGACAAAACAAAATTGGCTCTGCGAAAGAAAATTAGATGAGTATTCTTTCATTTGAAACAATGACATCAAATATAGAAGATGATGCCTGATGCTCCTATCTGTCCCAGCCATCTGTAGGCCTAACTTGATTTGAGAGAGTGCCTGTACTGTACCTCTCTCTCTCTCTCTCTCTCTCTCTCTCTCTCTCTCTCTCTCTCTCTCTCTCTCTCTCTCTCTCTCTCTCTCTCTCTCTCTCTCTCTCTCTCTCTCTCTCTCTCTCTCTCTCTCTCGGAAAACTGTTCCACAACTAACCTTAGCTTCTAATTGCAGCAAAGTCTTGTGTTGAGGAATGGCCTTGACTATAACATTAATTTCAAAGAGAATACATTATTATTAAAATAACTAAATTGATAAGACTTTATTTCAGAATAAGATTTTGGTGAAATTCATTTGGTTCCTCTTAAATAGACAGGGCATATATCCAGAACTATTATAATTCTATCAATTTTTATTTTTTTGTATCTTGATGAAAATTGTTCTATACGCTCTGCTATTCCCATCGTCATAATTTCTCAAAAATTACCCCGAAGAAATTCTTAACGAAACTTTGTACGAGGGTCATTCAAGGTTGATGCGGAGTTGTTATTGTAGAAAATCAAAAAGTACAGGGAAGGGGGTTGATGAAAATTCACCCATTTCTTAACATATTCCCCTGCTACACATACACACTTTTCCCGTCGATGCGGTACCACCTTTCCT
The DNA here is from genome assembly GCF_056783735.1 of Eptatretus burgeri. Classification (NCBI taxonomy): domain Eukaryota; kingdom Metazoa; phylum Chordata; class Myxini; order Myxiniformes; family Myxinidae; genus Eptatretus; species Eptatretus burgeri. The sequence continues at coordinate 42,903,015 of NC_140970.1, read as the reverse complement.
GCATTGAAAGAAGCCTTCCAATTTGCTAATGAAAAACTTTTTTCACATCTGTAGACAGTGAAACGATTAATAGTGTTTAACACTGAGCCACAGTGTTTTGCTCAGGGCAGTGTCATGAAATGGTACAGAAGATTTTCCAGTGAAGTGGAGAGTTAAAGGACATTAAAGGACAAAAAAAAACCAAGGTTAGTCCTAAAACACTGCACACCAGTCTCAATAAGAACATCATGAGACAGAATATCATCAAGAGTGACCCGCTCTTTCCACCCCTTGAATAACATTGAAAATGGATTTTAAAAAATCCAGATTACATTCAAGTTTTCCCCTGAATTCCGTTGGCAGATAGCTTGGAAAGCAAGGCTGGTTGCTAGATCACATGAAGGCCTGAAAAGATGTCCATAATGATGGCCTTGACGTATCATTTGAGATTTTGAGTATCCATCCATTGCAGAGTTGGGAGAAACAATCTATCTATGCGATACAATAGCTGAGTCAGAAGCCAAACTTGTAATCAGAGATGAAAGAGTTGGAGAAGAGATAATGCCCAAGGTCTGCAGCAATGATAGATTGTTTTTTGGGGGAAAGGCTGGTCTGTAGTAAAGTGGATCAGACTTGGAACCATTCTTGTGAATAGGGGTGACGTGACATTGGTAGCTTTCCAAGATGAAGGAAGGGTGAAGATGACAATCTGATAAAAATTTAAAGAAGAGTAAGGAAAGGGGGGGGGTAGAATGGGCCAAACCACAGTTTCCAGAAATTGTAGCACTAACATAGTCAGATCCAGTTGCAGTGGAAATGTCAAGATGGACGAGAAACTTCTCAACCTTCGTGGGAGAGAAATCTAGACTTTACAGGGACAAATTGTATGTTTGAGGAAATGGGAAGGGAGGGATTGGGGATATTGGCCTTTTTGGTAAAGACCGAGTTCAGGTATATTTTACTTTTTCAAGAACAGTATTCAACATGACTCCATCCTTTAGCAGTGAAGGTACATAAGAAGTGGTTGTACAAGTGACAAGCTCAACCAGCTACCACCAGGATTTTGTGCATATCCATGGCAGTTGAAGTCAGCTGCCACACCTATACAGAGCATGGACTGTACTGATGCAGTTACTCGGCAGAGAATACACTGTGTGCTTTTCAATTGATCTTCCATGTGGTCGTCAATGGCTTATCTTTTTGAAAAGCATAGTAAGAGCTTTAATGCCCACCCAGAAATTTTAGCAGATGGGACTCCTAATTTAGTATCCTTTCATTGTATGGCTTTTGTATGGCCTACTCGTTGATACGATGCCCTACCTGTGCTTCACCTAAGTGGCTGTTTACAGTCAGACTGTAGCTCAAACCTAGACAATATGGCTCAGGATCAAGTGAGTATGCTACTTCTAAGCACCAGCTCGGTATCATGTATAATGTATTTAAACTTGAATATTTGATGGTATTTTGTGCAAGAGCAGGCTTTTCGTTTGGTAATTATCGGTACAGTCATTGATAAGTGTCTTGGAGGCCAGTTTGGAGCTATTCTGCACAAAACATACAGACATGTACAGGAATGCCAAACAGGTCAAGCAAATTAAGGTTGTTGACTCCAATCAATTCAAAGCCTTGTGGACAAATATTTGTGATAATTGTTTTTCGGAATATTCCAAATTGATGATATTTTGTGCAAGAGCAGGCTTTTCGTTTGGTAATTATCGGTACAGTCATTGATAAGTGTCTTAGAGGCCAGTTTGGAGCTATTCTGCACAACACATACAGACATGTACAGGAATGCTAAACAGGTCAAGCAAATTAAGGTTGTTGGCCTCAATCAATTCACAACCTTGTGGCAAAATATTTGTGATAATTGTTTTTCGGAACATTCCAAATTATAGTGTTCACAAGTCACATATGGCTTCGACGGAACCTGCAAACATACCCAATGCTTGTAACAATGTTTGAAATAAAAAGTTTATTAAGAAAAATTCTTACGCTTCTTTGTTGACAGGCTCTCGAAGTCTCTTGAGACTTTTCTGCATTGCAGCTTTATTATTCACCAGAACGTTTTCAAAGTAAGTATCCTCTTCATAAGAAACCTACGGGGAACATGGTGCAATTAATTTTAATCAACCAATGTCCTGCAGGCAAGTCAGCAATCATTTCCTATGATGCAATATGGCATATAAGCTCCCAAAATATTTGCATCATTTCGTGAAGTAGCTCCAACTGCACAACAAAACTTGATCAGAATTTTGAAATCAATGAGTCCAAGTTTTGTAATGTTGCGTTACACCGCGTTGCATCTCTCCTCTGCTAAAATTCAACTTATTGATGTCCCAAATACCTTTATAAAGAATGTATAGCAAGACGCATTATTATGCAATCGACGTACATGTGATGTTCAAAATATTATCTAAACGACATACTCACAATAAATAGTCCAAGACATGGCAAAGGATATTATTTTATTCCTCATATGTTCTTATGTAATGAAAGGAATTAAAAAAAAATTGATGTGAATGAGACTGTTGTGAATATCTCATCCAAACAATTTTTTGAATGCACCCTATTATGATGTTACCATGAAACAAAGCAACGATAGATACCGTTTTAAGAGATGAGGGAAGTAATTAGAAGTAGAACTGTTTATCTCATCTTAATACACTTAATGACAAGCTGAGTAAAGAATGTAGTTGTCCAATATCCAATCCAAAAATTGTCTCACCAGCCAAGTGAACCAGAACAGAGTTACCCTCGGCAATTTTAACTGCTCATTGCATTGCATCATCTCCTTTGCCTTATCTGACAATGATGCATAGACCAAGACCTTGACTGAGAGAGAAAACCACTCTCACTTTCTCGATAACATCATCAAAACCGCAAAGCCATTAATGAGATAAATAACAATGCATTTCTGGTCACGGGAACAATAGCAATTGTATTCACACTTGACAGTGATCCAATTCCACTTGCCAAAGGTCCTCATATGGGAAAACAGAGACAGTATTTTAGAAGTCTGTTGTCTCCAGTCTCCACTAGTTTCCAAGCGTCTTGAATTTGGAATAAGGGTTGTGTCGGCAGCCGATTTAGGAACCGAATGTCGTTGGCCTGTTTATGTTCCCATCTGAACTTCCACCTCATGATCCAGGGGACTCAGGTTAAAACCCCCTAATTAATATAATTAATATAAAAGTACAATTACGTCTAAAATGTATTTGTCCAGTCGGTGATTTATGTACAAGTTTACTATGACTACTTCTTTCTTGGGCCCAATTCTTCCCATGTTATTGTGGAGTCAGTCAAAGAAAGTTGTTGTCTCAAGTTTTTCAGGAACTGAATGGCCAGGCCTGATGTTTAACTGGAGTAGATTGTAGCATGAATCAGTAATTTGTTTGGAGTGATGATAAATTATTCGTCTACTCTTCACAAAAGTTAGCGTGGGATCTTTAATGTTCACCACTAATGACCAAAACTATGAGACGGTCCATTTTCTTATCTCTCCGTCAATATCCTTATCATTGGTAAGAAAGGTAGACAACACCAACTTAACACCATCCAGATAGATGGCACACATCGCTACGTATCCCTGCACCCGGAAGGGAAACACCAAGATGACAGTTTGTAGCAGAGTCGAGATTCAAACTTTGGTTAGACACCTCAGAGGTGAGTGTGCGTACTTCTAGGTTATACTGCCAGCCTACAATGAGCCGCAGATCACTGTACATAAATGTTATTTTCCGAAAGTTGGGAAACAAAATCAACGTGTGTGATGTCCATGTGGAAGGACGTCAAACTGGGTGTCCCATCTGCCAGCATAAGTTGGTGGACATTAAAGACCCCACGATGCATTTCAGGAAGGGGATCGCATGCACCCTGACTAAATTCCAAATCCCTGTGGGTTAGTGAGTTATAAAGCATTTTGATACCTGCACACTTTTATGCATTGTGATTTGAACCCAAGATTCGAACAGCCATGCCCCCCCTTGGCCGATGATGCTACCCACAGCCATCTGCTGCACACAAAAGATGGTTTATTGTTTTTATTCCTGCTGTGTTTTTCGTTTAAAGTTTCCCATTTAAAGTTTATTGACTTTTTGAGTGAACAAAGATAACTGTTTTCTCGAAGTGTAGGAAAAAAAAACATCAATGGGCTTTAGATCTTCAAATGCAAATAAAAGAAGAAAAGAAAAAAGCTGCAACGTGTTTACAATTTACTTTCTCATTTTGTGCCACTCAGCTTGAACGAATCCCAAAGGTTTTCTTGAATACAGTTCGAATAGCAAGAAGGAACCTGGACTTGAACCTGGAGGTTAAGTTTGGAACATTAATGAAATGTCATATTTACATTTTTGTTCAGGGTGCTGAGGTTGTTGTAGGTAAACCACATTTATTTATCTCGAGTTCTGAAGAAGGGTTCATGCCTTAAACGTGAGCTATATTGCTTCGACTCTCAAGGTGAATTGCGCACGTTTGCTTCCCACAGTGGTTAGCACACGTTTGCTTCCCACGGTGCTTAGCACACATTTGCTTCCCACGGTGGTTAGCACAAGTTTGCTTCCCATGGTGGTCAGCACACCTTAGCATCCCACGGTGGTTAGCACACCTTAGCATCCCATGGTGGTTAGCACACCTTAGCATCCCACAGTGGTTAGCACACGTTTGCTTCCCATGGTGGTTAGCACACGTTTGCTTCCCATGGTGCTTAGCACACATTTGCTTCCCACGGTGGTTAGCACAAGTTTGCTTCCCATGGTGGTCAGCACACCTTAGCATCCCACGGTGGTTAGCACACCTTAGCATCCCATGGTGGTTAGCACACCTTAGCATCCCACAGTGGTTAGCACACGTTTGCTTCCCATGGTGGTTAGCACACGTTTGCTTCCCATGGTGGTTAGCACACGTTTGCTTCCCACGGTGGTTAGCACAGTTTGCTTCCCATGGTGGTTTGCACACGTTTGCTTCCCACGGTGCTTAGCACACGTTTGCTTCCCACGGTGCTTAGCACACGTTTGCTTCCCATGGTGGTTAGCACACGTTTGCTTCCCATGGTGGTTAGCACACGTTTGCTTCCCATGGTGGTTAGCACACATTTGCTTCCCACGGTGGTGAGCAAACCTTTACTCGCCATTGACGTGAGCACACATTTACTCCTCATAGCTGTTACCACATATTTGCTTCCCACATTGTTTAACACACTTTTGCTTCTCACCATGATTATTACACCATTGCTTCCCACTGTGGTTATCACACCTTTGATTCCCATGACAGTGAGCACACCTTTACTTCCAATGATGGTGAACACACCTTTACGTCCAATGATGGTGAACACACCTTTGCTTCCAACGACGGTTAACACACCTTGGCATTTCATGGCAATTAGCACACCTTTGTTTGTTATGGTGGTTAGCACACCTTTGTCAAGCTTCAGTTCATAAAAAATATTGTTGCATTTGTCCGCCGATGCAGACCCGCATGAGCCTTGACAATGTCTAGCACTCGTCTTTATTAAATCTGCCTCACACAAGTTATAGTTTCTCCAAACTGGATTTCTTTTCTCCAGTGTCCAGGCTTTGTGGATAGTCTTGTACAAACATTTCATCAACAACATCCAGCAACAATGGAGAAATCGGCACAGTATGTGGAATTTGAACTTGGGGTTACAGCAACATGAAACAAGGTTGTGGCACTCGGTAAATCAGGCTGGCCAACGTGTTGCTTTAATAACAGCAGTGAATCCTCATCCTATGGCAGTAATACGCTGCGCACGTCAAAAGAGGCATCATTAGTAAAACTTATTATCATTTGAACTGAACATGCTTCCTTATTTAATTTTCTGTTTCGACCATTGAGCACAGATTGATGAAATTTTTCAGACCCGCACGTCCTTTTTACATCAATGCACCACATTAGTGCATATAAAACGCCAATGTAAGCAACGGTTAGCACACTCTTATGTTTGTCGCATCATAAAATACCCAACTCGAGTAGACTTGATAATCGGGAATAATCTGAAATCAAAATGATGCTTGGAAACAATTATTCGACGAGCCACTGTGTCGTCTGGAAATATCGCAACATTTTCCCTTCTGCTTTCAATATATGTGCGCTGATGGAGGAGGAATGTGTAAATAATTGTGAACACTTCTTTTCATCAAACGCCTAACTTTACTTCACTGCTTGGTAAGGAAAACATAGCTCGAGGCAACTCCAGCTGGCAACCACAATACAGACCGTGCAGGCTTGTACTTGATTCTATTTTGGGGATCTTTTTGGTCTGGCCAGACTGCAAAATGTAATCATGCGGCATCAAGCCCTCTGTTTAACATATCCTTTCATAAAGTGCTGATTCCTTAGTTGTACGAGCAATAAAATTATATAATTGTGACGTATCCCATTAAGGCTTGGGTAGTACGTTAAGATTGCTTTGAAGGCATAAAGTTAAAATCACTGCTACATACTGTACTATGGATGACAGGTAACCCTGGAAACCAATATGAATACTGGACTTGCTCCAACGTTCGACCAAACTTACTTGTGCATAGTCGTCGTCTAGTTTTGGATTGTCATCATGCAGGATGTAGTCTGGATAACCAATCCTTTCCATGATGGCCTCGGCCTATATGGAGACACCATAGACACCGTAGGAGACATCAAGATAAACTCAAATGACTATTTTAACCATGCATTGTATATCATTTTATATGAGCTATTTCAAGCAGTTTTTAGGTTTTTAGTGGACAGACCTTTTCTTGAGCTTTTCTCTTCGTTTCCTGGTCCATCCAGTTGATCTCAACCAACTTCTCAATGAAAACCTCTTTTATCTGAGAAATTATAACTTCCACCTGGAAAGATGGATTCTCATGATCCACTTGATCTTGCAAATTAGATTTACATTACACCATTATTATCCGCATTCAAACACAAATGCAAATGTAAATGAAGTACAGTATATACAGTATACACACACACAGCACCTTCAGAAAGTATTCACACCCCTTGACTTTTTCACATTTTTATGCGTTACAGCCTGAATTTAAATTGGATTAAATTGAGATATTTTTTTGTCAATGATCAACACATCATGTCAGTGGAATTTTTTTTTCAGAAATTTTTACAAATTAATGAAAAATACAAAGCTGAAATGTCTTGAGTCAATAAGTATTCAATCCCTTTACTATGACACTCCAAATTGAGCTCAGGAGCATTCAATTTCCTTTGTTCATCCTTGAAATGTCTCCAAGCTGTTATACCGCCATTTTCTCCAGTGTCTATTCCATCATCCTATCAAACACATTACATTAGATATTCGTGCCTGTTGTACGTGTCCATTATGACGTCCTTAAAAACAGTAAGTTCCTGTTTGGAATGATTTTCAATATTGTTTGACTGCTCGGAAAGCAGAAAGACTAACTAAAAAGAATGATCTCACTCCTCTCTGCACGTGCGTCATCGGGTCAAATTCAGAGACAAAGTAAGGTAAAAACTAAGGACTTGTCTTTCTATTCATGTTCATAAACTGATGATCATAAACTGATAAGACAGACAGACGAACGGACAGACATGAACCAATTGCTTAACTACACTTTTTGCTTCGTGTGGGCAGGGTAATTATCCAAAACATGAAAAGAAACAGTCGTTTTATTATTCCCTCCATGTTTGCATCACTCTGGTGCTGAAGTACACCACCCAATACAAATATATTTGTGCTGCTGAGAAAGAGGTGCATGTTCGCCTTGATGAGCAACCAGTTAGTATGGAAACTCTGGCTCTCAGATTTAGTCCATGGTTGTAAAAATGTTTTTTTTAAAAAAAATCTGCTTGTGATCATGGGGGGTATATATCTACTTGGTTGGTTTGGGTCAAACATGACCTTTGTTCAGGCTCTTTTGTTTTAAACACTAAGGGTCAAGCAAGGAAGCAGCACTTATGTCTTTTTCAAGTTGTTGATTTGAGTCAGCTGTGGTTGGAAACACAGAACTCGCAGACCCAGAATGGATGTCTTTACCTTTACACCCACCAAGTCTGGTCGTGAAGTTGCGGTGAAAACACACCATTCTGTTATCCTGGAGGTACAAACGGCTGCATAGTTTCTGGATTTTATGGCGGTATGATTTGATAAGTGTCCGAGTTTTTGTCGTTTACAGATAATGTCGTTTTTTGGGCGTGAACAGACGATGTATAGTTGTAAACATTTAACATTTACAGATGGTATCAGGTGGTAAGTGTTACATTTGAAAAATCTGGAAGCCACAGAGGTAGAAGGACAGAGATTTCCCGCTGTGCGAGGCACGCTTGGATGTGCCCCTTGGCAGAGTCTGGGGAAGATGCTCAATGAGACTAAATATAGGTTTTTGGAAACAAAATCTGTGCTTTGCAACAGCGTCTTGTCTACTCCTTGAGGCACACCTTCCTCATCATCTATCTATAATTCCAGCAATCTCTGTGTCTGTATGTGTGTCTGCGACAGCCATTTCTCGACAACCACTGGTCCGATCGAATTGAAACTTGCCAGGAATTGCTGGGGACCTGAGGATGTGCCTTTTCAAGGTTTGATATTGATCGGACAAGCGGTTCCCAAGTTACGGCCATTTATCTGTCAACCAATGACAGGACATGGTGCTATGACATCACTAATGACGTAAGAATTATTCTTCTTTTATTTATTTATTTATTTTATATATTTTTTTGCACAATTGACGTCACAATTCTTCTTCTTCTTCTTCGTTTGATATGACATCACAATTGATGCTGGCGACCTGAGTATGTGCCTTTTCCAGGTTTGATATCGTTCTTCTTCATCCGTTTCAGATGTTTCCCAAGTGTTTCCCAAGGTTTGAAAGCTGTTTTTTTCCCAAGGTTTGAATTAATTGTTCAAATTATTAATTAATCCCAAGGTTTGAATTAATTGTTCAAATTATTAATTAATCCCAAGGTTTGAATTTTCCCAAGGGAAATAGCTGTTTACCAAGGTTTGAAAGTTTTTTTTGTGGTTTTTTTTTTTGCACGTACAGCCACGCACGTACGGGCACGCGAGAGCGATGGAACGGCCTGCGTGGTTGTTGTTTCTGGAACACGGTTTGAAAGTTTTTATTTTTATTATTATATATTTTTTTAAACGGACACGTGAGAGCGAAGGAACAGCCTGTGTGGTTGTTGTTTCTGGAACACGGTTTGAAAGTTTTAATTTTTATTATTATTATTATTATTATTATATATTTTTTTAAACGGACACGCGAGAGCGAAGGAACAGCCTGTGTGGTTGTTGTTTCTGGCATGCGGTTTTGAAAAAAAAAATTTGCACGTACAGCCACGCACGTACGGGCATGCACTAGTATATTAAAAACATGCAAAATGACTGTTATGCCATACTGAACCTTATGTATGCCACTGTGTTTATTGTCAGGTTGGGAAATGAACCAATATGAGACCTTGAATCACTATATCTCTTACAGCCCATAACGTACATCATTACTAATCTAGATTCAAATAATGTATCAAAATGGGAAGATTACTTAATCTGCCGATAACTCGAATCAGCTGTGTTGTTAACAAAGTGCCTCAAATTCTACTTATTTGTAAGAATACTTTATGAATGTAATATATATATATATATATATATATATATATATATATATATATATATATATATATATATATATATATATATATATATATATATATATTGTTACGGTTCTCAGAACTGTATGCATACAACATACAGTTGTCCCGAGTCAGTTATTCCATTAATATAGTGTAGTTAGATCCCTACCTTTTGTCTGGCGTAACAGCAGGGAGTGCGTTGCGATGGGCTATTAGTTAGGATTAATAAATCATTTTTCCCCTTTTATTTTATTCCCTCCTTTTACGATCCACGGTGCCATCATCTCGCTTGCTACCCTCGTTTCGCTGGCACAGCGTACCACCGTCTACCCAGCGACTCATTTTCAGAGGAAAAATCCCAATGTTCGGCTGGACAAACGCTGTAGCTAAACCACCATCCACCTGCCAAAGGCCGGACATGCACGGCATGGGCAGACCATACCGGAGTCTGGCTGAAACCCATCCCAGAAAGGCGGACCACGTGAAGGGCCGGTCCAATCAGCATGATCGGCTCGGACAATGACGTCAGGTTACGGTAAGGCTCCTCCCCGACCTCCACGTTCTAAAAAGCGTGGACCTCCGTGTAGTTGGTTGGTTGGGAAGAGAATTGCAAGTTGGTTGGAAGGAGAATTGAGAGAGGTTTTTGAATATTGAAGAAGGAGTAAGGAGAATTGAAGGAGAGAAGGAATCTTTGAGAGTGAGTGCTCCTGCCACTTATCTCCGCCGACATGATGTTGAACCACCCCTTGCTTCTCGACCAAGCCTCCTGTCTGGCCCCGCTTTCTGTTCCTTATCTCCGACCTCATGGCCTCGATGAACGGCCTCTTGCCTGGTCCTGCCTGCTGTTCATCTCTCGCCCCCTTTGGACTCCGCTCTTCTCCACTCGAGCCCCTCCTGCAGACACGATCTCCACACATACAGTTGTGGCCAAACAACTCAACCATTGTCGGGTGGCGCACCACGGAGCATCCCTCCCCCAAAACACTCAAGTACCGAGAAATTGTAACCTCAACTCCCTCCCTCCATGGCTGCAAAAGTCCCTTTCACAATTGGGTTTTACTTTGTCTGAGTGTGTGTCTGAGAGTTTTGGCGCCTGTCCGTTAAGTAAGCCTGTATAAGATATTTTATTGTTGTGATTGTTGCTTTTATTAATCTCGCATCAAGTCTGCTCTGTCTGCTTTGTAAGTTGTTTGTAGAATTGCTGCACACCACACCTCTCATCTTTCCCTGCATTACACACCCAATAAACCATTGTTGTGCCACATGCTTTTCCTCGCTTATTGTAAATAAATAATTGTTGTAGAAATGTTCTCAGCTCGCCTTTGTCTTTTCTCTCATTGGTCCAGCATGGTTCAAATCTAGGTTTAGCCAGGTCTGTATTCCCAACAATCCATTCCTTCTAGCCGGTGTGTCCTTGGCAGTGCCGCACAGCTGCATCCAATCCGGAAAGGAGATCCGATCCGGTAGAGTGATCTGGTTCGGACAAGGCGTACCGAGGGCGTGGTTCCCCGGTGGTTAAACCGTGTGGTTAATTAGGTAACCTGATTAACCCACAGGCAGGAGGACTCTAGGTCACGCGGTTGAGTTATTGGCGTCCTCGGTCGGTTAAGCGACCCGCCGCATCACGGAATTATCCGTGAGCGACGGCCTACAATTCTGGGGAGTCTGGTGGGAATTAACGTGGCTTCCCCCACCTAGTGGTCTTCTCACCCGACCCCACAAATATATATATATATATATATATATATATATATATATATATATATATATATATATATATATATATATATATATATATATATATATATATATATATATATATATATATATATATACAGGACCGGCGCTACCACAAGGCCAACTCGGCAGCCGCCTAGGGCGCAGAACTCATGCAAATTATTGTTTTAAGAAAACACATAATAAAAGGAAAATATATTTCATTGTTCATAATAGTTTACACTTCATTGTAAGTTCATAACCAGTTCATTGTTTTCAACACTAACAATACTGTTTCTTTCTTTACCTATTTTATTCTTTCAATCCTGTTTTTTTCTTTAGGTAATACTGTTTCCTTTTTTATTTCTTTTTTCCAGTGAGCTAAGGTTGATATAAAACGACCTTCTGGAGCCCAGTATCGCAAATGAAAGGCAGAATATTGCAAACGAAAAATCGAAGTTGACAATTTTTTTGGGGGGGGGGGGATGCAAGGAGCGCAAAATATGTAAATATGCAAGAAAAAAAAATGCAAGTAGCCTCGGGCGCAAAAAACGTATTGCGCCGGCCCTGTGTGTATGTGTATGTGTGTGTATATATGTGTATATATATATATATATATATATATATATATATATATATATATATATATATATATATATATATATATATATATATATATATATATTGCAACACAGGAATGTTGGGCCAAATGGCATCACATCCAAATGGTGTGATTTTCCCAAACTTTTGCCTATTTGACAAGTTCTCACATTATTGTGTAATTAGCTCATCTTGGATCTCATTATTAAGTGTTTGACATAAATATCAACTCCATGAATCGAACATGCGAAAATATAATACCTATCGGCTCATAGGCCAAACTCAGATGACATTGATCCTCGTCTTCCAATCCTCTCGATCAAGCATTGCTGTGTGTGCAGTTCCTCTGTCTCCAAGCCCATGTCCTTCTTATACATGTTGATTTAGTTGAGAGCTGGTCTGTCTTACTTCAGCCTTAAATGTTTAGGTGGTGAGAGTATAAGATTGGACACAGGTTCGTTTTTGTGTCTGTAACAGTGTCCAGCAATCCTGAGACGTCTTTTTCCAATTTTAACGAACAGCCTTGGAAGAGAACCACAGAGCTCTTTATCTGTCCCATGTTCAGACCAATGGACATTGAAAGCTGAACGACGAAGTCGAGTATAGCATCCATCTCGTCCCTTCTTGTGGGTTGCAGTGAGGGTCCATGCTTTCATTTCCATAAAGCAGGAAGGACTCAACAGTTGCTCATAACAGTCAGTTCTTGATACAAAGAGAGTGGTGAATACTTTGGAACTTAGCTTTTCCTTCTCTGTTTTTGTAAGGGTTAGGTGGATGATCCATATGTTAAAATCGGTGTAACTATTGCAATGCTGATCTTCATTTTTACTTTTCTAACATATCCCTCATTTTCCACAAGAGTGATTTCAGAGTGTTGTAGGCTGTCATAGCTCTGACCTATCTTCTTGTTGGAAGGAAGATAACGATAAAAATAATGTTCCTGCAGAAGAAAATATTGTGGATGTTACTGCATTTTTCCATTGGACTGGCACACAGACACAGGTTGTTTGAGAAGGGGGGGGTTAGGGGGTGGAGGAGGCGTGTTTGGCTCAAGTGTTTCATGAACCAGCTGGCCTGATGCTCGACTCAGTAATTGGAGCAGGATTTTGGAATTTTGGCCAGGGTGCCAGCAATAACTCGCCTATACTTTGTGAAGAACACCATGGAATCACTAACGTCCACCAACTAATGCTGACAGACAGGACGCCCAGTTTGACGTCCATCTGAGAGATGGCACAGACATTGATGAATCACCCTGCCTGTGAAACACCGAGATGACAGTTTATAGCTGGGACGGGATTCAAACCCAGGCTAGACCGTTTAGAGGTGAGTGTGCATACCTCCCAGCCATCCTGCCAGCTCACATTATTTTTGAATGAAGGCTGATAATTTTAACATTCAATTTCTGTTCCATGTTAATCATTTCAGCCATGTCTCTCTGACATCTGCACTGGAGTTCCAAAACTATGTATCTTATTAAATGGCATGCTGTATTCTTACATGCATTGGTTAATTTAGAAAGATATTTGTGCAAGAACTGATCTTCTCAATCATTCAATCATTTATTTGTGTGAATCTCAGTTCAGGTTGATATTCCTATTTGCTGCAAGCCATTCCTCTTTACTGCCCCCCAAAGCATGTGTAAGGGAAGAAAGGAAATGTCATCCTACAGTGGGAATGTGTTAGAAAATCTGTGGGTCTACTCTCCTGGAGCACATTTCAAAATGTTTTAACTCAGATTTAAGTGTGTTTGAAAATAAAATTTAAAGTCCAAGTATATTTATCTACATCTTGCCTTTCCAAAAAATAATGTAAATTGGATAGGGTTATTTTCCATGCTGGAATTGCCTTTTAAGATAAGCAGGAATAATGCTATGTCTGGAGATAAACGTACCATTTGCTTGCTGTCTCCAGCAAAGGCCTCACGCACGTATTGTGAGCCCACAGCCTTGTTCAGATACTGGTTGACGTATCGTACACATTTGCGCCATCGAGCATCTTCCACGGTCGTTCCATCAAGCGCCTATGTGAAAGTTGGAGAAAAAGTACCAAATTTTGATCACCCTTTCTTAACAAAGTCTTAACAAAGTTAATGAGGGTAGAAAAGATGATGGTTTTAGATTAGGGACGATCTGAGATGGTGGTGAACAGCTGTCTTGAAGACCTGGAGGAAAGAATGAGATTGAAAAGAATGTGGAAGTTGGTTCCACAGGCAGGAAAAACAGAGGAACAAATGAGCAGAGGTGAGCAGTGATCCTGCATTTATCTAGTTTCCATGCCAACCCTAATTTTATGCAAATTTATTGAAGTTATCACCCCTAATTTATGCAAATTTATGCAAATTGTCAAAATCTTTGATACACCCTCCTCCCTTCCATCACCTACCCCACATGTCACTTCCCATCTCTCTCCATTCCTCATACACTCCTGTGGGATAGCTGAGATGCACTGGTTCTCATTTTCATTGTCCTTTAGATATTGGGCTTCACCCTCATTATGAAATACAATGGCATTCCCCACTGCAGCTTGTTATATACAATTTTCTTATGATGCAGAACACCACCATTTGATCTCAACTTGCAAACACCATGATAGAATCTTTACCGAGCATCGGAGAGGACTCCGTATATTATTTTGGCCAAAGGTTGGAATACTGTATACTCTCTCTGTAAAAGAAAGAATTTTTGTCAAATTTTGATGAGGCCAAGTTAAAAACAGATTGATTTCCAGTAACATGAATCTGGAGAATCAGAGTCAGTGGGTCAGTAACTTTTTTTTATTAATGTTTCAAAATATTTCCGATCAATGAAGTGCACAAACCATGCACTTAACTGCAGGAACAATGTGGATTTACATGTGTAGAGTGAAAGGAATAAGCAGAACGTGGTATCATCTGTATAAATAAATCAAAAGATTCTGAAAGACTAATATAAACCAGAAGGGCACTCCTCAACATCACCAGATATTCCTCCACCCACATTATTACATCATTATCCATTATTGTTTCAAGTTTGATTTAAATCCCTGAACCCAGATTCAAAATATTAAATAATTCTGATAGCCAGACCATGTGCCTGATCAGGTTGAAATTCAAAAATATATATTCCCCATGGCGATTAGATCATAATTGTGCAGTTTCACATCGATTGATGAAGCGGTTCAAGCGAAATATATTTTTTAAAGATTTTCGTTGAATCCAATAATGGCTGCCAAACCACGTGACCTAATAATTATTCGTGAACACCTTGGTATCCCCAAGGCTTGGGGAACATGTGGGAATTTGAAGTACAGATTTCACGCCAGCAACGCCGGGTTATAAGTGCCTGGTGAGCCAAACTGAGTCACTGAAACACTCACACAACGCATACGAAAAAAACCTCGTTTAGCATTAATATGGCATTTCGAAAGTCACATATTCATACGTCATTTTGAAAGTTGCGTATTGCAAAAAAGTTATTATCAAATACTTTATTTATTTATTATTCATTTATTTTTGCTATTATCCAAATTCATCTGAATGACTTATACAGCCAAAAACTTCTGGTATCAAAAACAGTCATAAAAGATGGAAAATGCGTTGGGCAGTTCCAACCAAGAGGTTCCCCCAGTTTTGCTTTCAAGCTTCTCAGCAGATTTATTGTACCATCTTGGGTTGAGAGAAAAATGTGCTTTTCTTTATTTCCAGACAAGCAAATACAATCCATCACTTTGCTGATGGGAATATTAGATATTAGGTTGTGGGGAGGGGGGAGAAAGAGGGAGGGAAGGGGGAGAGGAGGGATAGAGGAGGGAGAGGAGGGAGGGGAGGAAGGAGGGGAGGAGGAGAGAAGAGAGAGGAGGGAGAATGGAGAGAGGGGAGGGAGGGGGAGAGAGAGGAGGGAGGGAGATGAGGGAGGTAGATGAGGGAGGGAGAGAGTGCAGGGAGAGGGGAGGGTGGGTGGAGGTAGAGGGAAGGGGGAGCAAAGAGGGGCAGGGGAGGTAGGAGGGAGTGAGGAAACAGGTAAGAGTGAGGATGAAAGGGTTGGTAGAGTGACGCCTCACCAAACATCGCTATACATTCTGCGAAGGGAGGGAGCAAGGAGGATTGGGAGAGGGGATGGGGGAGAAGTGGGAAGGGGAGGGGGTTGAGAGGAGGTAAGCGTGAGGGGAAGGGTGCTCGACTTGCGTTTGGTAGTGGGACTTGTGGAGAAGGGGGGTGGGAGAGCAGTATAGGATTGAACAAAATGGGGTATGTTAAAACAGCATGTTAATACAGCATGCAGAGACTGCTGGGAGATGTCCATGGTGGGGTGGAGAGGGGAGGGGGTTTGGGAGGAGTGAAGAATGAGGGGAGGGGTAGGGAAGGCAGCATGATGGGAATGGAAGGCAGCATGAGGGAAAGGGAAGGTGGTGTGAGGGGAGGGGAAGGGAAGGTGGTGTGAGGGGAGGGGAAGGGAAGGCAGGGCGACTGGGGGAGGCAGCATGAGAGAGGGGAAGGGAAGGGCGATAAAATGCACCCAAACGGCAATATTTTATTTTTAACTGCGGGATTCTATATAAAACCAGGCAGAGCATTTAAAAACCATGCTGTCTACCTGGCAAAGGCCTGCCTACAAGCATGCATGCTCACACATGCAGCGAACTTTGCACCCCTCCGGTCGACTCACTCCGAGTCTGATTCGTACATACTACACTATGGGGAAGCAGTTTTAAAATGAAAACGAATCTGTCAGTCCTTAACAGTCCCTTGACAGAGCGGTAGAGGCGGGGAGCAGGGGGAAGGGGTTGGAATGAAGGGGAGAGGGATGGGAGAGAGAGGGAGAGTGTGGAAGAGAGAGGAAGAGGGGTGGGAGAAGGGTGAGAGAAGGAGAGGGGAGAGAGGAGAGGGGAGATAGGAGAGAGGAGAGAGGAGAGGGGAGATAGGAGAGGGGAGAGAGGGGAGGGGGCTGAGAGGGGAGGGAAAAAAGGGGAGGGCAAAAAGGGGAGGGGCAAGAGAGAGGAGGGGGAGAGGAGAGTGTGAAGATTCCGGCAGATCTGACGTCCAGTTTAACGTTCATTCAAGAGACGGCACATACATTTATGAATCAACCCACCTGTGAAGCCCCGGGTTGGCAATTTTTATCTGGGTTGGGATTTGAACCCAGGTGAGACAGCTTTGACCATTTATCGTGCCGTGATGTGGTGATTCATTGTTTTGTAACACCTGAAAACATTTTTTACTCATCGTAATCATCTAATTTATTTTGCCTTCCGAACTCCTGAGAAGTCCCAACATAGAACTACATTGCAGTATTGCCATTGTAGCTTGAAGAGCACCTGCCAAGTGGCTTAACCACCCAAGAAAGCACTCCAACAAAACGGTGAAAGAAACATTTAAAAATAGCACCGCAAAGCGGGCGTAACCCCTCAACCCCGTGACGCAAACCAATTTCAAGATGGTGGCCATATTGAAAATCGCAGAGCGCCCATTTTTGAAATGAACCTTCCTCTAATCAACCCCAACAGACCCAGCAAAAATGGATTTAATCGGACAAGGCGTTCTCCTCAAAATCGACGGAAATCAATTTCAAGATGGCTGCCATGGAGGCTACATTGAAAATCGCAGCACGCCCATTTTCGAAAGGAACCTTCCTCTACTCAACTCCAACACACCCAGCAAAAATGGATTTAATCGGACAAGGCGTTCTCCTCAAAATTGACGGAAACCAATTTCAAGATGGCTGCCGTGGCAGCCACAGTGAAAATCGCAGCATGCCCATTTTGAAAAGGAACCTTCCTCTACTAAACCCCATTATACCTCGCCAGAATAAAATCAATGTGTGAAGCTGTTCTCAAGTTATTGCCTGGAAACCAATTTCAAGATGGCTGCTCTAGCCGCCATATTGGATATCGGATTGCGCTGAATATCGAAAGGAACCTTCCTCTGAACACCCCTATTATATCACATAACAAGGCGTTCTCCTCAAAATCGACGGAAACCAATTTAAAGATGGCTGCCATGGAGGCCACATTGAAAATCGCAGCGCACCCATTTTCGAAAGGAACCTTCCTCCACTCAACCCCAACATACCCTGCAAAAATGGATTTAATCGGACAAGGTGTTCTCCTCGAAATTGATGGAAACCAAAAGTTGACGGACGCCCGAACACCGAAGTATGAACTGTGACCTCTGTGACCTTGAAAAGTAGGTCAAATCAAAAACCCGGGTTATATATCATGTATCCTAATCAGATATACCTGTGATAAAAAATTGGCGATGATCCAGCCATTCGTTCAGGAGAAATAGCCATTTCTAGGTTTTCAGTTTTGGCCCCCTGGTGGCCTAGCCGAGAATCAAATTGCGCTCATTATCGAAAGGAAAGTTCCTCTACCCAGCCCCAACACACACTGCAAAAATGGATTTAATCGGACAAGGCGTTCTCCTCGAAATCGACGGAAACCAATTTCAAGATGGCTGCCATGGAGGCCACAATGAAAATCGCAGCATGCCCATTTTCGAAAGGAACCTTCCTCTACTCAACCCCAACACACCCTGCAAAAATGGATTTAATCGAACAAGGCGTTCTCGAAATCGACGGAAACCAATTTCAAGATGGCTGCCATGGAGGCCACATTGAAAATCGCAGCGTGCCCATTTTCGAAAGGAACCTTCCTCTTCTCAACCCCAACATATCCTGCAAAAATGGATTTAATCGGACAAGGTGTTCTCCTTGAAATTGACGGAAACCAAAATTTGACAGACGCCCGGACGGACGGACGTCAGGACAACGCCTGTGACGACAATACCCCTTAGCCTAATTGGGCTGAGTGGTAAAAACGAATGTTTAATTTTTCTTTATCTATCTAATAATCTATCTATGCTGAAGTGATGGTCATATAATGAAAGAAAATCATACAAAAAGGGGAAATGTGGTGAAAAATAAAATTTTCAGCAAGCCAGCCACCACCCGACGCACTGCCTGAGGCACCATAGGGCCAAATGCAGGCGAGTGGGCCCTGAACTTTGTTCAAGTCGATCAATATATTCAGTGACAGTGCGAATGTTGGAGAGCGCTCGCCAAGTGACTTAAGCACTTAAGCAAGCACTCCACTAAAACGGATGATAAGGAAGGGATGTGTTGACAAGCGATTAGTGATTGCTGATCAGTCATCTAAACACCACATACCCGAAGATGGTGGAATGTCAGGCAATGTCCGAATTGGACAAATTAATACTTTTTTTTTAGCAGTCAGAACTCTTGCTGAAGCCGATAAAGAACTTAAAATTTTGAAATTTGGCGGAGATCAACAGATTCTACAGGTCATGGCATGTGTGGAAATGAAATAAAGCCACAAACATGGCCGTCTCCAGCCTTTTATAGATATGCATTTCAATGTATCCAGTGATTCGTAGGTATGATGATCAGGCATTCGATGATATGAGTGAGGAAAGTGAAAATAAATGGCGAATTAAGACACTAGCGAAGGACAGCAAGGTGACCAAGGATGAGCCATGATAAAGGGTAATTAAATAACGCCGTTAATTATCTTCAAAAGGGGTGCTTAAATGAACCCAAACACCCAATTTTCATTCATGCACTACCCTGGTGTTCCCTGAGTAGGCAAGCAATGTTTCAGGCCACTAGGTTTCATGGTTTTGGAGTTATGGAGGAGACACACATATAAACTGACTGACACGCTGACACACACTGATATTCATTAGTGTCAATAAACAATCAAGCATGGTCACCTGCCGAAAGTTGAACTCGACATCCTTGAACCTCGAACTTAACCATCCTGCGCTCTCCATCAGGAAATGCCAGACAATGTAATTCTGTAAGGTCCTTCAATGGCGAAAGGAAAAACAGGACATCAGTTCAATCAGAGCTGCAATAAGAGCAGATACCCAGGTGGAATGTATGAACCATAGCAGACATACCTGGCTGAGTATTTGTTGAGTATAGCAGGTAACCTTTTGAGGTATTCTGGAGCATACACCAAAATGCTTTCATTCTTTGATATCGTAACATTCACTTTGTACATAATAGTTGTCAAAAAGATCTGCCAGTCAAATCCCTATGGGACCACAAAGAAGGTACAGGGAAATAATAAAGAGAAATAAATGTTTGCCTTTCTTTGGAAAGGTGAGCTATCAAAATCAAAGCATTGGCTCTTTTGTTGAAATGTTTCTTTTGAGAGTGTAGAACTCTTTTCGAAGTATGTTAAATTCTCTAAAATTATTTTGAATCATCTTGTTGATAAAATAGTGCAATAGCAGTGTTGTATACAGCAATTATTGGTCTTACATTATCGTACAAGGATATACAAGGAAACTCAACACAATGGAAGGAAGGCATTTGTACCTATCATGTCTGGTCTGTATCCAGAAACGAATCCACGATCATATGTTTCAGAGGCGAGCACGCTAGCAACTGTACTATCCTTAGGTCATTCAACTTACAGGACTTTGGAGGCTTCTCATCCTAGTACTAACCAGGCCAGTAGGGTGAATATACTGGTTCTGGCTCACTTTTCCTCATGTAAATGAATGGGGGATTTTCAGCGATTCATATTTTTTATCCCCAAAAATAAACCCCCTTTTTATCCCAAGGTATATTTATTTGTCTCCCCTTTTAACCTGGGGACACTTTTTTTCAAATAACCCATGCAATAAGATAAAGATTTGTTAAAGGTGATTCTAAAGAAATATCTGAAACATCTAAGCCTCGGGACACTCTTTATCAAATTACCGATGCATATTGTTTAGCTCATTCATTGAACCTATAAAGATTTGTTCATTCTCAAATTCCTTCAATAGTATAATTTTCTTTGCACAATAATCCCCATCTAAAATATTGAAAAACAAAACATTTGAATCTTTATATTTTTTAAGATACCCCTTTTGTGCCATTACGAAATGATAAACTTCTCTTAATGATCTCATCTGGCCACCGCCCGAGTTGCAAATCATTTTTGTGCATAAACCACGCCATAAAAAAAGTTTTGTTTCAAATGTTTTCAGTTCGTGCCATGAAAATGAGGAAGTGTCTTTTTTTTGACACGGTCGTGCTGTGAAAATGAGGAAGTGTTTTTGGACAGTCATGCTGTGAAAAAATAGGAACTATTCTGTGAGACAAGGCCTCGTGTTTCTATTTTATCTCAGAACACGAACAGGCTTTTAAACATAAGTTTAATCAAAACCATTTTAGGGTATTTTAAGTATGTTTTAAAAATGATTCATACAATTTGAGAATATATCACCCAGTTATTTTCCAAGCTGTCTCGCCCGAAGCGTCATTTCCTGTGGCCACACCCAATGATTAAGCAATCTCCTCATCGTTGCTTTATAAGTGATTCGCCAGACAAAGTTTCTGCCAGACGGGATTTTCATTTTTACAACTGAGACATGAGCGATCTTTCTTCCACGAACAAAACAGCTCAACACAAAGTTGGTAAGCCTGTGTATAGGTTCCTCTTTGAACGATGAAGCAATTGATTATAAATTAAATCGTGATAATTCTGATATTTTTTTTTCTTGGCAGGTCCTTGGAAGAAGAGCAGTTTACATATCACGACGAGGTGCATGAAATTGATGCTCTTATTGAAGAGGTCAATCATCTTAGAAGAGAATTGAAAAACATTTTTAATGACTGACACGACGTCTTATCACGGCCTCTGATCTTTTTGCCATCTTGTACCAATGGTAAAAAAACTGAGACATGGACTCACTCTCTTCCGATGAAGATAACAGCTCACTACAAAGTTGGTAAGTTTGTGTATGGTTTCCTCTTTGAACAATGAAGCAATTGATTATAAATTAAATCGTGATAATGCAAAAATATATATTTTTTCCTGGCAGGTCCTTGGAAGAAGTGGAGTTTACATATCACAATGAGGTGCATCAAATGAATGCTCTTATTGAAGAGGTCAATGATTTTAGAAGAGAATTGAAAAACATTTATAATGACTGGTACGAAGTCTTATCACGGCCTCTGATCTCGAATGAATTAAACCAATGGTGAGACACGTGTGTGTGTGTGTGTGTGTGTGTGTGTGTGCGTGCGTGCGTGCGTGCGTGCGTGCGTGTGTGTGTGTGTGTGTGTGTGTGTGTGTGTGTGTGTGTGTGTGCGTGCGTGCGTGCGTGCGTGCGTGCGTGCGTGTGTGTGTGTGTGTGTGTGTGTGTGTGTGTGTGTGTGTGTCTCTTTCCCTGTCTGTTTGTCTCTCTCTATCTCTCCCTGTCTGTCTCTTTGTATCTCTCTCTGTCTGTCTTTCTACCTACCTCTCTCTGTCTGTCTCTCCATCTATACCCTTGACTCATTATTTTTTTTTTCAGCTCGATCACACAACATAAGCTGTTGAAGCAATCTGGTACAACACATGATTTTCTGGAGGTAAATGTTTCTGAATTATTATTTAGTTATTTGTTTATTAATATCACTCTCTCTTTGGAATGTCGCCTTATGTTGGTTGCATCATTAGTTTGGACGCGGTTTTGTCAGTACACTGGAATTCATTTTATTGGCCTTGGAAGGATGACAGGCTGAGTCGGCCTCCTGGTGTGTTAATTCAGTGGTCAACGAGGCTTGAACTTAGAACCAACAACAGGCTTACTCATATTACCATGTAATTATCTTTATAAAACCTAATTATTATCCACTTTTTGTTTCAAAACAGAATATGGTGTCTGAGTTTCGACATCACAAGACATCTGAAGAAGATTGCTGGGAAAGATTATACATTCTCGCAAATGAATATTTAATATTTTCAATTTTGATTAATTATATTTGTTTTGTTTACAATTACTTGATTTTGAATTTCAAAAAGAGAATCAAGACATGAAGGAGAGGGAGGGAGGGGGTCGGGGGTCGGGGGGGGGGTAGGTGCGCTCCCCCAACGACCCATCACCCCCTCATCCCACCCCTCCCCTCCCCATGTGTGTGTGTGGGGAAGGGTGGGGGTGGGATGAGGGAGGTGGTGGGTCAAAGGTGGGGGCACACAGGGGGGATGAGGGAGGTGGGGCTTGTGTGGGTGGGGTTTATGTGGGCGGGGCTTGTGTGGGCGGGGCGTGTGTGGGCGGGGCTTGTGTGAGCGGGGCGTGTGTGGGCGGGGCTTGTGTGGGTGGGGTTTATGTGGGCGGGGCTTCGGTGGGGGCTTGTGTGGGCGGGGCGTGTGTGGGCGGGGCTTGTGGGAGGGCGTTTATGTGGGTGGGGCTTGTGTGGGCGGGGCTTCGGTGGGGTTTATGTGGGTGGGCTTCGGTGGGGTTTGTGTGGGCAGGGTTTATGTGGGTGGAGCTTGTGTGGGAGGGGTTTATGTGGGCAGGTTTATGTGGGCAGGGTTTATGTGGGTGGGGCTTGTGTGGGCAGGGTTTATGTGGATGAGGCTTATGTGGATGAGGTTTGTGTGGATAAATGGATGGGTGGAGAGATGGGTGGATGGGTGGATGAGTGGAGCTTGTGTGGATGGGTGGATAATTTTTTAATTAAATAAACATGTTGTGTGTGGGGAATTAATTAACTAATCACTAATTATGTGAATATGATGAATATGGGTGGAGCTTGTGTGGGGTTTGTGTGTGTGGAGCTTGTGTGGGGTGGAGTTTTTGTGTGGAGCTTGTGGGGGGTTTGTGTGTGGTGAGGTTTGTGTGGGGTTTGTGTGGGGTGTGTTTGTGTGGAGCTTGTGTGGGGTGGGGTTTATGTGGGTGGGTTTTGTGTGGGCGGAGTCAAAAAGGGGCGGAGTCAAAAAATTTCAATTTATCTTTGTCTTTTGTAATTCCTGTGAATAAAATGAACCTATAATCTCTTCCCCTTCCAAATCATATATCTTATAAGTCCAAGGAACCGTATCTATTACATCAACAATTTTAAAAAGTTCGTTCGTCCATCGTTTAATATAACCCTTTTCAAAATGAGATTTCCACCTATATATTCTTACGATATCACCAACTTTGAACTTAGGTTTTCTGACATTAATCTCTTTTTCATATTTTAATTTTGTAAATGTTTCTGATGGTTTCATATTTGTTGACGTGTGAACCGTGTCATTATACTTATCCACAATATCCTGAATAAAAGATGACCATTGTTGTGAACCGAGTTGTGTGAATTTTTTATATAATCTCTCTTTTAAGGTACGATTAAAATGTTCAACAACAACTGCCTTCCCTTCATTAAAGGTACTGTATAATGTAATACTGTTATTTTTTAGAAAATTCATAAATGTCTTGTTATAAAACTCTCTACCCTCATCAGTCCACAATTTTTTAGGTTTTCTCTTACTTTTATTAAATATCTGTTGAAAGGCTAACATAAGAGTATTACCTGTTTTGTTTTATAATGGTACAACCCATGCGTATCTACTCCTCAAATCAATAACGGTTAAAGCATACTTGTACCCCTTATCATTATTGAGTTCAATCAAATCAGCAGACCAGATATAATCTACTTCCTTGGAATAAACTTTCCTTCTCTGAAACTTTGTGAATATTGGTTTATGTAATTCATCAGCTAATTGCTCTTCAGTCTTAATGACATCATTAGAGCCTATAAGTTTTTTGAATTTCCAAGTCCAAGTTTCAATTTAGCACTGATCATCTTCTTCACAATGAACCGATCAACTTTTTCTCTCAAGGTTGGATTTTGTATCAGAGACAAATTATACAACATTTCTCTATTGGCTTCATGCTTTTCTTCCAACGTTGTGGTATTCCCATAATCAATATCGTGTCTCATGCACACTTCATCAACTCTATTGATGGGTTTACTCCATGATTTAGGATTGTCTGCCTCATCTAATCTTTTATCCAAGTTTGTGCCTGGACCACAGAAAGAATACCCTGGAATATGTAATTCCCCTGGTATTCCAGTAGTTGTAAATTTACTTCCTGATAAAAACTTTTGTATATCTCCTCCTCGTTTGTGTTTGGAGATAAATTGATTTTTTTTTGAACCACACACCGAACATATACCTTTTTGTATAACCCTGCTATTTTTACTTTTAATATATGAAATATTTTTAGTATTAGTTTTCTTTTTACATTTGAGACAATAACTCATTTATTTATGAGAAAAATTCCTGCAGAGTGCAAAAACCTTTTTAGTTTCCAACATGCACATTTGAATCTTAATTTTTAAAACATAAAGAATCCTTAGAAATGCCTTCACTCTCTCCTCCATTTATTTAAGAAAAAAAATGAAAAACTTGAATTAAAATGAATATCTTGTCGATGTCAATATTCTTGTCGAAAGTATTGCAAATAGACTTGTCAATTCTTTGTTTTCCTCCTCGGTGGGTTGAGTTATTTTCTGTAATACCACCAATCTTTTTTTAATCTCACTGGTTTCCATATTTTGATATTTATTTTGTCTCGCTCTTTCCTCCCTCTCCTTCTCCCTCTCCTTCTCTCTCTCCTCCCTCTCCTTCTCTCTCTTCTCCCTCTTCTCCCTCTCCTCCCTCTCCTCCTTCTCTTTCTTCTCCCTCTCCTCCTTCTCTTTCTTCTCCCTCTCCTCCTTCTCTTTCTTCTCCCTCTCCTCCTTCTCTCTCTTCTCCTTTTCCTTCTCTTCCGTCTCTTCTTCAACTCCTTCCTCATCCCTTATTATCCTTGAATCACTTACACCCCATAGAATATCATACATATATTCATCAAGATTTCTTGTTATTCCTGTATCCAAAATAATTTTTTTTACAACAGGAAACCAATAAAATTTCTTTTGAATTTCTAAAAGAGCCTTACCTTTTCTTAACTTTATAATTTTTTCATTATTTAACATTCTAATTAAATCTAAAGTTGTCGGTTTATCAACATCAGCATAATGCCAATCTTTTATTGAAAATACCTCATTCTTATGTTGTAGAACATATTTATTAAAATACCGAATACGCTTTTCTTGAAGGTATGCTTGGACACAGAAATGATAATTTTCTTGAAGCCTTCTTGCTGTCATTTATGTATTAGAAATATATGTTAGAATAATATTGTGGCATGAAACACCTCCCCATCTTCCCATAGTTAAATCATTTTGTATTTCCTTACTTATTATATATAATCCTGTTTTTTCTGTTTTCATGATATAAACAAGGGCAAAACCATTATTATATTTACCCTTATTAAATTCTTTTATTTGTTGTTTACTAATCGTGGCCCAACAAAACTCATTCTCAATACCAAGTGGATAATATTCTTCCTTACGAGACTGATTTAATTGTTCCAGGTCTTCGAGGTTAATTTTAAATGACCAATTATACCCTAAATCATTCATATCATACCTCATTGTTCTATTCTCATACAATCGATACGCCCTTCTTTATAAAAAATTATTTTAATTCGAACTGTGAATTCTGTATGTCCTGGAGATAATATCAACACTTCTGTATCTTTGGAATACACGGCTGTTTTATTTAAAGATATATATTGTGATAAATCGCTTAATCTCACCAAGTCATTCGCGTCAGTCGGGCTTGGATAATTTTTTAATTTATAAGCATTTTTCATGTTAATATTTTTGGTTATATTATATTTATGTCGTTCAGCCTGTGCCTTTGTGTAATAATTTGATAAATCAATATCCAGTTCTTGAGATACACCAAAGATAGAACCATCTTAACCAACATAAGTCATTTATATTAGATTAAAAATAATATCATAAATTTTTTTTATTTTTGTTGAGTTGAAATAACACATATAGACATAATTGACCACAACACTTGGAATTTAATTCTTGGACTTGAAATGTTTGATAAACACCATTCTGTAAGAATTTTATGACTTCAACAGGTGGTGGAAGACCAAAACTATCAAAATAATATTTGTCTTGACTATTAAAAATACAAACCCAATGAGAACCGTTCCCATTATTATCTTCTAAGTTCATAATAATATTCTTTGTATGTTTCGGCACATTTGTTAATTCATCTCTCATACAAATAACCACATGATGAATTTTTAATTTCTTACAATATTTGACAAGTTGTAAATTTGATGTTGTATTCTTTCCAAATTCTTTAAACCACTCATCAATGCTCATTTATTTATAAGAAAGATATAATCCATTACCTCTTTT
This sequence comes from Eptatretus burgeri, assembly GCF_056783735.1. Lineage (NCBI taxonomy): Eukaryota > Metazoa > Chordata > Myxini > Myxiniformes > Myxinidae > Eptatretus > Eptatretus burgeri. Next base: position 42,876,106 of record NC_140970.1, on the reverse strand, counting down.
CGTTAATTTTACACCTGCTTGTGCTATAGAAGAAAGCATATCTCCAACTAACAATCTCGCTTTATCAGGCAGACCTTCAAGTTTTTCATCAAAATCTACAATTACACCACTTCCACTAATTTGTTTCTCCAACTCTTTGTTATGTCTTTCCAATTCTTTTTGAGCCTGGAGTTGAGCCTTCCTTTCGTTGGCAGTTTTCACCGCTGTTGAAATACCACCCGTCAATGCTCCAACCGCACTTAAACCAGAAAATAAAGGAATTAGAAATGGGAGAAATCCTCCACTCGTCTCTCTTATTGAATATTTTTTCAACATTGGTTTTGTCATTTTAATTTTAAGTGAGCCAGTGTCATTCAAGATTTTAACCTGTTCTCTTGTGAGCAAAACATAAATTCTTACTGCTCCTTTTCTCTGAATTGTATTAACGTTAATCGTACAAGGCTTTTGATTTTGAACACAAGATGATAGTTTATGAAGATTGATTTGATTAACATATACCCCAGTTGGTACTTTGCCACTCATTTATTTAAAAAAAATTATGTGAGACTAATCATCACACCATTAGCTGTATTAATCTGTAATTCTGTTTCTTCCAAAAGCAAACAATATGTATCAACTTCTTCACTCTCTCCTCTTTCAATGTATAGGGAAGTATCCACTCGATTAGACTTTATAGTTTCCTTTTGAGTGCTCAGATCAAACGCATAGATTGTATACAAACTTTTAAATGCTGTCATATCCAAAATAGGTTCTTTATTTCCATTACTTTCACACACCTTTTGGTAAGACTTGTATGCTTCAGCAAAATCATTTTTTTCCCAATTAATTTCCAATCTATCTCGTGGATAAAATGTTCCATCTAGAGAAACGCGAAGTTGTTTCACCTTAGCATTATCACTCAATGCATTATTCTTATCAGTCACAGTATCACCATCTGGCTTTTTAAAAATGATCCACAGATATCGTGGCTTTCCTTCCAGAACACCCAAATTCCACGTGTAAGTAGTTTGGTTGAGTTTAACGTGTTGACATCTTCTTTTGAGGTATGATACACTGACTGGTTTCTTTGAGTTAAGTCTTCTATTCAACATCTCTTCTGTTTTAAGATTAGGAGTATATTCACTGATATACCAACTCATTTCCTCAATTACAAATTTATTCTGTTCACCAAAAGCACTACCAACACCAAAAAGCAATCGATTTTCATTATCATTCCTTTGTAGTTGAAATCTAATTTCAAGACCATATAGAACTTTATCATGATCACAAAATCCAAATATACCTTTAAGAGGAACTGCCACAGTAAAACTATTTTCTGCTTTTGTATCATCATTATACGCTCCTTTCCTTTGAGTATATCCAGGGTCTGTGTTTGTTCCCGTTGACATATCAGGAATAAAACCTTCGACAGACCCCTTTCCCATTCTATCACTGAATGTATAGAGTGTAAATTTCATCATTTCAGATACAGCAGAGACATAATCAACCGCTTCAACTTCTTGTGTTCCAATATACAAACGCACACTATCAAACATTTTCCAGAAGAAATCATTTACAAGTGTAGCGTTTGTGTTATTCCCAGCTTTAGTGAATTTAAATTTACACAACAAGAAACTTTCGGAGAGATTCAAATAGGTTTGTTGATTATTTATTTCAAAACTTTTTGTACCATTCGTATTCCAGTCTGTTCCAGTTATTGCATTTACCTTTTTTTTTTTTTTTTTTTTTTTTTTTTTTTTTTTTTTTTTTTGTATACCTTGGTCAAGGCTCGTATGAGAGCTAACACACAACTCACAGCAAGGAGGCATGAGACAAGAGGGGTGGGAGTGGAAGGGACAAAACATTGGGGAACAGACACAGGTGAACTGTGGAAGGGAGAGGGATGGGGATGGGACGGGGAACATGACGAGGAGAAGATGGACATTACAGGGACTTTCAGGAAGGAAAGCAGGAGAATTGAAGGAAGTGGGCATGGGTGGATTATCGGGGGTAGAAAAGATCGAGGATTTGGATGGGGGAAGATAAGAGGTGGTGGTAAACAGCTGTTTTGAAAGCCTGGAGGGAAGAATGGGAAAGAATAGAGTGAGGAAGTTTATTCCAAAGGCGGGAAAAAAGAGGAATGAAAGAGTGAAGATGAGCAGTGATTCGTGATTTTGGTAGTTTTACCAGAAGGGGGTTGTTGGCGGACCTTGAGCGCCCTGTGGAAATGTGGTTGGGACAAATCGCAGAGAGAGCAGGGGGGGCAAGGCTGGAGAGGAGTCGGTAGAAGACAGAAAGACCACCGACCAACCTGCGGTGATTGAGTGAGAGGCCCAAAGACTCAGCTTCATTGCGGGAGATGCCAATGATCTTAAAAGCCCTGGTTTCGACAGCGTGAAGTCGAGAAAGGTGGGAGGCAGGAGCACCAGCCCAGAGGGGAGAGCAGTACTCCATCAGGCTACGGACAAAAGCTTTGTAAGTAGTCAGGAGCTCAAGAGGGCCGAGGAAGGACTTTGCACGACGGAGGATTCCCAGTCGGCGACTGGCTTTTGAGGCAAGGTTGGAAATGTGACTTTCCCAGGAAAGGTCATGGCAGATAGTGAGACCCAGAAGCTTGAAAGAAAAGACTTCTTCCAGTGGATTGTTGAGAAAGTGGATGGGGGGGTTTTGTAAACGGTCCTTTCGAAGAGACATAGTGAGAGTGTGAGATTTGTGTGGATTGAAAGACATGTTCCACGTGTTGGACCAGTTTGTGATTTTATCCAGATCTGCAGTGAGCGAAGAAGCTGCTGCTTGCCGGTCTGAGGGATGACAGATGGTACGGCAGAGGGTGGAGTCATCGGCAAAGAGAAATAGAGGATTTTCCAGAGAGTCCGAGAGATCATTGATGATCTTGTGATGATTACCTTGAAGTAATCTTCTTTTTTAGTGGAGTTTGAGATAATAATAGTATCATCCAAATCATAGATACTATCAATTGCTTCCATACTTGTATTTATTTAGGAAAAAAAGATGTTAAAACTTTTGAAACCCTGATCCAAGTATTTGAATTATTTTCTGTCGTTCTTGGGGGGACAACTGAGTTTTGCCTTTCTTAATTTCTTTTATTGCTTGTAATTTATGAGATTCCTTCTGGGCATCTTTTATGCTCTTTACAGCACCTGCTACATTTCCCACAGCAGAAGCAGTTGAACCAATTAGATCTTTATGTTTAAGAATAGTTGAACCAATACCCATTAGAGTATCAATTATCCCATCTCCTCTAAATTGATGTCCAACACCCCTTTGTCTCTTAGGTTTATAGTATCCTCTACCAAGATACATACCTTCACCCTTGTAGTACGGGAAAGGAACATCCCATCCCCTGTAATTATTTTATATTTTCCCAACTCGTGTTTCCTCACAATAACCATCGTATTTATTTATTGGAAAACTTCACGTAGGTGAATTCTGATGGATATAACTTCTCCATTAAAAGAAATCATACGATTATCTTCGTCGGTTATCCTAAAATTTACTCTGTGTATGGTTTTTCCTGACACAGGGAGATAAACCAAATTTTTAGGTTCCATATTGAATTTATAACCAATTGGGGTTGAGTATGCGCTGAATGAAAATATTGTATTTGTTTTTTTTCCATCATTATAAGCACCATCAATCAAATCACAGTGAATTAACACCGAATTTATTCCTGAGGATATTTGAATGACATTATCACTGTAAAACGTCCCATTAGTTTCAATCTTTTTTGAGGAGAAACCCAATAACTCTCTAAATGAATTATCAATTGTGAAATCAACCTTGTAGTTATTTTTAACTTTAATCGTTGATTTTGAAGTATGTTTTTGAATGTCTATAACAATATTTTTGGTTCATCACCCTGTTCTTTCATAAGACGAGCAATTTCGGAAGATATTTGAGAAATCTCATGTGCTCCGGGTGAGACCGTTATCGTTTTGTATCCACTTCCGGGATTATAACTAAACTTGTCATTTTTATCAGTTATATTAAATAAGGTATTATAAGTTTCCATGGACAATAAAGATGCCTCATATTCTTTTGTTGGGTCAAGTTGTAGTGGGTATGGGAATGAAGATGTGTGGTCGCTTGTTGTGAAATTAAAACTCAGCATTGTGCTTCTCATCTTATTTAATATGAGATAAAATGTCTTTATATTGAGATTTATTAATTATTTTCATGTTCATCAACTGGTCTAAAATGGCTGATGCTTCATTAAAACAATTGTTATTTCCAGCCTTCTTACTACCTAACAACAATAACAGTCTATTAACTAATTGCGATGGGTCATTTGGAAGAAAAGTAATACCTGAACCAAGGATACTTAAAGCCTGAATAATGTGTTTCTCCTTCTCATTTTTCCTACTTTTACTAGAAATACTAACCCTATAATTTAGAGTGTTCAGCAGATCAATATATACTCTATCATCATTATTTTTCATATCCAATGGTTTATCAATATACTTTGATTCATCCCTCACAGTTGAACCTTGTCTTCCATCTTTTGTGAGAAGAAACATTAATCTTGGAGTTCGTTTAGCAGGGGATTGAGCAGAACCCAAGAACCTTAATTCATCATTAAATATCAATACCTTTTCTTGAACAAGATGAAATATTGCTGGTTGTTCTGTTGGAATGAGTCCTGCTTTGGTTTTTGAATCCGCTGAATATTCATTGTTTTGAAGAGCATTCACAATATAATCAGGGGGTCGATTAATCTCTTCCAGTTGTTGAAATAAACCTTCATCATCATATACCTTTAATTCTCCTAAATGCTCTAATTCTTCCTCCGTCATTTGATCAAAATCTTTTAACATTTGAAGTTTTTTAGGAGTATATTCTACTGTGGGACTGTGGAAACATCTTTCATTTCTTCTTGGGAAGTTTTTAAAAGTGGTTTAAAAAATTTCTCTTGTTTTCTTTCAAATGCTTCTTCGCCCGTTAGTTTCTGTCTGCGTTTCTTCTTTATGTCTTCCTGCTGTTTTACAACTTTTGAAACCAACTCTTGATGTTCCTTAAATCTTCTTGCTCTTTCTTTTGCATCCATTTATTTATTGTAAAATATCATTTAATGAATTGTAAAGATCAACAGGGAAATTTTCCTTTTCTTCATCATTCAAGTAGATGTGTTCAAATAAATCCTTTTCTTTAAATATTTCATCAAATTCTTTATTAACATTAATGCGAGTTGTAATTTCTTCTTCACTAATACTTGCATCTCTGCTTTTCATACGTTTGCGTTGAGTTTCTTCATCAACATCAAAACCGAATGATAAAATCTTCACTCCGCTCAGATGTTTAATAATTTGTCTCGTTCCTTCTGGATTAGTTTCTAATATCCCAAGACCACCAGATTTTAGTTTCCTTAACTCACTCTTACAATGTGAATATTTTGTTGTACCAAGAGAAACCTCATCAAATATTTGACCTTCATTCCTCAATCGCATATGTTCCTCCACTGAAATATAGTGATAATCTTCACCTTTTACTTCTCCAGGTCTTATTGCTCTAGTTGTTGATACAATGTGTATCACGGGGTGTTTTTTAAGTAAATTTACAATATTCTCATTTGTACAACACAAGAACCTTGATTTATGAAAGTTTTTTCCAGAAGCAGATTTACCCACAAGATTTACAATAATAGTTGTCATTTATATATGTAATTGTTTATAAAACAAAAAATATATCCCTTAATATCTCATCTTGTTTCACAACAATATATTTATATTTTTCAGTCGTGTGCTTCATGTAATCCTCAAATTTCTTTTTACTACATAATGTAGAACAATTATCTCTCCAAAAATTATTGATATCTATTGAATTTAACTTGAATAAAATAAAAGTATGAGCATTGTTTCTGATGGAACGACGAGGAAGTTGAAAGTATGATTGACTAAGATAAATACAATTACAAGAAGAATGTCTCCCTCTTGTGTAGTAGCTGTCCATTACCGTTTGGTTTCTCTCATTAACACAATCATCAAAGATAACGAGGTTCTTTTTTGATTTATCCAAATCTTGGGGAGACGGTATATCATCTGTATTATCACTAAGAATACAAGTTATCGGATTTGATTTATTTTCACATCTCTGTGTATCACAAAATAGTTGAATTGTATCTTCAATGTTATAATCATTTAGGTTTTTTTGAAGTTTAAATAAACCGATTATATCTTCTTTTTGAAGACCAGCATTAAAACCTTGTGAGAGTAGTTGATACTCTGGTTGAAAACTCGACTTTGTGAAAATTATTAAATTATCATAATCTAAAAAGTTGGGAGTGAGGAGCATCTTTAAAAGTAAGCAGGTTTTTCCACATCCACTTGAACCAACTATGAGACATCTTAATGAATTTGGGAGATTTTTATGGTTGTTAAATTTTATCTTATTTTCCCAAATGGGTAAAAAATCATTCATTTATATATTTGGAAAACAGGTTATTTAATTTATTATTGGCTTTTTTAGAAACTCTATATTTTATCCTAAGTTCAGGTTTAATTTCAAGATAATCCATTATTTTATTTATACAATATCTTGTGTTGATATTTCCCTGAAAATTACATCCATGAATAATATATAACAACAATCCTTTGAACATTTCTCTTATACGTTCAGTTTCTTCCCTTGTAAGGAAAGGTGTGTTATCACCCTCGTACTTTACATTAATTTCTCTAATCAATCTTGTAAAGTAATTCATTTTTGGTGTAAATCTAAAAGAATTATTTTCCTTTTTATATTTTTTATTATCATTAATTAGAAGATAATCACAGAATATACATTGTTTATAGGCTTTTGACTCTGTGTTTAATCCCCGTCTTTCACACGCAGGACAATTCTCAAATTTGTCATATGGAGAATCAGGAAAGTCTAGCATATTTATAAAGTAAAACTTTACTTAAACTGAAATTCATCTATACTTTCAGTTGTATATTGACTCATATTTAATAATATTACCATCGATATCAATATACTTTTTTTCATTACCAGATTCAATGACAACATTTTTTATATTAAAGGTAATTTTAAAATGATCGTTAACTACTATTGAACGAAATGTCATTTCACCTGATATATTAACATCCTTTATTTCATCAGGATTTACATCTTTAGGGTTGTTGAAAAAAAATACAAATTTCTCCTTGCATATTACAGATGGTCTTATCTTTTCTTTCAAAAGCTTCATCCATCAGGTTTTTGTTTTTTGATACTTTTTCTTGTTTCATTGCTTTTTCTAGTTTTGAATATATTACCAGAAGGAGAGGAGAAACTTTTGTTAGAGATACTTTAATTGATGTTCTACCAGGTATACTAAAAGCCCTTCCACTGAAGGAAATTGAAGAACTCATATTATTTACCATAATTGTTTTTATGCAATAGTTGTTATATTTATCTTTGTTCAATTTTACATCCTTGACATATTTCTCAGTATCTTTAACAAATGAAGAGATTGATTGAAACTTGTCTTTTGTGTCTTGAAACATTGTATTTATTAAGTGAAAAAGTTGGAGGATAAAATGGGTTTAAGCACAGATTCACCTGTAAAATAAACGAAATTTTCATCAAGAAAATTTTAGTGTAAGCAAAGATTTATTATATAAATATGGTGAATACAACATACTGCGATGTTTGTAATCACGAATATAAACATTATAGAAAACACCTCCGAACCAACAAACACACATTTAATCTATTTCATAAAATATCTCCTCTTGAGTTTGAAAGAAAACATTGTGATATCTGTTCAAAGGATGTTTTGAAGACTAGTTATAAGAATCACCTTCAATCACAAAAACACAAGAAAAATGAGTTTAAAGTAAAGGGAGACTATTATATTGAAAACACTGATGGTGCATTTAAAGGGAATATAAAAATAAGGATTTTTCAATTTGGAGAACCCGGTCCATCATCAATAGCTGAATCAATTGAAATAGTGAAACCTGATGTTGAAAAAGTTATTAAAAAGACATTAAAAGAAATGAAAACTTTAAAGTTTTATATGGGAGTGAAAATGAATATGAAAAGACAAGATGAAGAACAAACTCCTTATATGAGAACAGATCTTCATTTTATAACATCATTTCAAGATTTTTTGAATAGTGGGGTTTATGAAGAACTATCAAAACAAGAGGAGGATGTTGATAATACAGTGGTAGGAAGTGGATTCAATATTTAAAAAATCATCTTTTTAGACATATACATTCTAAAATCAAACCCTCTTAAAGCTTCTTCTTATATTGAATTACCAAAAGAAATAAAACTAAAGAAGGCAGTTGTTAATATTAAGAACAATGATAATAAATGTTTTCTCTGGTCTGTTCTTGCTCACTTTCATCCACCAAAATGTAATTCAGAAAGAGTAAAACAATATATGAAATATGAGAATACCTTGGACATTAAAGATTTTAAATTCCCAATGCCACTAACAGATATTCCTAAATTTGAGAAAAAGAATAATCTTTCTATTAATGTATATGGATTAACAGATACAAACAAAGTTCAAATATTAAAAATTTCAAACAACTATAAAAATGAAGAAACAAACATTGATCTTTTATATTTTAGTGTTGGAAATAATTCACATTACACATACATCAATAATTTATCAAGATTAATCTCTTCTCAGGTATTCAGAACAGCAAACAAAATATATCCTTGTAAGCGATGTCTTAATTCATTTCATACAAAAGAACGATTAGAACAACATTTAAAATATTGTAGTAATCATAAATCAGCTGTAATTACAATGCCTAAACCTGGTGAAAAGATTTCTTTAGAAGATTATAATAAATCTATCATGCACCCATTTGTGATATACGCTGATTTTGAAAGTATCCTTAAAAAGATAAATACTGCTTCTCCTAATCCAAAAGAATCATATACAAATAAATATCAAAAACATATTCCTTGTGGTTTCTGTTATTATATCAAATCATCTGTTGGAGAAAAGTATAACAAACTTGAACATTATAGTGGAAAAAAAGCTTCACAAGAGTTTGTAAAACGATTAGAAAAGGATTGTATAAGACTCACTAAATTAATGAAAGAAACAAATGAACCGATAAAATTAACCAAAGAAGAAAAATTAGAATTTAGAAAGAACAATATCTGTCATATTTGTGAGGGGGAAATTAAGGAGTCTAAAGTTAGGGATCATTGTCATCTTACTGGTAAATATAGAGGTCCCGCTCATTCCTGTTGTAATCTTAATTATAAATTACCTTCTTTTATTCCAGTCTTTCTTCACAACAGCGCCAACTATGATACACATCTATTTATAAATGAACTTTCAAAAACACCAGGGAATATTTCTGCCATAACAAACACAAGTCAAAAGTATATTTCATTTACAAAAATGATATTCACAAAACCTTTAACTCGTATTAGGTTTCTAGATTCTTACAAGTTTATGGGAACACCACTAGCCTACCTCGCATCAAATCTAAGCTCCACGGACTCTTTTCCAAATCTTAATTCATTCTTTCCAAAAGAGGAAATTCTCACTAAAGAGGAAATTCAGATTAAAGAGAGAATTCAAAGTAAAGAGGAAATTCTAATTAATGAGGAAATTAATGAAGAAATTCTAACTGAAGATGAAATTCTAATTATAAAGAAAATTCGAACAATGAATGAAATTCTAACTAAAGAGGAAATTCTGATTAAAGATGAAATTCTGATTAAAGAAGGAATTCTCACGAGAGAGGAAATTCAAACAAGGAATGAAATTCAAAGTAAAGAGAAAATTCTTACAAGTAAGGGAATTTATCCTTATGATTATATGGATTCATTTATGAGATTTAAAGAAACACAACTTCCTTCAAAAGAAAGTTTCTATAATAACCTTTATGAAGAAGAGATAAGTGATAAGGAATATAAACACGCACAAGAAATATGGAAAATATTTAAGATAAAGAACCTTGGAGAATATCATGATTTATATCTAAAAACATGTTTTATTGTTAGCTGATGTGTTTGAAGCTTTTAGATCACTCTGTCATAATAAAAATTGTTATGGATTAGATCCTGCCCACTATTTCACAGCTCCTGGTTTAGCTTGGAGTGCAATGTTGAAAATGACAAAACAAGATATAGATTTAATCAGTGATGTTGATATGCTTTTGATGATTGAGAAGTCCAAGAGAGGTGGAATATCACAAGTATGTTCAAAAGATATGCTAAAGCAAATAATAAATATCTTCCAAATTATGATAGTGAAAAAGATAGTAATTATTTGATGTATTTTGATGCTAATAATTTGTATGGATGGGCAATGTCTCAATCTCTGCCTTATGGTAAATTAGAGTGGGTGGAAGAAAAGGATTATGAAAAGGCTTTGATGAATATTGTTATTTCTTCTCAAGAGGAATTGAATGACGAAGAAGAAGGTTATTATTTTGAAGTTGATTTGAGGTACCCGAGTGATCTTCATAATAAGCATAAAGACCTTCCTTTTGCATGTGAGAAAGAAACCCCAAAGAAAGAATGGTTCAGTGATTATCATAAAAGTTTTAATATTAAAGGCAAATCAACAGAAAAGTTATTAACAACATTCTATGATAAAGAGGGATATGTTTTGCATCAGAGAAGCTTAAAACAGTTTTTGAGAGAAGGATTGAGAGTAGCTAAAATTCATAGAGTTTTAAAATGTAAACAAAGTCCTTGGGTGAAAAAGTATATTCAATTCAATACAGATATGAGAGCAAATACAAAAGTAAAATTTGAAGGGGACTTTTATAAATTAATGAATAATGCTGTATTTGGAAAGACTATGGAAAATGTTCGAAACAGGCAAAGCATTAGATTCGCAACATCTTGGAAAGAAGCTTCAAGATTGATAAATAAACCAAGTTTTGAGAGAGAGGAGGTTTTTTCAGAGAACTTTTCTGCAATTCATATGAAAAAGGAAAGTATTGTAATGGATAAACCAATTTATATTGGAACAGCAGTTCTTGATTTATCAAAGATATTGATGTATGATTATTTGTATAATGACTTAAAGAAAGAGTATGGTGAAAATGTTTCATTGTTGTATATGGACATTGATAGTTTTATCCTAGATATAAAAACTGATGATGTTTATAAAGATATGAAGAAAAATATTGGAGTATATAATACAAGTAATTTCAGCAAGAAGAGTGAGTTATTTTCCAAAAAGAATGAAAAGGTTATTGGTAAGTTTAAGGATGAGTTGGGTGGAAAAGTAATGAGTGAGTTTATTGGATTGAGGTTAAAGAGGTTAAAGGGAATAAAGAAATATGTAATAAAGAAATCAATAACTTTTAGAAATTATTATAATTGTTTGATGAATAAGAAAGAAGAATATAGGAAAATGAATACAATAAGAAGTTATAAACATAACATATATAGTGAAGAAGTAAATAAAAAGGCATTAGGAGCCTTTGATGATAAGAGATTTATTTTAGATAATGGAATAGATTGTGTTCCATATGGATATTGTATGATAGAGTGAATAGAATAGATTGTGTTTTAACGATGGGAAGATGGGTTAGGGTTTTTTAAGGGCTACCACCGCATTTTTTCGCAATATATAAATGGTCAAACCAAGTATTAATCAAACTAAAGAGTGGAGAAAATCTCAGTCTTGGTATATAAATGGAAAACATAATGAATGTGAAAAATATCAAATAAGTCTTATTGAAAAAATAACTACAACAAAGGTAAATAAAACAAATAAGCGAATCAATTTAAAAAGTAGTAAGTTGGAGGATGTAAAGAAAAAAATGAATATCCTTGAATGGACTGAAAACTTTGATGGTTATCAATTGAACAATGAAAAAAACAATTTACTATAATCTCAAAATGATATGTGGCTCAGGAGGTGGTCAAACAAGAGCATTAAGAGAAGTTTATCATTTCGTAATGGCACAAAAGGGGTATCTTAAAAAATATAAAGATTCAAATGTTTTGTTTTTCAATATTTTAGATGGGGATTATTGTGCAAAGAAAATTAAACTATTGAAGGAATTTGAGAATGAACAAATCTTTATAGGTTCAATGAGTGAGCTAAACAATATGCATCGGTTATTTGATAAAGAGTGTCCCGAGGCTTAGACGTTTCAGATATTTCTTTCGAATCACCTTTAACAAATCTTTATCTTATTGCATGGGTTATTTGAAAAAAGTGTCCCCAGGTTAAAAGGGGAGACAAATAAATATACCTTGGGATAAAAAGGGGGTTTATTTTTAGGGAAAAAAATATGTATCGCTGAAAATCCCCCATTCATTTACATGGGGAAAAGTGAGCCAGAACCAGTATATTCACCCTACTCAGGCCTGACTGATTATCTTCCAATATCAGATGGGATATGATGCATTTAAGCCGGTGATCTTAATGTCAAAAATGTAAACACCAGGAGTGTCCTGTAATGTGATGTATAACATAATACCAATAATGTACAACAGGAAAAATAATGTAATTATAGAATACCTAAGTACAATGCGGCAGGATAACCTAGAGGTATGCACACTTGCCTCTGAGCTGTCTACCCTGGATTTTAATCCCGACACAGCTATAAACTGTCATACTGGTGTTTTGTCGGCAGGGCGAGGCACTATTGTGTGTGTTGTCCCTCAAATGGGCAGCAGAGTGAGCGTCCTGTTTGCCAGCATTAGTTTGAGGACGTTAATAATCCCACGGTGTCCGACACGAAGAGTTGGCGAGTTATTGCCGGCACCCTGGCCAAAATCCAAATTTATGTACTGACTGACTGTTGCAAAGGCAATGGCAAACCACCCAGCATAACCCTTGCCAATAAACTGCTTCGGCAGCACCAAAGCTCTGTGAAGAGTGTGACACAGCTCATTATCATCATCAAGTAGAGTGTAGTGTCGAAACTTACTGGCAGAGGAAAATGTTCCAAGATTTCTGGTAGTGAGAACTTATTGTACAACATTGTGATGTCATGACGATCCTTTATTGTGGCTGATATCTGCAAACTCAAAAACACAACTGTTATTCTTCATGCCTTCGAGTGGATAACCTTTTAAACATCATCGTGCTTTTATAAAACGTGGCCTCTCTTATGATGAACATCATGTATTATGACACATTTGAGATTAAAAAAAGAAAGATAATTGATGTAATTATTTTGTTTTTGAGGAGCCATTAACTAAAGCAGAGGGAAAGTAACTTTTCTGCGAAATTTCCTCTGTAGTAAGCATTCCCAGAGTTGAAACAATACAAACTACATTAAAAAAAATTTCCAATGTGATTTCAGACATATTGTGCAACTTTTTTTTTTTAACACTAACACAGCCTCTTCAATAAAGTACTTGTACTACAAAACAGCTTTATCATTAAACTATTTATACTACAACACAACTTTGTGAAACCACTTGGGGGACAATGTATACAAATAATCGTCTTATTGACTGGTCTGGGACTGGTAGGATGGTCCAGAGGTACATCTTGGACAGAGGTACGCACCTCTGAGCTGTCTTGCCTGGGTTTGAATTAAGACCCAGCTATAAACTGTCATTCTGGTGTTTCACATACAGGACGATTCATCAATGTTTGTGCCGTCCCTCAGATAGATATTGAACTGGGTGTCCCATCTGCGAGCATTACTTGGTGAATCGTAAAGATCCAAACATGTCCTTCCTGGAGTGTTGGTGAGTTATCACCGGGACCCTGAGCAAATTACAAAATCTTGCTCACATCAGTAGCATAGCCATGCCCCAGTAATGATTCAGCCAGTGAGCTGAATGCACAATTGAATTCCAGTCTAATATACATTGGCTAACAACAACTGACCGGTTTGATTAAACGTTTGACTTCTGCTTTTGGTGTTGGTGTGTGATCTTTACATGTATCGTGTGAACATAAATATCATTGATTTGTCAACGGTGCTTCTAGGAATCAGGAATATTACATCTTACATGCATCGTGTATTTGTTTATGGTGGATACCTACAAAAACAAGACAACAACTGCTAATATAATCCATGTCACAGCTTTCACTGTGCAACATCTTGCATATGGTTTGTGTTCAAGCTCCTCCATGAGCCTCAGATTACTGTAAAACAAAACAAAATATGGATTTGATTACAGACATATTTGTGGGGTGTTTATGGTGGATAGTGGGGTGGGAAAGGGAGGGAGGGTAGGGGGAGTGATGCTCATAATCGTGAAGCTTGAACTTTGTTGAGAAAGTGAAATACTAACTGTTTCATCACCTTAGATTTGCTTCTTCAAATAAAACTTGCTGGTACCATAGGCACATACCAGATTTAGAGTTGTATTCACAACCATGTTTGTTTGTTTTTTTGTTATGAAATAGTGTTCATTATTTTTTAGTGTTTTAAAGTTGGATGGCACTAACATTGCCTGATAACCCAACATTACACAATACATTCAGTACGATCAGAATGAGGATATATTATTAAAGAATGATATTTTCAGGCAGCGATGACAAAAAAATTGTGTTTCAAAAGCAGTGCTCACATTAGCAATCTCTGTTTCCAGCTCAAAAACCTCAACCATTTGTCTCTCCACATCCTCTGCATTTGTCGAGAGGTTACGAGCATTTCGAAGCATCTTGGCAAGTTCAATCATGAAGTTCAGGTACGCATCTCGGGCCTGCAGTAGACATTTAAGAGAACATTCAACCTATTACACAATAGTTTCCAAAGAGATGCACTTTAAATTAAGCAAGGAGACACAATATAGCTCAGTTTTCCCAACTTTTCTCACAGACATGTGAATAAATGTGAGAAAATCACGAGTGTACATAATTAAATGAGTAACTTTGGTTTTAGCCAAAGCAAGGTTGATTGATTTCCCTCTTGAAAGCATTTGTGTTAATGTAGTCAAGGAGTAGATGGATATTGTTTTGTGTACACATATTGCAGAATGTAAAACCCACCACTTTGTAATGGCCGTTTTCAAAGTAATATTCTCTTGAGGGTAGACCGAGGGAAGGTTGGTCAATCTAGCTCAGACAAGGAAAAATGGTATTCAATGATATGTAGAGGGTTAATTGGCAAAATTATTGGGGTTGGGGGCGTGGGAGGAGTTTGCTCTGGTAAACAGGATGATCAACATATCATGACGAAGTTCAAAAGAAAGTTGTTGTTGGGTGTGGCACGTTTAGTAACAGCAGGACTTTTAAACCAATCTTTATTTCATAATTCATTTCATTTATCAAACGCCTACAACGAGGTACAAAAGTCTGAGTCCAGGTGCAAAGTTTTAGAATTAGACGTGATAACAAGATAGATAATTGTAAAGGAAACCAAAAGCACTTTCTAGGGATTTCCATGAACTCCTTAGAATATAACACCCAAATATTATAATAGAAAAAAATAAAATGTCTTTACGTTTCATCTACAAGTTAAAAAAAAGACATAAAATGTCACAGCCCCAATTTTAGTAATTTTTCTGCATGGAGTTCAAGGGCGAGACCATATTTATGTACAACTAAAATGGCCGCCAGTCTACCAATCGGCAATCTTTGATCAGATAGAAAATATAGTGAGGGGCACGTGTATGCCGTCATGTATTGTGTTTGTGCCATGTTTGAACAAAATTGGACAATGCATTGGACAATTGGACAGGGCACCAAGTCTGAGAAATGGTTGGGAGACACGTTTCAGTAACAAAATGGCCACCAGTCGGCCATCTTGGATCTGTACTGATCTCAAAATAAAAAGTAATGACGTGCATATTTAAGCCATCATTCGTTATCCGGGTGCCAAGTTTGAACAACATTGGTAACGCATGTCCAAGAAATGGTTGAGGACGTGTTCGACACCGGGTTTTTTTTTTTACAACTAAAATGGCCATCAGTCGGCCATCTTGGATCTGATCTCAAAAAAACAATGACGTGCTTATGTAAGCCATCGTTCATTATCTGTGTGCCAAGTTTGAATAAAATCGGTTCATACATGTCCGAAATATGGTTGCACGCAGAGACATGAAAATCGAGACCAAATCAATATGCCCCCGTTTCGGACTAAGTCCAATTGGGGCTAATAATCAGTGTGACCCCCTTTTGCCTTGAGCACTGCTTCAACTCCATTTGGAATTGATCTAAGTAGTTTGTGGATTATGTTTGGAGTGAATATTTTCCCAACAGTGTTGTAATTCGCTTTAGAGCATAGTCAGAGGACTGCTCACATAAATTTTATCTTTCTCTCAAACATATTCGCCATTCATTTTTTCTGTTAAGACAAAGTTTAAATCAATAATAACTATAATAAATGAAATAATATGACCAAATATGTTTAATATTATGAAAAATTATTTTTTGAATTTGTGGTATGAGAAAGCTTGGCATTGGTTTAAGTGGACACAAACTTTTCTACCCTACTTTAGTTTCTACTCTAAAAACAGGTCCAAGACACATACACATGTGGCACGAGCACAAAAACCTTACATGAATGATGTGTTTGCTGGAATCTTTGTCATCAACACCAACAAACATGTCTATGACAGGTCTTTCCCCAAAGTTGGTGGTTAACAAGGGCAATATGTTGTCCAACCTCCAATGATTTTCTGCAAAGGTAATAGAGTTGCTCGTGTTACCAAATCACTAAAGTAATCTTCGAATCATGTTCTCTCATTTTGACAAAAGTCACAAAAAAACTTAAAATGATACATAATAATATGATAATAATAATAATAATAATAATAATAATAATAATACCATTCCGTTTGCACACTAAATGCAGATAGGGCTGCCGAGGCAGTTTCATTGGCAAGAAGTACAGTACTGGATGGGTCTCCACTCCAATGCAGGTTACCCCGAATGGTTATTACCCCAGTAGACTGGTACTCATTTCATCAACCTCAGAAGGATGACAGGCTGAATCAACCCCACCTGGTGTTATTTCAACAGGGATAGGGGCTCAAATTCAGGACCCGTAGGTCCCAAGCCAGCCACCATAACCTCTAAGCCAACACCATGCTCAGATGAATATACATATCAGACACTTTGCATTACATACATCTGTAATGTTTACCATATTTGATGTCCCAGGTATCTTGAGCCACTGGCCAATCACCAATATCCTCCATAATGTTCAGTAAAGGCTCTGAGTCTCGTTTGTCAATCTGGCCTTTAACGGGTAGAAAAGAAGATATCTGTGTGTACTAGAGCAAGCTTCAAGATCAGTAAGGAAGGTTTATCAAAGATCACAAACATGGCAGAGCTTTCCCATTTCATAAAACAATTCCTGAAAGTAAAAAATATTGCAGCAACAATTACAAGCACAACTCTCAAGTGTTACCTATACTTTATGAACAGATCATGTGTTACCTATACTTCCACATGGGCTAAAATGAAACCTCGAATGATGCAATGATGGGGTGCTGGATCCAAAAGTTTTCGATAATTTGGAAGGGACGTTTTGTGCCATGTGCAGTGTGCAGGATGGTTAGTACCTCATTTTTACGAGGAGAAGACCTTTGGCAGGGAAGAAGTGAGGGAAGTGTGTGTGTGTGTGTGTGTGTGTGTGTGTGTGTGTGTGTGTGTGTGTGTGTGTGTGTGTGTGTGTGTGTGTGTGTGTGTGTGTGTGTGATGACAATAGTTTCTAAATGAATTATGCATAAATAGTTGAACCCATCCATCCAGGTCTATAACCCCACGGATGTTGAACTTTAACAAGAAGTTTGAAAGTTAAGGATGATGAGTATTTAACTCAGCTTGATCAATCTTTTAAATCTCTGTTGTTTCCTTACAGACACAAAAGCACAGAGATATGTTATTTCAACTTTCAAAGAACCAAATTCCATTCAAAAAGTCATTAACATTTATCATTAATTAGACCGATTTAAAGTGCGTCCACAAATCAGGATTACATCTTTACATGTATCATGCACATCTTTTAAAGTAGGTGTGTACAATAAGCAAGAACCCTTCATAATCCACATTACAGCCCTTACTACACACATTATTGTTGGCAGAACAAATCAAACTGAGAGCTACAGAGAGGATGATTGAAAGCATGTGGACTGGAGGATGTACTTACTTTCATTGATACACGACCTGTAGAGCATTTTAGCTTTCTTCACTGCTTCCCTATCTCCAATATTTGGTTTCCCAAGAATATCTGTAAAAAAAACGAGGAAGACCAAGTTATTTATTAAACAAACCAAGAGATATTTGGCTTTGTACAACACTTTCAGAAAGTATTCACACCCCTCGACTTTTGCCACATTTTGTTGTGTTAAAGCCTGAATTTAAAATGGATTAAATGTAAATTATTTTGTCACTGATCTACACAAAAATACCCCATAATGACAAAGTGAAAACATGATTTTAGAATTTTTTTACAAATTAATTTAAAATGAAATTCTGAAATGTCTTGCGTCAATAAGTGTTCAACCTCCTGAGTCAATACAATGTAGAAGCGCCTTTGGCAGCGATTACAGCTTCGAGTCTTCATGGGTATGTCTGTATCAGCTTTGCACATCTGGATTTGGTGATTTTCTCCCATTCTTCCTTGCAGATTTTCTCAAGCTCTGTCAAGTTGTATGGGGAGTGTCAGTGAACAGCAATCTTCAAGTCTTTCCACAGATTCTCAATAGGATTCAAGTCTGGGCATTTGCTGTGCAATTCAAGGACTTTCACATTCCTGTTCTGAAACTATTCTCGTGTTGCTTTGGCTGTATGCTTGGGGTCATTGTCTTGTTGGAACGTAAATCTTCACCACAATTGAAGGTCATTTGCACTCTGAAGCAGGTTCTCAGGGATTTGCCTGTATTTGGCTCCATTCATTGTTCCCTCGATCCTTACAAATCTTCAAGTCCCTGCCACTGAAAAGACCCCCATAGAATGATGCTGCCACCACCATGCTTCACTGTCGGGATGGTGTTAGATGGGTGATGAGCAGTGCCTTTCTTCTTCTGCCAGACATAGCACTTTGCATTCAGGCCAGTGTTCAATTTTTGTCTCAACAGACCACAGAATATTTTGCCTCATGCTCTCAGAGTCTTTCACGTGCCATTTTGCAAACTGCACGCATGCTGTGATGTGCCTTTTTCTCAGGAGTGGCTTCTGTCTGGCCACTCTCCCATAAAGCTGAGATTTGTGAAGTGCTGCAAAGACTGTTATCCTTCCAGCAGGTTCTCCCATCTCAGCCAAGGAACTCTAGTTCTGTCAGAGTGGTTATTGAATTATTGGTCACCTCCCTGACCATGGTCCTTGCCCAGTTTCATAAAGACGGCCAGCTGTAGGAACAGTCTGGGTAGTTCCAAATTCTTTCCATTTCCTAATGATGGAGCTCACTGTGCTCTTGGGAACTTTCAACACTCTAGGAATCGTTTTATACCCTTCTCCATATCTATGCCTCCTCACAATTCTATCTCGGCATTCTACGGACAGTTCCCTGGACTTTACGGTAGAGTTTGTGCTCTGACATGCACTGTCAACTGTAGGACCTCATATAGAAAGGTGTGTTTCTTTCTAAATCATGTCCAATCAATTGAGTTGGCCACAGGTAGACTCAAATCAAGTTGTGGAGACATCTCAAGGATGATCAAAGGAAATTGGATTCACCTGAGCTCAATTTGGATTATCATAGCAAAGGGGTTGCATAGTACTTATTGATGCAAGATATTTCAGCTTTTCATTTTAGATTAATTTGAAAAAATTTCTAAAAATATGTTTTCACTCTATCATTATGGGGTATTTTGTGTTGATCGGTGTCAAAAAATTTAAATTTAATCCATTTTAAATTCAGGCTGTAAAGCAACAAAATGTGCCAAAAGTCATGGGGTGTGAATACTTTCTGAAAGCACTGTATATCGCAGGTAAACACAGGGTAGGGTTAACATTTCATGCTTTGACTCCTTCATTGACTATGACCCATAATGTCCAAATCTCGTTCAAATAATATTATCTGTAAATTGTAACACTATACTTGAGGAGTGTTATGCAGTTATTTTACATGTAGCATCATGTGAAAGTCATCTGGAAATCTCACGAGTTTCTCATTTGTCATACCACTGCTGTTAGTTGTTACCGCTGAAATCCTGCTCATTTGTCATACCACTGTAGATATAATTATTTATTATCTTGCCAAAACGAAGTTTTTGCACGATATGTTAGTCAGCTTGTATGTTTTTTTTTTATTTTTTCATTTTTTTGTTCGTCTGTATTCACGTATAAAAAATTCTGCAGAGCACAGTTATCATTGGAAATTTTTGTAACTTCGTATATCAGAGGCTTATAGAGGTCCCTTTCAGTGCACAAAATTTTGAAGGTCAAGGTCAAAGGTCAAGGTCACTTTGTCGCAAATCAGGGGAGTTGACAAAACCCTTATTTTTTGAGTAATTTTGATCGGATCATCTTCAAACTTCATGTGAAGATAGTTCATAGTCTGGCGCTCAGCTGATTAATTTTTGGTGGCGATTGGTCTTGACGTTCATGGTTAGCGCCTAAGGTCAAACATATTTGACCCCAAGGTCAAACTTTCAAGTTTTAGGAACCATATCGTGTAGAACCTCAAATTGAACACCTCGATGAATGCTTTCTAGATATGTCAAGCTTGAGACATTATGACGTCATTTGGTGACGTTATGAGGCAAAAGCATATTTTTCATGGTTACTCTGTAGAACGATTCTCATCGGAATCTCTCGTAGGCAGATATTCCTCAAGGAGTCACTCCTGGTGGATAGCAGCTCTGTTCACCTCAGTGTGACCTTGAAGAAGTCACACGTGGTCACCTTTTGGCAAGATACGGGTCACCCTGCGGGTGACATTGGTTTATTTATTTATTCGTATGCAGCCTATGGCTGCTTGGCTGTATCATTTTCTGGGAGCACGGATGTGCCGCTGATGCAATGCTCCCTGTTACCAGCATGCTGGTACTCATTTTGCCGACATTGGAAGGATGACAGGCTGAGCCAACCCGACTTGGTCTTAAGTCAATGGCCTGACAGGGGCTTGAACTCAAGACCCTGAGATCTTAAACCAGCCACCTTCACCATTAAGCCAACACTAGGCCTTGTAGAAAGAAAAGCTCAAACGATTGGGCATAAAAAAAGTGTATGCAAGCTGGGTATCTAGATTTATAATGAGGAAACAAAAGTAATCATGTCAACAATTCACTGAACAGTTGTTATGGAGATATATATGGAGAATGTGAAAATGTTTCCTGCTCAGGTTGTGGATAGAGGTGGAATGGGGATTCAACATTTTGATCTTGAGTCCAAATGATATAGCATGGTCTTGAAGCATCGGGATTCCCCTTCACATAAAGTCTTACTCTTACTTTCAATAGGGAAGGCTATGGAATCCATCTCTTGGGAATAATTATGATAGCCTGTTTACAATAAAGAAGTCCAATAATGGGAATATTATTCAGAACCATTAGAAGAACTGCAGCACATCAATTGTAAAGTCAAATATATGGAAATTTTAGCTATGGAATGTTGCTTCTCCACACAATAAAGCCCCAACCACAACGTACGCTTTGAAACTTCCAAAAAAAAAAAAAAACCTGCAGAAATGAGTTTCAAAATGATTCTTCATCTGACCTGTACAATTCTCTGGGCAGTCATCTCTTCCGTTTTGTGGATGATGTTTTGTCAGACATTACTCCACCCTACTGACTGGCAAACAGTCGGTGTGTCATTCTCTGCTGATCTGGAATTGATTATTTGTTGGTCTAACAAATGGGACATGTCAGTGGGATGGAGTTCTTTTTTTGTAGTTTATGAACCTGCTGCTCTTTGTTGTTCAACTCCTACATTAACCTCGACCCTTGGATAAATTAAAAAAAACCTCACCATGTCACTCTCGAAGGATTGTCAAAAGATCCCGCCTATCTATTTCCATGGTCAGCCTCTGGGATAGGTTCAGTAACTTGGACTTCTAGTTGTCACCATCAGCAATGATCTCCCATGTTATGTGCCAACAACATCCCAAAGCTGGCCTCAAAAGCCAGCTGCATCCTAGCGTCCTCCATTGCTCTCGAAGTCAATCCTTAAAAAATAAATGGAACTACTCTCAGCCTACAAGGCCTTTGCCTGTAACTCAATGGAGCAATGCTCTCCCCTATGTGCTGGTACCTTCACACATCTTCTGTCTTTCTTGTAGTCTGTGAAATCTTTAGTTATCAGCATTATTGATATATCTCCTAATGAGGCCGAAGCGCAACACCCGTTGCTGTCATATCACGGGCAGGTCGGTGGCCTGTCTTTTACCATCTTTCCCCCCAGCCTAGCTTCCTCTGATCTCTCAGTTCCCGAATGCTTCCCAGTTCCTCAAGGATGCATGCATTCTTCCATCAATGCCATGTTAGTTAACATCCCCAAATCCAGAATTTATGTCCACCTCCACATTTTTGTTCCTCTTTCCCCGCCATTTGTGGAACCGCCTTCCTGAGGCTGTTCAAATACACTCTCCTCTCCAATGCTTCAAGCGGGAAGTGCACTACCTTCTAATGTCATCCCCATTCCTGTCTGCAGTCATTTTTACCCCCGATAACCCTGATTGGCTTAGCCTTCTTCAATGTGGGTTGCTGTATTTCCTCCCCTCCTTGTTCCCTCTCCTCTTTTCCTGTTTGTTCACTCTCTGCTTGGTGTGCTCTCCTGTAGCCCCACTGCCCCACTGCCAGTCCATTGCCTTTTCTTCCTCTGAAGAAGGAGCTGAGGTCTGAGGCCTTTTCTTCCTCTTATTTTCTTCCTTTCTTCCTTTTCTTTCTTCCTCTGCCAGTCCATTGCCCTTTCTTCCTCTTCCTTTTCTTCCTCTTTTCTTCTTCCTTCTTCCTCCTTTTCTTCCTCTTCCTTCCTCTGCCTGCCTTTTCAGGCTTCAATCTTGTATAGCAAATAAAGTCCTCTCTAATTTGCTATATTGGTCACCCATTACTATTTCTTGTTTCCACACCAAAACAGAACATCCATGAATGTATCTTTACGGGTGATGATGAAGTCAGGAGTGCTATGCAATGCTAAATTGAGCACGGGGAGAAAATATTTTACTGTGTGAGTTTAAGATGATAAAGTAGGTGTGTGAACCTTTATGGAGATCACATGAAAAAAAATATAGATGCCAATTTGTCTGGTGGGCAGACAGAATAGCCTGGAGTCAAACACACACTTGCCTCTGAGCTGTTTACCCTGTGTTTAAATCTCAGCTCAGCTTGAAACTATCATCGTGGTGCTTTGCGTGCAGGGTAATTCATCAGTGTGTGCCATTCCTAAGATGGATGATAAACTGGGTGTCCCATCTGCTGGCACTTGTGAGTGGATATGAAAACTTCCACAGTGTCCTTCACGAAGAATAGGAGAGCTATCGCCGGCACCCTGGCTAAGTTCTAAATTCCTCCACCCACAGTTGAGAATCTTGCGGCGGAGTGGTGATCCATCCAGGATTGTAACCCCAGCCAAGGAACTTTGCCATAAATGTCTAGAATCAACACTCTGTGTAGAGCATGCACGACGAGCATGTATGAGTACTCTATGTATGAGTTTCAAGTTCAGGCTAAAAGATACATGCTAAACATTATGGTCATCGCAGTGGAGGAACACGTGTTAATATTGAGATGAGGAACACGAACATTAATGATCTGGCTCTGCAAGCTTCACTCCTTCTTCTTCCTTCGGCTGCTCCCGTTAGGGGTCGCCACAGCGGATCATCCGTATGATCCGCATCGTGATTTGGCACATGTTTTACGCCGGATGCCCTTCCTGACGCAACCCTGGTCGCCTCTTACGACACAGGGATATGGTACACCTATTTTAACCGGGGTATACACTGGCCCAGTACACTGGTACTCACTTCGCCGACCTCAGAAGGATGACAGGCTGAGTCAACCCCCTGGTGTATTAATTCAGTGGCCCAACGGGGCTTGAACTCAGGACCTTTTGGATCCCAAGCCGCTGCCCTAACCACTGCGCCATCACCAGGCTTGCTCTGCAAGCTTCACTGTACCCCAGTAAATATCTCCTTGAGGCATATCGTGCAGGTGAAAACGTAATACCAAACGACCGTTATGATATGGGGCCGTAAGGGGGTTCGGCACGAAGCTGTTAGCTTGGTTTATCTTGATTTATCCATCTTTATTCAACTTGATCGTAAGTAATTCTATATACGCCTTTATTCACTCTTTTCTACTGTTTCTTGCATTCCACATTCATAAAAGTATGCAGATAGAGCTACTGCTTGTAACCGTGCACTCTCAAATCAGGAATTGTGTAACGTAAACCAAGATGCACCTTTCAGAATGACTTCCATCTCATGACGCAATATATCAAACGTAGAATAGCGAGAGCTGCTTTCAGGTATTACATTCTTCCGTAGCCAACCACCGCAGGCAAACAGGTAGAAATTGTCACACGGACGCACACTATCGTCCATGTTCTGTATGATCCGAGCAGCTGTAAGTAAAACAGGCAAGAATCAGACTGGATCAACAACACAGGCCTAATTTAGACTACGTGTCAACAGCTGCAGCTCCATAGGCACAACCACAAGCTTTCTCGGTGGGGTGGGGATGGGGGGCTGGCAGGTTGCCTTTCAAGTAGCAGAAATGCTATTAATTATAAAAGGTATATTGGAGGGAGAATGTCTACTTGTAGACATTAGACTCTGTACTTTGGCCAGGGGGGATGCCTACTACCCCCCCACCCCTCCCCTTCAAATTGCTCCCATGTGCACCTTTTTTCATGTGCTGTTTTGAAACAGCATTAGAAGATTTGGATTTCACCCTTAAAGCCTTATTACTGTACTCATCTCTGCCTCTTTGCCTATTGATTGATACCTGACTGTGCCAACATTTCCCCATTTACAGCAGATATTTTCCCAGGGAATTTAACAAGTGTCTTATATTGTGATTATAGGAATTTGTCAAAGCCAAATGGTTCCTGTAATTTTATTAGTTAATTCCTTTTCTCTGTCGCCACCTTCCTCATTACTAGTGGCTGTCAAATATAACACTTGAAAGCATTCCTTTACTCAGTGGATAGAATTTCTGTTGGAACATTCCAACATTTTTTTCATGCCGTATTCCCTGCTAACAACGCTCCGGTAATACTGGGTAAACATGACTGTATCGTACAATATTTTTTATTGTTTTGAGAAGATATGATAGTACCAAAAGTGATCATCTTTAAAATAACTTAATCAAGAGGGTTGCGTTGGGAATCGATAAAAAGAAGGGAAGAGGTGAGGATACAGGTAAAGAGAGATAGGGTGGAGGAGATGGGAATGTTACTTGGGAGAGCATAAGACATGGGGTTGGTGTTAGTAGTGGAGGTTCACACTCTTGGCAACGCATCAAGTTGTTATGATGACTTGTGAATGTTTCTGTGGCTAACACCCTAGACAGGTTAACACCATCAAAAGGTGTCGTAGGTTTATCTGATCAGCTGTAAGAATCGAACCCACATCAGTGAGGGCAATGCAACAAGGCTTCACCCACTCATCGAAAGACCTGTTTCATGGGTTGGGGTGTGAGAGGATAAGATAAAACAACCATCATCACAAAATACTTTAACGATCCCCCAAAGTTGGTGTCGCATATCGCTGGCACATAGATTCACTTCATGGCTTGTACCATATGGCTATTTCATTGGAAAACAAACACACAACTAAACTCTGTAGAAGATTCTACTTTGTTTTAATTTTTTTTTCTTCCAGCAATTAAAGCTCAATAAAGGGAGAGGATAAATGATTGAGGACAGTACAATGCTTTCCTTGGTTGGATATGACGCATTAAACTTTATGATGTGATGTCAAACACATGGCCTCACATGATGTAGCACAAGTTTGGTGTTTGCACACTTCACAGAGTGCCAGTATTACGGATAGCCACTCCCGAAGGAGCATATCATCGATGTCTGAAGAGCACTTGAGTTTGGTGGCCTCTCTGTTTACTACCATCTCTACTCAGGTCTTGCTTCTACTTTAATCATGCTATCCCTCCCCAGTCTTTCCAGGATGCACTTGTTCTTTCAGCAACCCCTCCTTGTGAAATTCCCAACATCCAGGCTTACCGCACACTTCTACCTCTCTATTCCTCTTTCTTCCCACTTGGGGAAAATCCTTCCTCAGTTTATTCGATCCGACTCTTCCCTACAGGGCTACACGTTAGCACTACACCACCACCTCAGGTTAACCTCCATCCCGATACTCATGATAATCATGATCTTTTCATTCATCCACCTTTAACACTATCCATCAAATTTGCAGGTATCTATGTTTCCTTCTCTCTTTTCTCTCCTCTTTTTTTATTCACTCTCTTGTCACATGACGTCCACATGTTATACCTACCTTCTATCACCTCGTTTTCTTCACGACCCTAAGCTTTACGCACAAAAATATAATTATCGTGGATTATTACATTTGCTGTTTTTGTCACGCGACCCAATTCATAATTCTCTCATTTCATTTATAAGTGATCAAGTAAATTTCTTTCTAGGAACAGGTTCTTCCGAGCCTGTGTCTTGGACCTCCACCATCAACCTTAAAGGTGATAATGCAAACATTGTGTGGGAATCCAGAAATTTCAGTCATTTACTATTCTTTTTTCACAAAAACTAGCAAGCAGTTGATATAACACTGATAGGGAAGAAAGATGCAATGGAGGAAGAGGTTTGGGTACATGGTGATGGAGGTGAGAAGGGATGGAGGGCTATTAACTGGGACACCAATGGGAAAAGGCTGTTACGGACAAAGCAGGAGTAAGTTATAAGGACAAATAGCTAAAAAGATACAATAAAGGACACAGGCAAATAACTTACTTGCTTGGATGCACTCTGGCGTTATGCAAACATTTCCTTGTTTGTCTGAGAACAAAAAGGCATTGTGACTTCAACACTTATGACCTTGTGTGGAAGAATCGTATCTCACCCAAAAAATTAAAATAACAGAAATTGAATCAAAAATCTGCAACTTCTCTTCTAGTGGGACAGGATCCTTAATCAACGTCAAATTTCACAAAGTATCATCATTGTTTGGCAAAGTGGCTTGGAAGAAAAGTTTTTGTGTGGCTTCTCCAAGCAGTTTGGTTGGCCTGTTCCTCTAAGTCTAACCCCTATTAATTCATTCTGTCCGTCATTTCTTTCTGGCTGGCCTGTTTGTTGTTTCTATCAGAGTAAACAGCGATCGTGTTTTTAAAAAAAAAATATATATATATATATATAAATACTTTTATGACTCCACATGTCTCACATTATTCATGTACATGAGGTGCAAGATCCTTTATGAGCCTTAATGTTTGAAATAAATAAATAAAGGCTCTTTTTCATGAAATCTTTGAATTATGTATCCGCATACTTACATCACAGAGGACAACGAGGAGTTTCTAATTCCATTATTGGCAGTGAGATTATGTGATGTCATTGTTTTGTTTACATAAGTAAGAAGCAGATTTTGAAATCAATGACAAATTAACAATTTTTTTCATTCCGGTTGGTCCACCAGATAGTGTCCAACATTAGATCATTTCTGGTATTGGTGTAGTGCAGGAATGATGGGTTCATCAACCCATCAGGCCTGCACTACACAAACACCAGGTACTATCACTCATCAACAGTCAACACACACACGCACACAAACGACAACATGGGATTTAAAATGAATCGGCTCTTCCAGCTTTGTGTGGACTGACAAAATACAACACAGAATGTTTGTGTATTATAATGTGCTAAAAGACTTATGTGTACACTCTACGATGCAGCACCCATTATAGTAGACGAGCAGAGTACCCGCCCGGCGGGCGATCTTGTTCTAAGCATGCAAAACGTTCTTCTGACACATAACTTTATTTTGGCGGTGTATAGGAAACTGACAGCACTGTATCGGCAAACAAAAAAAAAACCCATGAAGTTACAGTGCCTACAGAAAATATACACCCCCTTTCAGATTTTTCACCTTTTGTTGCCTTATAGCATGGAATTAAATTGCTGCGTCCATGTTCCACCATAACTCCAGGGGCCTCCGTCTGGCCATCCCCCAGGCAGATGCCTGGTCCATCCCCATCTCCTTGAGATGATGATCAACCTACTGCAACCACGAGGAACGTGGTCGGCCCATTGGCTTCCACCACTCATGAGGCTCCCTCGCTGAAAGAATCTGGTGAGCAGGATCAGCATCAGGAAAACGAGTCACATGTCCATACAATCGCAGCTGACGCTCACGGACGATGCAGGAAACAAACCTCATTTGAGTATCTCTCAGCAACCGGTCGTTGGACACAAAGTCCGACCAGCGATAGACAAGGTTTCTCCAAAGAGACCTGGTTCCAAAGGAATCAAGTCTGTCTCAGACCCTTGGTCAGAGTCCAAGTCTCACATCCATGGAGCAAGACTGAAAGCACCAAGGACCTGAAGACTCAGACTTTTGTTCTCTCGAACAGGAAACGGCAGTGCCACACCCCATGATCCAGTGAATCCATGACTCCCCAGGCCAAACCCAGACATCTGTTGACTTCTGGCTCACAGACAGCAGAGACGTGAGTATCACTGCCAAGGTAAGTGAATCTCTCCGTGACCTCAACATCCTCACCACAAACAGGTACAGACAGGATCGTAGCATCCAATATGTCATGGAAAGCCGGGAAATTGGTTTTAACCCATTAAACCCATAATCCCAGTGGCTCCGACTCCTCATTCAAACCTTGAGGGCCCCAAAAAGGATATCTAAAGTTTCTGCCAAGATGACTGCAACATCTGCAAAATCAAGGTCAGAGATCTTGACATTACCAAACAATGCACTGCAGCTTGATCTCTCCGACATCTTCCCCAGAATCCAGTCCACACAAGTGCTGAAAAGTGTGGGGGCCAGTACGCACACCCCTGACGAACTCCATTAACAATTGGAAATAAATCTGAGATGGTATCACCACATCTCATAGCATTCTCAGTCCCAGAGCATAGTTCACATATCAGATTGATCAGATTTGGTGGCACTCCATGAAGACCAAGAATCCTCCAGATGGCATCCCCTTTCACTAAATCAAATGCTTTCCAGAGATCAACATAGGCTGCAAGCCGCCCCTGCCGAAACTCTCCTCTGCATTCATTGAGGACGAGAAGAGCAAGGATGCAGTAAATCGTTGAACTCTTTGGTGTAAAAACTGACTACTCTGGATGCTGGTGCTCAAGCAGATGGTGAAAACCCTGTTAATGATTTATTGAAGCAAAGACCTTGCCCGGCACTGAGAGCAGTGTCACCCCTCAAGAGTTGTTGCAGTCTTGGCGTTCACTCTTCCTTTTCCAGAGAGTGACAACAAGGCCCCTCCCTCTTCCAGTCAGTTGGGATGATGCCTGATTCCAGGCAGAGCACAGAGCTGTATGCAATGACATGAGTACATCATTTTCACCAGCCTTGAGAAGTTCAGCATGGATGCCACAGATCCCAGGAGCTTTACCCCATTTCAACCGGTTAATCGCACCCGGTGTTTCCAGAAACAAAGGTGGATCACATTTGATTGGAGGGTCAGCAATAGGGACAGTAACACCCCCTGGCATCCAAATCGACAGCTAGTGAATCAGCCTGGTACAGCTGCTCAAAGTAACTGGCCCAGCGGGTTTCACTTCAGACTCCTCTCTCAAGAGCCCACCACACTCTGCTCTAAATGCAGTGCACTGAGGGACGAGCTTGGAGGAACGCAACGCGGGAATTCCACTGTAAGCAAGACAAGAACCACTTGACCACAGGTGATGCTTTACCCCCTCATAGATTCTTCATACATAGGCCTCCTTGTTCACCCTTAGTGCACGTTCAGTTTTATGCCTCAACTCCCTGAACAGCTCAGCTCTGTGATTCAGCCTTGCCCTGCGACTCTGTTCAATGGTATCCAATGTTCCTTGAGAGGCAAAATTCTTCACCCTACTGTGAGTTCCAAGACATCTCCTGGCAACATCAAGGACTGTGGCCTTAAAGGCACTCCACAACTCTTTAGGATCCCCCAAAGCACCCAGACACCCCAATTCTCCACTCAGCCTGTTCGCAAACTCCTCAGCTGCCCTCTCATCCTTGAGCTTGCCAACATACAGCCTAGGCTGGGATGGTACCATTCTCATGGATTTAAGCTGAAACTTCAGAGTTGTGACAACAAGCCTGTGGTCAGTGTTTAGGAACTGAGCACTCCAGTGGACCCTGCATTTCTGGATTATCCTGCAGCGATCATCAATGTGCACATGGTCAATCTCCTTTGACACACCACCAGCATTGGAATACCAAGTCCAGTGATGATCCTGTGGGCGCCGAAACCATGAACCGGCCACCCTAAGTCCATGACTTCTTGTAAAGTCAAGGAACTTAGTGCTATTCTGTTTCACAGTTCCATACCCATGAGGACCAACACATGTCTCATCACCATCCCTCTCAGTTACAGTCATTGAAATATCCCAAGACGAGAAGAGTATCTCACCTGGGGTACTCATCAACCACAGACTCAAGCGTGGCATAGAATGCATCCTTCACGGTGAGATCTCTTACCTCAGTCAGAGCATACAGAGAGACCTGGGAAATGACACCCAAGGAGTGACGAATCCTTTGTCTCAATACGCACTTTGACCGGTGTTATATCAATATTATCATTGGAGTCAGCTTATTGGACACAGCTGCAGCAACGCCTTGGACATGGTAACCATCAGAGTGACCAGGCCAAAAATAGGTGTTACCACCTGCCATGATCTCGCCACAATCTGGTCGCCAAACCTCAGAGAGTGCTGCAATACCGATGTCCAAACACTTGAGCTCAGATGATAACAAAGACAGTTTATCATCCTCTCTTAGGGATAAGACATTCCCGGCACCAACCTGAAGGGACTGCCTCAGGTTAACCGAAAGAGACCGCCGTCTGGTGGAAGCCACCTCAGCACCACCCTGACACACACTACTGCAATCTGACCCGTGAAGATTAGCCCATGGTTTCCTTCCTATCATCAAAGATTGGGGTCCAGAAGGCTGTGCTCCAATCCTGTCATCTGGTGAGCTGCCCTGTATAGGGCAGCTGTACTGGAGCTACTCCCACGGAGTGGGTTTTCAGATTTTTTAAAAATGCTTTTCGCATGTTTTGCGGAAGGAAGTGTTTTACGGTGGCCGGAGTGCAAAACCTGCCATCAACCTCCTAATAAAAAGTAATTCAACTGCAGGAGGATGTCTGCAGACACAGTTGCGCACTACATATGGATGGCCGTTGGCTCACAAGGAGCTCCTCTGTCCTTGGACAGGTTTTGTTCTTCATCCTGCTGGGTGTCCATATCATACACCCTCCTCACCAAGAAATTTGGTGAGGGAGACAGCTTCGTCACCGACAACCCGACCATGGAACGGGTTGGTACAGGTTTACATGGCACATGTAGCAAGTCACAGATCTAATCTGACCTGACCTGACATGCAACCCGGGAAGGTTATCCCGTGGTTTCCCTCCTATCATCAAAGATTGGGGATCCCAAAAGCTTTTGCTCCAATCCTGTTATGCGGTGAGCTGCCATGCGAAGGGCAGCTGCACAGGAGGTACTCCCACAGAGTAGGTTTCAGATTTTTTTTTCATGCTTTTAGTATGTTTTGCATAATGAAGTGTTTTATGGTGGCCAGAGTGCAAATCCTGCCACCAACCTCCGAATAAAATTGGCATAGAATGCATCCTTCACGGTGAGATCACTCACCTCAGGCACTCTCTCCACATCCTAACCCACAACTTCCAAGTGAAAAACAAATTCCACAAATTTTTGAAAATTAATTAAAAATACAAAACTAGAATATCTTGGTTGGATAAGTGTCCACCCCCCTTCCTTGAGTCATTCCCTTCCTTGAGATAAGTTGAGTCTTTGCTGTGAAATGCACTACCCAGCAGAGGAAACCTACTGCATCAGCTGAGTTAATACTTGGTGGAAGCACCTTTGACTGCGATTACAATTGTGATTCTGTTGGGATATGTCTCTACCAACTTTGCCACACCTTGATTGGGCAATATATGCCCATTCTTCTGCACAAAACTGTTCAAGGTCAATCAGGTTGCGTGGGGAGCGTTGATGAACTGCAATCTTCAAGTCATGCCATAGATTTTCGATTGCATTTCGGTCGGGGCTCTGACTGGGCCACTCAAGGACATTTATATATTTTTTTCCTTAGCCACTCCAGTGTAGCTTTGGTGTGCTTCGGGTCATTGTCATGCTGAAGGGTGAACTTCTGTCCCAATTTCAACTTTCTTGCAGAGGGCAGCAGGTTTCCTCTCGGCTTTTTCTGTATTTTGCTCCATCCATTTTCCTTCCATCCTGCCAAGTGCCCCAGTCCCTATTAATGAGAAACATCCCCATAACATGATGCTGCCACCACAATGTTTCAGAGTGGGGATGGTGTTGTTTGGGTGATGTGTTGTGTTGGTTTTGCACCAAATGTAATGTTTTGCATTTAGGCAAAAAAGTTCCATCTTGGTTTCATTAGACCGCAAAACGTTTTGCCACATGGCTTCAGAATCTCCGGAGTGGAGTTTTTTTTTTTTGCATTCCTCAAACCTGACCCAAGGTGGACTTTTTTGAGTAATTCCATCCTTGTTGCCACCTTAATATACAAGCCAGACTTGTGGAGTGCTTGGAATACTGTTGTCATGTGCACACAGTTACCAATCTTTGCTATAAAGGCCTGGAGATCTTTCAAAGTTGCTATTGGGTTCTTGGTGGCCCCTCTGATGAGTCTCCTCCTTGCTTGGTCATCAAGTTTGGAGGTTCGGCCTGATCTAGGCAGGGTGTTGGTGGTACAATACGCTTTCCACTTCTTAATAATTGTCTTGACTGTACTCCAAGGGATATTCAAGGCCTTTGAAATATTTTTATACCCATCCCCTGATCTATGTCTTTCCACAAGTTTATCCTGGAAGTCTTTTGAAAGCTCCTTCGTGCTCATGGTTGAGTCTTTGCTGTGAAATGCACTATCCAGAAGAGGAAACGCACAGCAACAGCTGATTTTATCCTGTAATAATCAGAATCACTTCAATTTAATAAAGGTGGAGGCCAATTAACTTGGTGTGTGATTTTAGAGGTGATTGGTTACACCTGAACCAATTTACAATTGCTATTACAAGGGGGTGGACACTTATCCAACCAAGATATTCTAGTTTTGTATTTTTAATTAATTTTCTGAAATTTGTGGAATTTGTTTTTCACTTGGAAGTTGTGGGTTACGATGTACAAATAAAGGTGAAAATAGTCTGATTTAATGCAATTTAATTCCAGGCTATAAGGAAAGAAAAGGTAAAAAATTTGAACGGGGGTGTAGACTTTCTATACGCACTGTTCATGCATGAAGTAAAAACATTCATACTGCTTATAATTCAAAACACTTCAATGTACTGGAAAACGTGGGGACAACAACACAGTATACTGCACTGTAAATGTTGGAGACTTGAAATACCCTCCCCCACCTGGAGGCGGCAATGCACAATATACATTTACAAAGATAATTTGCGTCCCCCCCACCCCCTCCCTCAACCAACACCACTGGCAATTATATAAACACCCCTATATATTAATTGGTGTGATGCTGATCCTATGTAGCAAGTCTGGATGTAATCAGCCTAGAACTGTGGGAGGAGTAGCATGACACACACACACACACACACACACACACACACACACACACACACACACACACACACACACACACACATACACATACACATACACATACACATACACACACACACACACACACACACACATACACATACACATACACATACACATACACATACACACACACACACACACACACACACACACACACACACACACACACACACACACACACACACACACACACACCGATCCGTGAATACATTAAGGATTGAGTAGGTTTGTGTGGAAGGGAAATAAAGACAACTATGACCACGGTATGGAATTACTCATTTGTATTCACAATGTGATAGCATGGCGGGCCTGTTGTACAATCAGGGGTTAGACCATTTGCCACCATCGTTTTCTGGATCCATGCCTCCGACTAGTTCCCCTGGAAGTGGGAGACAGATGATACCTATTCAAATTACACCACCAGTTGAACAAGCTGTTCCTCTCAATCTGCACGTTGATGAACAGATGCCTTCTCCATCATCCAAACAAACACCGTAGCCAGTTGACAGGAGATTTCTGATTTCCAGTGCAGGAAAGGAAGAAAACTCAAACTCTTTGAAAGTCTTGAACCTGTGTTTAAACACAGTCACTTTCTTTTCTCAAAAATTCTCTCAAGGGTTGTAGGATGGCAACGTAAGACAAGAATATACTATCCATGGCACTGAAATACAACTCACAGCAAACATATGGGGTTTGTTCTGGAAACTAAAAAGTACTCTCATCGGATAGACTGTCCTCAAGTACTTGGGGAATTATTATACCCCGCTTAACCACACGTTACCTTATATATCAAGAATGTAGTCAGTCAAGTGCTTGTGGAGTGAACGTTGACGTCCCTACTTCCAAGCAGGTGGTGATACAGTTGCCATGTCATCATCACTGCGCCGCTGAACTGGGGAATCACAGGGATGATCCAGGAGAAACGACAGTACAGCTGCAGGAGAGCACGGTGGTTGACGAGGTTAAACTGGGGTTGAGAGGATAGGAGGTATGATAGGTGGATCGGGACGGGTAGTAAATGGCAAAGCCGGGTCATCTTCATCGCAGGAAGAATTTCCTCAGGAGCCTTTGTGTACATGTGGGCTGAAGGATTTTGCCCACACTCGTACCTTGTAATACTCGGATGTCGTACACGATAACATGAGCATCGGAGTAGGGAGCCAGCAAACTTTCGGATGTCACACTATACTAGTTCCCGTCCATAGATACGACCAGGTAATGATCGTGTGCACAATATTTCGATCCGTCTGGGTGTAAGTATACGAGGTCTCCAACATCAACTGTCAGTGTGGCAGGATGGATAGTTGATGGGAACTTGGACTTCTCCACTATAAGTATGGTTCTTGGTGCGTTGGGCATGCTGAGATATCTAATGAGGTTCTGATCCAGGATTGGGATCTGGTGTTGAGTAAATTGGTCACGTTGAGTCCATATTTCCCATGCCGACAAACCGAAGGATCTGATATGCAAATTTAATTTTGCGGTAGATATGGAAATCTGGAGAGGTGAGACTGTACCTCCAAATGGGTCTTGGTGTAGTAGTTCAGTTTCCAATTCCTGAACAGATTTTTTCAGCTTCTGGGTTCTTGTTGAGATTTTTGGGTGCGACCAAGTTCAATGGAGATGTGGTAATCTTGCAGTTGCTTGTCATTAGTGAGAGACTTGAATGCGGGAGTTATGCGGGAGAATGGGATTAGTCTGGATGACAGCCGGTGGTTCATCCACAGGTCAATTTCAGCAATGACACAGAGTACGCCATCATGTAGGGTGTCACGGTGTTCATCGTTGATGAGAGAGATGTGGGTGTAGGCGGTCACACACACAAAAAACGAGGATCAGCTGACGGTCGCACTTTAGAACATCTGCTGCAAAAGTCACAGCAATTCTCTTGAGGATCATCGGTCGATTGAGGGAGGGCACAGGGAGCGTTTCTTTGCAGGGATGCGCAGTGGTGGCAACTGGTGATTTCATGGTTGATTGACTTATCCATTTCAAGGGCAAAGAAATGGCGATGCATTACTTGCTTGACCCTAATGGCAAGATGGGTGGTCAAGCTTGATGTGGAAAGTCAGACAACCAACATTCCATCTTTTTGATATGGTGGTTGAATTCAAGTGCCTCTTCACATTGTTTTATATTGGTCAGCTTCGATGATGGTCGGGTACCTTGTTTGAGATGGACATGCATTCGGTGAAAATCTGTGCACCGAGACTGCACAGCTAACCAGGCTGAAACACAATGTGAAAGGAAATTTGGTTTTACCTGTGAGGATGTCTTGGATAGAGGAATGACGAATGACAGTTTTCCATTGGCTCAACAAACAAACAAACAAACATCACAGTGGGGACTGTCACAATCAGAGGCATTCTGGCTGGCAAAAAAATTAGTGGAGCCTGCACGGTTGCAGAGTGATACCTGGTAACGACTGACTATAATGACAAGAAGGTGGAAACATGGGGACCAGCTGAGAATTTTCCTCGGCATAGCTTTTCAAAAGCTTGGACACATGGCTTACTATTGATTGTATTGCAAGCTTTATGGTGGGACTGGATGATGAATGGTCCAAAGTGCTTAGTAGCAATGGCGAATGAGAGTGCTTTAATTTCACAGGGAAGCCAGGTGACTTGGTGGCCCCTCAATTTGGTGCTGAAAAAGCCCACAAGCCGTTTCGTACCACTACGAGTGATGTAATGGGTGGCCCCTATTCCCATTTTTCTTTGCAGACCCGTTGGAGATAATCCACAATTGGTCTACAGGGCATGGAGTGATAATGGTTCAGTTTGAACATATGACTTTCTGGATGGCGTGTGGTGCTTTAATGAGGTCGGAGGTCCAATTCATTGTCTCTTTGGATGGGCAGCCAGCAACAGCATCATCTCGTGGAGACAGTCAGCTTAAACATCTGGAGATAACATGCACTAGGACTTTGTAGGTGCCAATAGAGAATCGAAGGCCGAAGACCTTTTCTGGAGTGGCGCACAAAGATAACGTGAAGACGTGATGGGGGTTGGCTGCAATAGTGCCTTGATGTTAAGTCCACCCAAGGATAGTGATGGAATATGTGCCAATGAAAGTCTTGGATGCTGGCAGGTTTAAGCAGTTCGCTCAGAGTGCATCCAGCAGCAGTTTCCAGTTGACCAGCAGTTCCTCTTGGCTTGCTCCACCGCAGTAGAGGTCATCGGCAAGTTTAGCTTCACCACCCTTCTCAAATAGATCTCCAAGTACACGACATGCGAGTTCTTCTCGTGCAGCTTTGGAACCTGGCATACCCATGGCCGATCGAGCATTGACCCTAACACCATGGAAATAAGTTGCAACACCACAATACTTCATCGACTCTTGAGACAGAGGAATTTGATAAAAGGTATTTGTCAGGTCAGTAGTGATAACATCTTTCCATCTCCCAATTTGTCAGTCACCATCAGAAATCAAGGAAGGCTGGGGCTTGCTTTAACGACTGACATCGGCAAACCCTGTGAATATTCGAAACCCACCACTGGATTTCTTAATGAGGAAAGATGGGTTGAGGTACTCGACATTAACTCCTATGTCTTCTGGTTTTAACAAAGACGCCCATGTCCTCCACCTTGCCAAACTTATGTTGCAGTTCTACGAGGTTGTCACATAAGTACAAAGTTAGGCAGTTTTTTGTTGAGGGCTGTCCAGGTCCCTTGTTCACCACAGATTGGAATGGACTGAAAGCCCAGCCATAACCTTTGGGCCTTGAGTCAAATATGTCATCATACTCTTGGAGAAGAGCCTGAAACTTGTGTTTAATATCCGGAGGGAAATTAGTGTCTGGGTTGAGGCAGACACTGGCAGAGTAGGGGTTTGGAGCTGCTTTCTGGAGTTGGGTTGTGTAATGGTAGTTGTCTCGACAGTGAGGTCTAAATGAACAAAGACAGGACGGATTTGGCAAAAGTGTTTATGGATTGGGGGGTGGTGGGATATTTTGAATGGATGTGGGTGAGCCCGATTGTCACAGCAAGGTTCAAGGGCATAAGTGGAGTCAGACATATTATCAGGGAGGTCCAATTTGATGTATTCTCCGGGCCAAACATTTGTGCTCTGGGAAGGGGCATTCAGCAGATGGGCATGGCGAATTGTATGGTGAGTGAGAGAGCTGCCAGCCGAACCGTATAGGTAAATATACCTGTCTTCGAGTAGAATGTGGTGATAAGCTGGGTGAATCTAAATGTCATTCATCTTTCAGAAAGGTTTTCCTGCCAGGACATCAACATCGAGATTCTCACCGTCGAGGCCTTTGAAGGTAACAGCCGATTATTACAAGTCATGACAAAAGTGACTTCGCCGAGTACTGTAAGTGGAGAGAAGCCATCGGTCAAGCCTGGCGTTCGATTAAAGGTGGATCTGGGCAGAAATTTCTAATTTGTTCAGGGTTCCTGGGATATCTCTTCGACTCTTCATTAAAGACAACGTGGGATCTCTAACGTTTTGAGCTCGAGGAGAGCAGGTGTCGAGCAATGGAGGGTGTGGAGCTCTAGGTTGCTGCAGTGAAACCCGAGTTTGGAAAGGGAATGTGGTGTCCTGCTACGCACCCACCCACCTTTGGTGCCAGTGGAGAAGAGAAAGAAATATTATTTGATGATCTCTGATAAGTTCTGAATGAAATCCCACAAAATGAATCTTATCTCCTCAGAGAGCACACATTGATGCCTCAACCTGCCTGTGAAACAACAGAATAACGGTTTATAGCTGGAGGTCTAGTTTTTAACCCAGACTCGGCAGATCAAGAGCGAGTGTGCCGATCTCGAACCTATTCTACCCGTGAAGTGTCTATGACATTGTATTTATGGGTTTTTTTTCACTGATCAAGAAGCTTTTGGAATAGGAGTTCCCTTACAAGGAACTTCAACACACGAGAAGGTCACTCGGGCTATTAAACCTGCACATTGGTTGCCAACCCATGGGTCTTTGTCCATGTTCTATCCTCTTTAAATGCTGAGTGTCAAGCAAGGAAGTATCCTGTACTACTTAAATGTCTTTGGTTTAATTCGGCCATGGTTCGAACCGCCGACTTCCCAGACTCGGAGTAGATGCTCCAACCATTACACCACCGAGTCTGGTCTCTTATTGCATAAATGACCCGCAAGACGAGGACATTAGGAGACAGTGGACAAGTCATTTTAATGTAATTTGGATATGGAACATCAGGTGAGGCCCTGAATCCAGAAAATTTCAAAGTGATTTAAAGTTTTTTTTTAAATAATCTTTTAAAAATCTTTCTTTTTTTTAAGTTTGTAAAAACGACAACAATTTTTGAAGACTAATGTTTAATTGAAACTATAGAACTTGTGATAAATGTATGTTGTGAAAAGGAATTAATTTAGAGTTGATGAGATTTATGAAGTGACTTTACAGTGCTGGAGTAAATTGTTCATGGAATGAGAAAAAGAGTCAGAGATAGAATGTGGAAAGGTGACATATGTGTATAAAAGTGTTGCAAGGTCGTACCAAGAGAGAAAGACTATTTTCAAGGCTAAAAAGCATACATTCCCGAGTATGGAAACTTTACTCAATGAAATCACCTCGCTGAGAAGCGTATAGGATCGTCAGAACCACAAGGGCGCAGCTGAGCAGCAAAATGATTGCCAAGGCAGCGACTCGCAGAGGGGAGAGCCGTTTCTTTCTGGGCCGTGTTTGTTTCTCTACCATTTCCATTTGGCTTTCTGATTTCCCCATGACACAGCATCTGCACCAAAGAGCAGCAAATGTGATGCAGGGAAATGTATGCAGCAAATCTGATAGAGCAAACGGGTAACATCAATTGCGACACAGAAAATGGGGCACATCACCTGTGGTACGGCATTCACAATGCCATAAAATGCGATACACATCAAATGAGGCACAGCGGATGGGACACAGCAAATGGGAAACAGCTAATGGGAAACATCAAATGTGACACAGCACATGGGAAACATAAAATGTAGCACAGCACATGGGAAACATCAAATGTGGCGCAGCACATGGGTCAAATCAAATGTGGCACAGCACATGGGTCAAATTAAATGTGGCACAGCACATGGGTGAAATCAAATGTGGCACAGCACATGGGCCAAATCAAATGTGGCACAGCACATGGGTCAAATCAAATGTGGCACAGCACATGGGTGAAATCAAATGTGGCACAGCACATGGGCCAAATCAAATGTGGCACAGCACATGGGTCAAATTAAATTAGCACAGCATGTGGATTAAATCAAATGTGGTACAGAAAATGAGAAACATCAAATGTGACAGCAAATGGGTCATATCAAATGTGGCACAGCACATGGGTTAAATCCAATGTGGCACAGCACGTGGGTCAAATCAAATGTGGCACAGCACATGGGTCAAATCAAATGTGGCACAGCACATGGGCCAAATCAAATGTGGCACAGCACATGGGTCAAATCAAATGTGGCACAGCACATGGGTCAAATTAAATTAGCACAGCACATGGATTAAATCAAATGTGGCACAGCACATGGGTTAAATCCAATGTGGCACAGCACGTGGGTTAAATCAAATGTGGCACAGCACATGGGTCAAATCAAATGTGGCACAGCACGTGGGTCAAATCAAATGTGGCACAGTACATGGGTCAAATCAAATGTGGCACAGCACATGGGTCAAATTAACGTGGCACAGCACATGGGTCAAATTAAATGTGGCACAGCACGTGGGTTACATCAAATGTGGCACAACAAATGAGAAACATCAAATGTGACACAGCAAATGGATCAAATCAAATGTGGCACCGCACATGGGTTAAATCAAATGTGGCACAGCACATGGGCCAAATCAAATGTGGCACAGCACATGGGTCAAATCAAATGTGGCACAGCACATGGGCCAAATCAAATGTGGCACAGCACATGGGTCAAATCAAATGTGGCACAGCACATGGGTCAAATTAAATTAGCACAGCACATGGATTAAATCAAATGTGGCACAGCACATGGGTTAAATCCAATGTTGCACAGCACGTGGGTTAAATCAAATGTGGCACAGCACATGGGTCAAATCAAATGTGAAACAGCACGTGGGTCAAATCAAATGTGGAACAGCACATGGGTCAAATCAAATGTGGCACAGCACATGGGTCAAATTAAATGTGGCACAGCACATGGGTCAAATTAAATGTGGCACAGCACGTGGGTTACATCAAATGTGGCACAACAAATGAGAAACATCAAATGTGACACAGCAAATGGATCAAATCAAATGTGGCATAGCACATGGGTTAAATCAAATGTGGCACAGCACATGGGTCAAATCAAATGTGGCACAGCACATGGGTCAAATCAAATGTGGCACAGCACATGGGTCAAATCAAATGTGGCACAGCACATGGGCCAAATCAAATGTGGCACAGCACATGGGCCAAATCAAATGTGGCACAGCACATGGGCCAAATCAAATGTGGCACAGCACATGGGTCAAATCAAATGTGGCACAGCACATGGGTCAAATTAAATTAGCACAGCATGTGGATTAAATCAAATGTGGCACAGCACATGGGTTAAATCCAATGTGGCACAGCATGTGGGTTAAATCAAATGTGGCACAGCACATGGGTCAAATCAAATGTGGCACAGCACGTGGGTCAAATCAAATGTGGCACAGCACATGGGTCAAATCAAATGTGGCACAGCACATGGGTCAAATTAAATGTGGCACAGCACGTGGGTTACATCAAATGTGGCACAACAAATGAGAAACATCAAATGTGACACAGCAAATGGATCAAATCAAATGTGGCACAGCACATGGGTTAAATCAAATGTGGCACAGCACATGGGTCAAATCAAATGTGGCACAGCACATGGGTCAAATCAAATGTGGCACAGCACATGGGTCAAATCAAATGTGGCACAGCACATGGGCCAAATCAAATGTGGCACAGCACATGGGTCAAATCAAATGTGACACTGCACATGGGTCAAATTTAATTAGCACAGCACGTGGATTAAATCAAATGTGGCACAGAAAATGAGAAACATCAAATGTGACACAGCAAATGGGTCATATCAAATAAGACACAGCAAATGGGAAACATCAAAACAAGTGCAGATGAATGAGACAAATGCACAATCAAATACAAAGCAGACATCTTATTAAAACACATCAAATGCAGCAGACAATGGATGTGACATTCACAAAATGCATCAAACATCAGATACAGCACGTATCAAAAGCGAATTCTCTGAACTGCATAAAAGTGATGCCATTCTTCAAAATGTACTTGGAGGCCTTTATTATTCCTTAAAGTTAATCAATTAAATTCACCAACACGGCATCTAACATCATTCAAAGCCAAAGTGATGGTAGCGAAGGAAGACTTTTGTCTGCCAATATGCCTGAGAATGTAAATCTCTTTCGACTAGCAGATCTCCTATGAACTACATGGTTATCGCATGATAATAATCAGAGCATGCTGAAAACAAGCATCTGTGTATCAACAGCAGTGTTCTGACACGGTCGTCATTATGCCATTCTACCTACGCCACAATAACACAACACACATAACATGATGACCTCAGCTTTGTCATACTTCTGGAAAATTACAAAACCTGCTTTTCCTTTGTGGGCACGACATAGCATGTAGACACGTTTCCAAAATACTTCATCAGACCTTTACCATGATAGCTATTTGAATTTCTATTTTGCCCAAAGGCAGGTCCGGTATACTGCCAAGGCAGGTTATTGGCATGGATTATGCTGCGTGATTTGCTGTTGACTTCCTTGCAGTCGTTATGGCAGGAATTTGGACATGGCGATGGTAATTGCTCACCTACTCTTCGTGAAGGACACACCGTGTGGTCTTTAACATTCATCAACTAATGCTGGCAGACGGGATGTCAGGTTAACGTCCATCCGAGGAGCAACTCACATTGACCGGGTCAGGATTCGATCCCAGACTAGACGGCTTTGAGGTGAGTTTGCGTACCTCTCTGCAATCCTGTCAGCCCCATGTTAGTTATATAAACACAAATCAGATAATCTTCCTTTGCAATCCAGCATGAACCTAAGATTTTGGTGGAAAACAAGATATTTCAATGGATGCTCAAAAACAGATCTGTTAAGTTGTCCATTAGAGGTCATGAAACAATAAAACCTCCGACATGTCGTTATTCCTCACTAAATATGAAAGTGATGGAATGTCATGCTCGTGTATTGCTAGTGTCACCTGTAATTACATGTGCTGCTTGCACTGTGCTCACACAAACTTTGTTTACACTGCCTTCCATGGTGTTGTTTCTGTTGGACTCTGCCAAAAAACCACGAAGGCAGGTTTTCTGCAGTTTATTGACTTTGTCATCATTGGAACAACGATGCTTACCAAAACATATCAATTCAGATTACAAGTTCGTTAAAAATAGGGCAATGTTATCGAGAATGGGCTTTATAATTGACCTTCACAGTGCAGTACGTGCAGTTTTAAATTCTACACAAAATGTTACTTCCATCATTTTTATATTTGCACATTTCAGGCAAGGTTGGCACAAAGTTAATATCTGTTTATACCAGAAGATATATAATGTGTGTGTGTGTGTGTATATATATATATATATATATATATATATATATATATATATATATATATATATATATATATATATATATCTCTTCTTCTTCTTCTTTCGGCTGCTCCCGTTAGGGGTCGCCACAGCGGATCATCCGTATGATCCGCATAGTGATTTGGCACATGTTTTACGCCGGATGCCCTTCCTGACGCAACCCTGGTCGCCTCTTACGACACAGGGATATGGTACACCTATTTTAACCGGGGTATACACCGGCCCAGTACACTGGTACTCACTTCGTCGACCTCGGAAGGATGACAGGCTGAGTCAACCCCCTGGTGTATTAATTCAGTGGCCCAACAGGGCTTGAACTCAGGACCTTTTGGATCCCAAGCCGCTGCCCTAACCACTGCGCCAACACCAGGCATGTATGTATATATATATATATATATATATATATATATATATATATATATATATATATATATATATATATATATATATATATATATATATATATATATATATAGATATATATACATATATATACATATATATATATATATATATATATATATATATATATATATATATATATGTGTGTGTTAGCTGAATGCACCTGTTGTTGCCCGGGTTTTTTGAATGAGTTTAATCTTCTGTACACAGGTCTGACGTGAGCCCAGTATCAGTTCCCGATTGGGCCATGGCAGTCATAGCCTAAGGGGGTTGGTGAGGGGGAAACAAAATAATGTCGGGACAGGCCCCGGGAAGGTCCATCAACTAAAGGCAAGGACTCTTGACTGGAGGGGGGGGGGGGAGGGTTTCGATGGTAGTTTATATTTAATGGGATTTACAGCCACGCCACACGGCCATCGTAATCAATTTCAACAGTATCCGCGGCCGTAAAATACCATTGCAGTAAGTCGTCGACTTACGACCGCGATCGGTTCCGACCGACCAGTCATAAGTAAATTTGGTCGTAAGTCGGCCAACCTTTATTTTTACCTTTATTTATAGTGTATCGGCCTATGCAAAAAATTCCATATGTATATTATACTGTATAATGATATGATTATAATCATCTGTAAGTCATATTTTATTAACATTTTCTTTGTTCATTATTGTTATAACCATGGATATAAAAACCATTTTTTATTGTTACTGTATAACGTTTTTTCGTCCGTCAGGTTTAAGTCAAACACTGCATCAAACAGTCAAACACTATTGCATGCACTTTCTTTCCTCCTTCGTACTGTTTGATCACCTGCATTTTCGTGGCGAGATCAATGGCCTTTCTTTCCTTCTTGGCAGGTTGAGGAGTAGACAAAGAAAATTTCCTCTTGGTGGACATCTTGGGGGTTTGAAGTAAAATCTTTACCGAGACCACGCTAACACACGGTAGAAATAGCGGGCGCTGGGGCGGAAACTGAGCAGCCTGAGTGGGCGGAGACGTGGAGCGGTCTGGTCATAAAGTCGTAAAGCGGTCGTAAAGTCGATTAGTCGTAAGTCACATAGGTTGTAAGTCGACGACATACTGTACATATAAACTACCCTCTAAAATCCACCCCCCGGCCGAGGGGCTACGCCACCTCACCTATAACCTTCCCGGGGCCTGTCCCGACATTTTT
This sequence comes from Eptatretus burgeri, assembly GCF_056783735.1. NCBI lineage: Eukaryota > Metazoa > Chordata > Myxini > Myxiniformes > Myxinidae > Eptatretus > Eptatretus burgeri. The sequence goes on along the minus strand of NC_140970.1, from coordinate 42,831,407 downwards.
TGTTTCAGAGGTTTCCTCCTATCTTTCAGGTTCAGGAGATTAGCACGTGCAGACAAACAAACAAACACAAAACTTCAAATGACACACACACACACACACACACACACACACACACACACACACACACACACACACACACACACACACACACACACACACACACACACACACACACACACACACACACACACACACACACACACACACACACACACACACTGTTGCGGGCCGAGGGTTGGGTGAGAAGACCAACAGGAGGGGAAGCTATCTCGTGTTCCTACAAGACTCTCCTGAGTTGCAGGCCATTGCACACGGAAAATTCCATGATGTGGCGGGCGGGTCGCTAAGGCCTAAGTCACATTTGGCACGGCGGCCGTAGGGTCTACAAAATCTACGGCCACTAGCAATTATAGGGCGGCCACAGTATTTCCACGGTCACACAATGTAGCAGTCACATATGTTTTTATTTTTCGGGGAGCCGCATGGCGTATTTATAAATTGTGGTGACTGAAAACGTGGGGGGTGCTGTACGGTCTTTGATTTGATGTCGCACGGTGACCTTAGGGCATCCCTGCGGCGGCCATAGAATTTTCAAGACAGACGCAAGGTGCCCGCAAGGCGACCGCAGGGGGGCCCCAAGGCGAACGTGCGGCCAGACAGACGGTAACGAGTGGGTATATATACCAGTTCTTTTTTTACTGAAATAAAAATATAACAGTTCAGAATATACCAGTATATATAACTGAATATACAAGAACTATTATATATATATATATATATATATATATATATATATATATATCTGAATATACCAGTTCAGAGTACCGTGTTGACCCCAGAATCCGAACGCACCATTGTTTGAACGAATTGGAATCCGAACAATTTTTTCGAGAAAATTTTGTCCTAAAAACCGAACACATTTTCAAAAACCGAACACAACGAAGTGTTCATGTTTGTTCACGTGTCTCCCCTGCCTGTTCGACCCGCATCTTCGCGCTTTGTTCATTCAGTTGGTCGGTGGAAGTCCTCGTGAAAGCATCTCTCGTGTGTCGATCGCTACTTTACCTCGTGTTTTCACCATGATTTGTGCTGGTTTTTTTTTTTACTCATCTTGTGTTTTAATTCATAACAAAAAAGCAATCCGATCACGTGGTGTGACGGACTGTCAGGCAAGGATTTAATTTCACAGAAAAACTGGTTGTACTTTGGAATATCCATGATTACCTCAGCCCGATGCGTTTGATGAAAGTGATTGTGGTTCTGGGGGCATCATGTTTGATGAGCTGCCCTGGGGGCAGCGCTCTCGCAGAGTGCGCGAGCGATCGGAACCCAGGCCGGAGCACGAGCCTGTGTGAACCTTTGGATGTGGTGATTGTACCAGTTTACATACAATACACCGCCACCGAAGGTCATTTACTCATCTTATTTTACCTTAAACATGGGGAATTTCAGTTGAAAGTGTCTTGAAAGTGGGTTTTCTTGGGGTCCAGGAACGGATTAATTCACTTTCCATTATTTCTTATTGGGGAAATAGTTTTGGAATCTGAACTTTTTGCAATCGGAGCAGCCTCCTAGAACGAATTAAATTCGGATTCTGGGGGCACCACTGTATAGGCAAACACCTATACTCCGATCTCTAGCGGTAGCGCACGGTGGACGCACGGTCGATGCAGACTGCCACGGAGGCCGTACGTAGGATGCACGGGGGGCATAGGGGAAGTGTGTGTCAATCCTGCGTTGCCCGCAGTTAGTCACACAGACCGCAAGGCCACCGTACGTTGAACACAGGGACACCTTAGGACTACCCTATGGCGACCGTGGAAATAGTGCGGCTGCCGTAATTTTTTGGGGGTTGGCAAAATTCATTTTTCATTTATAAGAGCCTATGGCAGCTGCACGAATAACGCAAGCCCACCGTACGCCATACGTACAGTCGACGTGGAACACATCTATGTCACAGCTTGGCTTGTCGAATTGCTACGGCCAACGTAGAAATGAAAAAGTTAAAACTCCGCGCTATAATTCCACGGCCACCCCTATGACCTGTAAAAGATAGTCATATGGCGTAGGGCCACCCTGAGGTCATCTCAGAAACTCTGTGGCCACCACACATTTCTGTCAATTCAGGGGGGTACGGCCGCCGTATCCTAGCCGTCGAGCAAATGTGACTTAGGCCTAACTGACCGTGAATGCCAATAACTCAACCACGTGACCCGGGTCCTCCCGTCTATAGGTTAATCGAGTTACCTAATTAATCACGTGAACCCTTTTTTCAGCAAAGCAACAACTTGTACTCAAAGTGGCTCTCCTCAGGACATGGAACTAATTATAGAAAATTGTGTTAAGGCACACTAGGAGGCTTGGCTGGCAGTGAGAGTGGCAAAGAACACCTGGTTCCAAGGAAGCACAAGAGAGATGTGATGGGAAAAAGGTATGGCAGTGAGCATACAAGACATGCAGCGTAAAAGGAAGGGATTGATTCCAACAAGGTGTTTAACTATTAAGGATGAAGCTCGAGTCCCTTGCACCTCCATTCAGGCTCAGCAAGAGATGGAGGAGCCGCATCCAAAAAGTGTTGAATGCTCAGATTTGTTTTAACATGGCTGAGGTTGACAAAGTGAGACAGAGGCAAATTCGAATTCAATTGGAATAATTACCATCCAGGTTGGAGTCACTTGTGGCTATAAACAAGTTCAGAACGAGAAATGAGTGCGTCCCTCGATCATCTCTGTGACCTCATGCATGCAATGTGAAGTGGAAAGTACTGTAAGTACTAAGAGACGGCTCTAATGCTGTCATGGTGCCTATCCCGAAGAAAGGAGACCTTTCTCTTTGTGACAAATCGTGAGGTATCGCTCTTCTTGATGTTGTTGGCAAGATTCTGGCCAGAATCTTCCAAAGAAAGATAACAGAAAGTGATGGAAGAGGAACTGCCTGATTCCCAGTGTGGCTTCTGGAAAAGGAGAGGCTGTTAAAAATGATATTCAGTCTTGCAACCCTGAGAGAAGTTACATGAGCATCAAGCAAAGGTCCTCTTGTTTGTGGACTTTCAGAAAGCAAAGGACTCGGTCCCCTATGCTGCTTTGTGGCAAGTACTTGAGAAGCTCAAGCTCATATCCCTGAAAGTGTTGTCCTGCTAATTCGGTCTTTTCATGAGTTCCTGACTGCCTGGATATCTGTGAATGGAAAGGTATTGGACCAGATAGATGTTGACAATGGCCTTCAGCAGTGGTGCCAAATGGCACCAACTATGTTGAACTTGTATGCATTCTCTGTGGTATAAAAGGTAGAATGAGCATGCCACAGGAGTGTATGGAATGGGGATCCTCCTGAGTTACAATCTGGACCAGAATCTCTTGAGCTAGTGCACTAAGAACCCACCCCAAGCACACTTGACTGAGTGCCAGTTTGCAGATGATGCTGCATTCTTGGCCACCACACCAGCAGGTGCAAAGGTCACCATGAGAGAGTTCTTGATGACAGAAATGCACTTTGGACCAACTGTGAGTTTCACGAAGAAAAACAACATTGTTGTTATACGCTGGTATAAAAGTCACTGACACGAACACATA
>NC_140970.1:42820335-42822835 GCF_056783735.1 Eptatretus burgeri | reverse complement strand
TAAATATATATATATATATATATATATATATATATATATATATATATATATATATTTATATATGCATACACATATACATGAATTTATATTGTAATTTTTTTCACAGACTAATATTATGTTTCCAAGTTGGCAAACAGTATGTCCAGAATTACCCCCACCATAAGGATGGGTATCGACAGCATCAGTGATTGGGCATTTTTGAGAAGTCACACGCTTACCAAAGGCCAATGTATTTTGATGTAACATTCCTGATTGCAAACTCCTCTTTTAGCCAACATGAGAATAAAATGATTAAAGCTATCCACTATAAAATATCATAAAGTTCTGACGTTTCAGGCCTTACCCTTCTCACTTTATGTTTCACATTAGGACTCTGTGATATTTTACGGGGGAAAACTTTAAGCATGAGATTCTTGTGTTTTTATCTTCTTGTGCTGACAACGCAGACCAACAATGTAGACCACGAGTTCTTTGCTGAAATTACCATCTATTTTTAATCCTTCTGGGTAATTGTGTTCACGCAACTCATTGTTTTCATTTAACTGAAAGTTTCCACTGCAATGGCTATAATTGGATACAAATTTGTCTCATCACAATGGCTGAAGTGTGATTTTGATATACGTGTATATTATATATATATAAATAAATAAATATATATGTACACATATAAAATGAAAAGACAAATTTGTCAGCGAGGGGGTTGTGTTCAGTGCACCGAGGCTTAGTCCTGAGCTAATTAACCTCCCATCGTTCTGAGTGACTGCTGGCCTGTGGTTATCGCTGTTAAGCTGACATTGGAAATAAATGACGTGTCAAAAGGTGACGATTGGCATTTACAATTCATAACGCAGTTTGGCCTGCACAAAGGCAGAAATATTGCACGCTGCTGATGATAATTGCACAATCGACAAGATTATGAAAGCCCGAATGGAAGAGGTGAAATAACCATAGGCTTGACATTTTGCCATTAAATCTCTGTTTCATTTGTTACTCTTGTTATTTGCAGCGCATTTTATGTAGGTCGTGGCAGGAGTAAGAGTCAATGCATCTATTTCATTGTGAATGATGCCTTTTATTGAGATAGTCTCAAGTTTCTCCAAAAGCTGTAAAATGGTTTGATATCAATTGATTACTATTGTTGTAACTTAATTTTTACCGATACATGCCTTGTATTAACTTCATAAATAAGTTATTTCATTAAAAGTACAATGACAAAAGAAACTAGAACGGCACTCGGTAGAATGCATACCTCCACCAGGCTGAACAGTTTACATTTTGTATCCCGCTGACGGGCCGGATTTGCATCCACACCTTAATCAAAATCTAATCAGCATGTTCTTGTCACTTAACCAACTCCTCCACCAAGTTTTGAAATAATCCATCCACAACTTTTGAGATCCTGCTATGTATATCATTTTTGGTCCCATCTCTCAATGGTGAAGAATCACTTCAAAAATTCTCGTATCCAGATCCGAGTCTGGATCTTCACCAAAATCGAATCAATTCATCCTTGTCACAAAACCAACCTGTCCACCAAATTTCGTCTGAAATGATCCAAAACTTTTTGAGATATCCTCCTCACAGGCAGCGAAACATAAAGGGGTGAAACCATAACCGCTGTGTCTACCTCCGGTAGTAGAGGTAACTACTGAAAACGCAATTAAAATAGTGTTTCAACTGGTGATAATAAATTTCTCAAATGATAACTCTGAGTCGTGCACATCATGTGATTATGTACCTGAGTACTTAGCGTTCTTAAAATGAAATATCACAACACTTACATACCATTGTGCTTTTCTAATGGGTGCATATTTTTCTAAATCAGAATTGTTATACTGCAAAAAAGGTATTACAAATAACTGATCAAAAGTCTTCAACAAAACTATGAGCTGTGACAAACTTTTCAAGGCCCGACATACTTTAAACCAATCAAAATGAATTTGAATGATTCAGGATCACGAGTTTAACAATTTTTAACTAATGACAGATTTGGTAATCCTCACCGAAACACCTCTAATACACACACACACACACACACACACACACACACACACACACACACACACACACACACACACACACACACACACACACACACACACACACACACACACACACACACACACACACACACGCACACACACTTAGTTTTAGTGTCTGAAAGATTCATAAATCTACATGTATACGTATGCACACAAATACTATTTGTATAAATACATACATACTATGATATTTTCAGGTGAAAATGCCGGGAAACATTAATAATTGAATGCAAAGTTCTTAGGCGCATATATCACGTGTGCCACAGGGTACACACGGTGGTGGTGTGTGCTCAGGATGCGCATTGCACACCTCCTTCTACACTTACCAGCGCAGGCTTAAAAGGCGCATCTTCACGATGCCTGCTGTGAAAGGAGGCTGAGAGAAGATACAGCGATGCAAAATCACTGGCGAAATGGTCCAGGCTTTCGGTGTCTGAATGATTCCTCACTCTGACTCG
>NC_140970.1:42810335-42815335 GCF_056783735.1 Eptatretus burgeri | reverse complement strand
AGATCTTGACATTCCCAAACGATGCACCGCAGCTTGATCTCTCCGATATCCTCCCTAAAATCCAGTCCATACAAGTGCTGAAAAGTGTGGGGGCCAGTGCATACCCCTGACGAACTCCAGTAACAACTGGAAATAAGTCAGAGATGGAAATAAGTCAGGTGGGGAAGGAAATAAGCCAGAGTAGAGTTCAGACATCAGATCGATGAGTTTTGGTGGCACCCCACGAAGACCAAGAATCCTCCAGAGGACATCCTGATTCACTGAATCGAACGCTTTACAGAGATCAACATAGGCTGCAAGCAGCCCCTGCTGAAACTCTCGTCTGCGATCGGTGAGGACACGAAGAGCAAGGATACGGTCAATCATTGACCTCTTTGGTGTAAAGCCTGACTGCTCTGGACACTGGTGCTCAAGCAGATGGTGGCGAACCCTATCAAGAATTATCCGAGCAAAGACCTTGCCCGGCACTGAGAGCAGCGTCACCCCTCGGTAGTTGTGCAGTCTTGGCGATCACCCTTCCCTTTCCAGAGAGGAACAACAAGGCCCCTCTTCCAATCAGTCGGGATGATGCCCGTGTTCCAGACAGAGCACAAAACTGCATGCAACGACACGCAAAACTGCATGCAACGACCTATCATAAGCTTTCTCTAAATCCACAAACACACAATGCAACTCCTTCTGGCCTTCCCTGTACTTCTGCACATATATATAAATATATATATATATATATATATACATATACATATACATGTAAATATATATATATATATATATATATATATATATATATATATATATATATATACATATACATGTAAATATATATATATATATATATATATATATGTATATATATATATATATACATATACATGTAAATATATATATATATATATATATATGTATATATATATATATATATACATATACATGTAAATATATATATATATATATATATATGTATATATATATATATATATATATATATATATATATATATGTATATATATATATATATATATATATATATATATATATATATATATATATATATATATATATATATATATATATATATATATATATATATATATATGAAGACCACAAGGGGAAAACCAGAGATGTCACTTTTTATAAATTTCAGGGTTATTGCACCTGCCAATAGTTGGCAACATAAGTTTCCACTTGGGAATTGCCAAGCTTTACACAAAATTTGATGCAGTAGCGTTGTTCAAGTTTTTCCGTCAAAATCGAAAATCCGACGGCGCTCACTTACACTTCCTCACTCATCGGCGGTCTGTCGGCGACTGACAGCTTCTGCAGCTGGTAAAATATTCACGCATACAGATTAGGATCGCCTACATACGTGCACCAAACCACGCCTCCCTAACTTCATTTGTTTACACACGAAAAATTAAGGTTGGATACTTTTGAACACACCTCGTATATAGGTGTGTCAGGTTTTTGTTTTTGTCAGGTCAGGTTCGATCTGTGACCTGCTACAGGTACCATGTAAACCTGTACTAACCTGTTCCATGGTCGGGTTGTCGGCGACTAAACCATCTCCCCCACCAGGTTTTCTGGTGAGGAGGGTGTTTGGATATGGACACCCAGCAGGATTAAAAACAAAACCTGTCAAAGGGCGGAGGAGCTCCTTGTGAGCCAACGGCCATCCATATCTAGTGCCCAACTGTGTCTGCGGACGTCCTCCTGCAGTTGGGGTCACTTCTTATTAGGAGGTTGGTGGCAGGATTTGCACTCCGGCCACCGTAAAACCCTTCATTCCGCAAAACGCAAAAACGCAAAAAAATCTGAAAACCCACTCCGTGGGAGTACCTCCTGTGCAGCTTCCCTTCGCAGGGCAGCTCACCGGATGACGGGATTGGGGCAAAGCCTTCGGGACCCCCAATCTTTGATAGGAGGGAAACCACGGGGTAACATCCCTGGGTCAGATTGCGGGAGAGTGTGTCGGAGTGGTGCTGAGGTGTCGTCCACCAGACGGCGGTCTCCTTGGGTTAACCTGAGGCGGTCCCTTCGGGTGGGTGCTTGGAATGTCCTATCCCTAAGAGAGGATGATCACCTGTCTCTGTTATCATCTGAGCTCAAGCCTTTGGACATCGGGATTGCAGCTCTCTCTGAGGTTCGGAGACCGGATTGCGGTGAGATAATGGTGGGTGGTTACACCTACTATTGGTCTGGTCACTCTGATGGTTACCATACCCAAGGAGTTGCTGTAGCTGTGTCCAATAAGCTGACCCTAATGATAATTGAGGTAACACCGGTCAATGAGCGTATTATGAGATTAAGGATTCGTCACTCCTTAGGTGTCATTTCCCTGGTCTCTGTTTATGCTCCGACTGAGGCGAGTGATCTCACCGTGAAGGATGCATTCTACGCCACACTCGAGTCTGTGGTTGATCAGTGCCCCAGACGAGATACACTTCTAGTCTTGGGGGATTTCAATGCATCGACTGGAACTGATAGGGATGGTTATGAGGTGTGTGTTGGTCCCCATGGGTCAGGAACTATGAACCAGAATGGCACTAAGTTCCTTGACTTTGCAAGAAGTCATGGACTTAGGGTGGCTGGTTCATGGTTTCAGCGCCCACAAGCTCATCGCTGGACTTGGTATTCCAACGCTGGCGGTGTGGCAAAGGAGATTGACCATGTCCTCATTGACTGTCGTTGGAGGATGATCCAGAACTGCAGGGTCTACCGGAGTGCTCAGTTCCTCAATACTGACCACAGGCTTGTTGTAGCAACTCTAAAGCTGCACCTTAAATCCTGGAGAATGGTACCATCCTAGCCGAGGCTGGATGTTGCCAAGCTCAGGGATGAGAGAGTAGCTGAGGAGCTTGCGAACAGGCTGAGTGGACACTTGGGGTGCTTTGGGGGGTCCTGAAGAGTTATGGAGCGCCTTCAAGACCACCGTCCTTGATGTTGCCGGTGGATGCCTTGGAGCTCACCGCAGGGCAAAGAAGAATTTTGTCTCTCAAGGGACACTGGATACCATTGACCAGAGTCGCAGGGCCAGGCTGAATGGCAGAGCTGAGCTGTTCAGGGAGCTGAGGTGTAAAACTGTATGTGCACTGAGGGTGGACAAGGAGGCCTATGTGCGAGGAATCTGTGAGGGGGTAGAGCATCACCTGTGGACAGGTGATTCTCGTCCCGCTTACAGGGGAATTCGCGCATTACGTTCATCCAAGCCCATCCCTCGGAGCACTACAGTTCGAGCAGAGAGTGGTAGGCTCTTGACAGAGGAGTCTGAAGTGAAGGCCCGCTGGGCCGGTTACTTTGAGCGGTTGTACCAGGCTGATCCCCCAACTGTCGAGTTGGACGTCAAGGGTGTTACAATCCCTGTTGCTGACCCTCGAATCAACTGTGGTCCACCTACGCTTGTGGAAACACGGGCTGCGGTGAACCAGTTGAAACGGGGCAAAGCTCCAGGGATCTGTGGCATCCATGCCGAACTTCTCAAGGCTGGTGGAAATGCTGCACTCGTGTCGTTGCATGCAGTTTTGTGCTCTGCCTGGAACACAGGCATCATCCCACCTGACTGGAAGAGGGGCCTTGTTGTCCCTCTCTGGAAAGGGAAGGGTGATCGCCAAGACTGCAACAACTACCGAGGGGTGACGCTGCTCTCAGTGCCGGGCAAGGTCTTTGCTCGGATAATTCTCGATAGGGTTCGCCACCATCTGCTTGAGCACCAGCGTCCAGAGCAGTCAGGCTTTACACCAAAGAGGTCAACGATTGACCGTATCCTTGCACTTCGTGTCTTCACCGAACGCAGACGAGAGTTTCAGCAGGGGCTGCTTGCAGCCTATGTTGATCTCTGTAAAGCATTCGATTCAGTGAATCGGGATGTGCTCTGGAGGATTCTTGGTCTTCGTGGGGTGCCACCAAAACTGATCGATCTGATGTCTGAACTCTACTCTGGTACTGAGAGTGCTGTGAAGTGTGGTGGTACCATCTCTGACTTATTTCCAGTTGTTACTGGAGTTCGTCAGGGATGTGTACTTGCCCCCACACTTTTCAGCACTTGTATGGACTGGATTCTAGGGAGGATGTCGGAGAGATCAAGTTGCGGTGCGTCATTTGGGAATGTCAAGATCTCGGACCTTGACTTTGCAGATGATGCAGTCATCTTTGCGGAGACTTTAGACATCCTCTTGGGGGCCCTCGAGGTGCTGAATGAGGAGTCGGAGTCGTTGGGATTACGGGGTTCTTGGGTCAAAACTAAGATCCAGGCTTTCGGTGACATCTTGGATGCTGCTGTCCTGTCTGTGTCTGTTTGTGGTGAGGATGTTGAGGTCGTGGAGAGATTCACTTGCCTTGGCAGTGATATTCATGTCTCTGCTGGCTGCGAGTCAGAGGTCAATAGACGTCTGGGTCGGGCCTGGGGAGTCATGGATTCACTGGATCATGGGGTGTGGCGCTGCCGGTACCTGTGCGGGAGGACGAAAGTCCGAGTCTTCAGGTCCTTGGTACTTCCAGTCTTGCTCTATGGGTGCGAGACTTGGACTCTGACCAAGGATCTGAGACGGAGACTTAATTCCTTTGGTACCAGGTCTCTTCGGAGAATCCTTGGCTATCGCTGGTCGGATTTTGTGTCCAACGAGCGGTTGCTGAGAGAGACTCGGATGAGATTTGTTACCTGCATAGTCCGTGAGTGTCAGTTGCGGCTGTATGGACATGTGGCTCGTTTTCCTGACTCTGATCCTGCTCACCAGATTCTCTCAGCGAGGGAGTCTCATGAGTGGAGGAGGCCAGTGGGTCGACCACGTGCCTCATGGTTGCAACAGGTTGACCATCATCTCAAGGAGATGGGGATGGGCCTGGCATCTGCCTGGGGGATGGCCAGACGGAGGCACCTGGAGTACCGGCGGAAAGTGGACGCAGCGACGTGCTGTTCTGGCACATGCTCCCATACCTGACCTGACCTCGTATATATGTATGTGTATATATGTATGTGTATATATATATATATATATATATATATA
>NC_140970.1:42797835-42805335 GCF_056783735.1 Eptatretus burgeri | reverse complement strand
ACACAGGTGGATTACATCTTCAGCAGGAGATGCAACCTGAAAGAGATTAGTGACGGTAAGGTGGTGGCAGGGGAGAGTGTAGCTCGACAGCATCGATTGGTGGTCTGTAGGATGACTTTCGAGGTGAGGTTGAGGAAGAGAGTAAGGGCTGAACCAAGGACCAGATGGTGGAAGTTGAAAGAGGAAGACTGTTGCGTGAAATTTAGGGAGGAGGTGAGACAGGCGTTGGATGGTGGTAAAGATGGGTGGGATGATTGGGCAACTACAGCGGAAGTGGTGAGGGAGATAGCTAGGAAGGTACTTGGTGTGACATCTGGACAGAGGAAGGAAGATAAGGTGACTTGGTGGTGGAACGAGGAAGTACAGGAAAGTATAAGGAAGAAGGGGTTGGCGAAAGGAAGTGGGATAGTCAGAGAGATGAAGAAAGTAGGCAGGAGTACAAGGAGTGGCGTCAAAAGGCAAAAAGAGAGGTAGCAAAAGCCAAGGAAAAGGCATATGATGAGCTGTATGAGAAGTTGGATACAAAAGAAGGGGAAAAGGATTTATACCGATTGGCAAGACAGAGGGACCGAGCTGGGAAGGATGTGCTGCAGGTTAGGGTGATAAAGGATGCAAATGTGAATGTGTTGACGAGCGAGGAGAGTGTGTTGAGAAGGTGGATGGAGTACTTTGAGGAGCTGATAAATGAAGAAAATGAGAGAGAGAGAAGGTTGGAAGAGGTGGAGATAGTGAATCTGGAAGTGGGGTGGATCAGTAAGGATGAAGTGAGGACTGCTCTGAAGAAGATGAAAAGTGGAAAAGTGGTTGGCCCAGATGGTATACCAGTGGAGGCATGAAAGTGCTGAGGAGAGATGGCAGTGGGGTTGTTAACCGGATGTTTAATAAAGTCTTGGAAAGTGAGAGGATGCCGGAGGAGTGGAGATTAAGTGTACTGGTTCCGATTTTCAAGAACAAGTGTGATGTGCAGAGCTGTGGAAATTACAGAGGGATAAAGTTGTTAAGCCACACCATGAAGGTGTGGGAAAGAGTCGTGGAAGCTGGGTTGAGAAGAGAGGTGACGATCTGTGAGCAGCAATATGGGTTTATGCCAGGAAAGAGCACCACTGATGCGATGTTTGCTTTGAGAATGTTGATGGAGAAGTATAGGGAAGGCCAGAAGGAGTTACATTGTGCATTTGTGGATTTAGAGAAAGCTTATGATAGTGTGCCAAGAGAGGAGTTGTGGCATTGTATGAGGAAGTCAGGAGTGGTGGAGAAGTATGTGAGGATCGTGCAGGATATGTATGAGGACAGTGTGACAGCGGTGAGGTGTGCGGTAGGAATGACGGACCGGTTTAAGGTAAAAGTGGGATTGCACCAAGGATCGACTCTGAGCCCTTTCCTGTTTGCAATGGTGATGGACAGGTTGACGGACGAGATCAGACTGGAGTCTCCATGGACTATGATGTTCGCGGATGACATCATGATCTGTAGGGAGAGTAGGGAGCAGGCTGAGGCGAGCCTCGAGAGCTGGAGGTATGCACTGGAGAGAAGGGGAATGATAGTCAGTCGGAGTAAGACTGAGTACATGTGCGTAAATGAGAGGGAGGGTGGTGGTATGGTGCGGTTGCAAGGAGTTGAGGTGGGGAAGGTGGATGGGTTTAAATACTTGGGATTAACTGTCCAAAGTAACGGATAGTGTGGGAGAGAAGTGAAAAAGAGAGTGCAGGAAGGATGGATTGGGTGGAGAAGAGTTGCAGGAGTGATTTGTGACAGAAGGGTAGCTGCAAGAGTGAAGGGGAAAGTATATAAGACGGTAGTGAGACCAGCTATGTTGTATGGTTTGGAGGCGGTGGCACTAACAAAAAGACAGGAAGCGGAGCTGGAGGTGGCAGAGTTAAAGATGGTGCGATTCTCGTTGGGAGTGACGAGGGTGGATAGGCTAAGAAATGAGTATTTTAGAGGGACAGCGCAGGTAGGACGGTTTGGAGACAAAGTGAGAGAGGCGAGATTGAGATGGTTTGGACATGTGCACAGGAGGGAAGCAGAGTATATTGGGAGAAGGATGTTGAAGATGGAGCCGCCAGGCAGGAGGAGAAGAGGAAGGCCAAAGAAGAGGTTCATGGATACGGTGAGGGCGGACATGCGGGTGGTTGGAGTGTCAATGGAAAATGTGGAGGATAGAGCGAAATGGAGACTGTTGATCCGCTGTGGCGACCCCGAACGGGAGCTAGCCGAAAGAAGAAGAAGATATATACAAATATATACACACACACATAATATATTTATATATATATATATATATATATATATATATATATATATATATATATATATATATATATATATATATATATATATATATATATACACACACACATATTGTGAGTCAGAAGTCGTGCCCGATTTCTGTCAGTTGATTGTTTGTTTGCCATTTGTATTACAGTGTACAAGAAGGTAGAAATAAATGAATGACATGTTTATCTAACCATTTATTCAAGAAAAAATTATTATGGAACTGTACCAAGCTGTTTTACTTGCAATTTTCAAAGTGCCCTCCCTCGTGAGCGATGCACAATTGCAGCTGAGCAGGCACAGAGCGGCACACACGTCTGCAGAGTTCGATGTCAATTTCCTCAAACTTTGCAATGATTTGAGCCTTCAATTCGTGAATGGTACGAGGCTTTTCACGATAAACAACGTCTTTCATGAGCCCCCAAAGAAAGAAATATGGAGGTGTAAGGTCTGGGGAGCGTGCCGGCCACTCGATCGGACCGTGGCAGCCGATCCACTTTCTGGGAAAGTTTTCATCAAGCCACTGACGAACATAACGTCCATAATGAGGTGGAGCTCAATCATGCTGGAAATAAGTCCTGATCTTGTACCCTGGGCCAAAAGGTTTGCAGCATATTCAGGTAAATTTCTGCAGTGACAGATCCCTCAAAGAAAAATGGTCCAATTATCCCTAATGGAGATATGGCTGCCAAACTATCACTCCAGGTAAATTTACCTCCTTCTCAACTGTCACTCTTGGGTTATTCTTAGCCCAGGAGACACAATTGTGTCTGTTAATTGTGCCATTAAGCTTAAAACATGCCTCATCTGACCACCAGATGTTGTCTCGCATCGTGTCCTCTTCGTGAAGTTTAGCTAAGAACTCTTCGCAAAATTGAAGATGGTGGTCGTCATCTCGATCATGAAGGGTATGCAGAAAGCGTGGAATGTAAGGTTTCCATTTTTTCTGGTGAAGGATATGGATAACACTTGATTGGCTCACTTCCAACTCTGCAGATGAAAGGCGAGTTGACTTTTGCAGACTTTGTTCCAGTCTTCTGATGGCTTCTTCAGCCTTAGCTACATTTGTTGCCGTTTTCGGATGACCGGACTTCTTTGCAGTGGCTACCAACCCTGTTGCTTCAAATTTCTGGACAATCAATCATATGTTTCTTCCCTGAGGGAGGTTAATATCAAATTCCTGTGCCAAACGGCGTGCCACCATTGTTGGTTGTTCATTACATTTGTAGTAATGTTTCACGGCCGCAATGTGTTGATTCATTGAAAGGTAATTCATGGTTCAATTTGGTGCAAATTCAGTAAATTGCCAAACTCGCAGCAATAACCTACAAAGCGAAATCAAAAATAAATAAATTACGAAAATTAATAAACTCCAAGACAATTATTAACAACATGACTTCCCAGAAACAATCTGACAGCCGAAAAAACAGAAATCGGGCACTACTTTTGACTCACCCTGTATATATACACACACATATATATATATATATATATATATATATATATATATATATATATATATATATATATGTACATACATATATATATATATATATATATATACATACATATACATACATGCAATAAAATAGGCATAAGTATCATAACACGACACTCTTGATGGTTCCCGTAGGGAGAGGGTGCTTCGAGTGGTAACAATTAAAAATGTAATCATAAAATTTGAGGTAAATTAAAGTCTAAAGTCGAGGCGCGTCGACACATAGACTCTAATACAGTCAAGGGGAAAACAAAATAAAAGAAAATCTTCCCTTTATTCTGGCACTTAGCTTTGTCCAGAGATGGTCTTTTATGAACTTGGCGATCGAACAGTGGCGTCATGCGCAGGAAACTGCACCCAAAATGGTGCCAAGACGCTCTCGGGGGTCACGTACATGACGTAATTCGTGATGTCATATTCAACGCCAGGGCTCATCTGTGCCGTGCTTCTTCTTCTCATGAACGAATCTGCCGAATGTTCCTCTCTTAAACAAGGTCCACTCACAATGATCGCCAACCTTCCTCCTTGAACGCACAATGGGATAATGCCGAGTTCGCTGTAAGGTACACTCCTCTTCCTCTCTTTCTCTAATCATACAATTTCAAGACCCGGCTCAGCTGAACAGGAATGGCTGGAGTCTTGCCCAGCATGCTGCAAATTCACCAGCATGAACATGAGAATCCCGCAACCATTTCATCATGCCGAGAGGAGAGCAAAAACAAGATTCTCTGAGTCAATCGTGTCCTCTACCAACTGTCCTCTCACAACTGTCCGCTCTTTGACAACTCTCCTCCCCATTCTCTCATCATGCCCCCCCTCTTTTTCACGCCACAGTCACCAATCATAAGCCTTGGGGGTGTGACTTGTGATACGAAGCCGGGAAGGTGGGGCTTCTCGCCTGCTTGGACGTGCGGCATTGTTTATATTATTATCCCGCCCCCCCGGAGGGAGGGAGCGGGATATTGTAATCGTCTGGTTTGTTTGTCTGTTTGTTACTTACGAAATCTAAAGATTTCGTAAGTATATTGATGACTTCCATCCTCTGTTTGTGTGTTTGTTTGTGTGTTTGTTTGTAGGCACGATAACTCGAGAACGGAAGAAGCTACCAATGTCAAATTACACCACGTGATTCAGGAGCATGATGGCTAGCGCTGATTAGATTTTGGTCAAAATCGGTCAAAGGTCAAGGTCACAGTGAGGTTAAACATTCGATTTTTGATGGTTTGGTACAGAAACATCGTAGAAACTTCTGGTTTGCATTGCTACCTTCTCTAGAGACAGCTTTTATTAGACAAGGTCAGAGGTCAAGTTGACGATTTCGTAAGTACCATTCTATGACTGCTTGTTACTTACGAAATCTAAAGATTTCGTAAGTATATTGATGCCTTCCGTTTCTGTTTGTTTGTTTGTGTGTTTGTTTGTTTGTAGGCACGATAACTCGAGAACAGAAGAAGCTACCAATGTCAAATTACACCACGTGATTCAGGAGCGTGATGGCTAGCGCTGATTAGATTTTGGTCAAAATCGGTCAAAGGTCAAGGTCACAGTGAGGTTAAACATTCGATTTTTGATGGTTTGGTACAGAAACATCGTAGAAACCTCTGGTTTGCGTTTCTACCTTCTCTAGAGACAGCTTTTATTAGACAAGGTCAGAGGTCAAGTTGACGATTTCGTAAGTACCATTCTATGACTGCTTGTTACTCATGAAATCTAAAGATTTCGTAAGTATATTGATGCCTTCCGTTTCTGTTTGTTTGTTTGTGTGTTTGTGTGTTTGTAGGCACGATAACTCGAGAACAGAAGAAGCTACCAATGTCAAATTACACCACATGATTCAGGACGGTGATGGCTCGCATTGATTATATTTTGGTCAAAATCGGTCAAAGGTCAAGGTCACAGTGAGGTCAAACATAATTCCGTAAATTCATGTGGAGAAATGGAGTATTTTTGCTTCGCTCGACGTTACGAGTTCGTTTTAACTTCGATTTTAATTTTGTCTTCGGTTTTTGCGATCGCTTCGGACGCTTTAAACTCATTTGTCGAAATTCTGGTAAAAATCGGATGTTTTGGAGACGTTTTAAGATTGTCTAAAAAATATTTCACTCAACGCGTCATGGGTCGTCACATGATGCAGTGCGCTCGAGTAGACACTTCGTTGAGTCACGTAAAGGTGTTCCGTGTGCACGCTGACGGTGTTTTCAATAAAGATGGTGTTTAAAAGTCATTTTTATCCCAATAAAGGTTATCGTCGCATGCCTGACTCGCTGAGCTGTCGGATTATGTAAAGATTGTTGGTGGATGGCCGAATATTACGGTTTTGTGACTGATAAAATAATATTAAATAATTGTGTGGAGAAATGGAGATTTTTGCTTCGCTCAATGTTACGAGTTCGTTTTAACTTCGATTTTAATTTTGTCTTCGGTTTTTGCGATTGCTTAGGACGCTTAAAACTCGGTTGTCGAAATTCTGGTAAAAATCGGATGTTTTGGAGACGTTTTAAGATTATATAAAAATATTTCACTCGACGCGTCACGGGTCGTCACATGATGCATTGCGCCTGAGCAGACGCGTCGTTGAGTCACGTAAAGGTTTTCCGTGTGCACGCTGACGGTGTTTTCGATAAAGATGGTGCTTAAAAGTCATTTTTTTTATCCCAATAAAGGTTATCGTCGCATGCCTGACTCGCTGAGCCGTCGGATTATGTAAAGATTGTTGGTGGATGGCCGAATATTACGGTTTTGTGACTTTGATAAAATAATTGCGTGGAGAAATGGAGATTTTTGCTTCGGTCGACGTTACGATTTTTGATGGTTTTGTACAGAATCATCGTAGAAACTTCTGGTTTGCGTCGCTACCTTCTCTAGAGGCAGCTTCTATTAGATAAGGTCAGAGATCAAGTTGACGATTTCGTAAGTACCAGTCTATGACTGCTTGTTTGTTTGTCTGTCTGTTAGCAACTTTACGGCAAAACGGCTTTAGCAAACACTATCAAATTTAATCCACAGGTGGGCAATGAACCTTGGACGACCCCATTAACTTTTGGGTCCAATTCGGTCAAAGGTCAAGGTCAGTTCACGAAAAGGTCAAAATCATTTTACGGTCATAACTTCGTCAAAAATGGTTTAATTGACTTCAAACCAAGACTAAAATATTCCTTTTTCTATTCCTTATAATCAACATTCAGGTTAAGGATGTATCAAATTTAAATTTGATCCCCAAAATAACTTTATGCCTTCAATGGGTGGTACCACTTGTTGTTGTGCCTGGCACCACTTGTTGTTGTTATAAGAACGTAATTTTATTGCTGGCTTGTAGATGCAAAAACGTAGGAAAAGGTCACAAGGGGCAATTACAAGCTCGGGGAAATTTGCCTTAATCTCAACCGAATTAACACAGACCACCCCCCCCCCCCCTTGTGGTGACAAGCAACACTTAAGCTCACAGTTTCCCTACTTAATTTACAGAGATGTCTCCTTCATGTCCACAGACCATGCAACTTTATGCAATCCTATCTTTGCTATGTAGTTCCTCCATCTACCACACAAACATTATTTATATAAAAATAAAAAATAAATATATATATATATATGTATATATATATATATATATATATATATATATATATATATATATATATATATATATATATATAAACACATACTTGTACATATATACAGTATATACATATATACATCTGGAAAACCTTCCAAACAAGTTTGGTTTCAAT
>NC_140970.1:42747835-42792835 GCF_056783735.1 Eptatretus burgeri | reverse complement strand
GGGTCTAAAATATTTGGCTCCAATTTGGAAAACATGTCAACAAGGCAAACGGCTCAGAAATCGGCGGTTATCAAATTTGTTTTGCTTTGAAACTCACAAAGAGAAACAACATAACCATTCTAAAGCACACCCAGTTCATATAAAATAACCAATTGCTTAAGAAACAGCCGCTAGTACAAAGGAAAATGGGATAATTCATACGCTGCTGAGGTTAAAAGTTGAAACCTACTGTACCTCCATCCTGGCCGTACTGTGTTGCCCGAGCATGGGTAACAAGGGAATGGTTGGCCTCTTGTTAAATCACTGGGTGTGTAACCCCCACTCGTGCACCGATTCCACCATTTATAACACCGAGTTAACAGCCGATTGATTTACTTACCGTATGAACGATTGTTCAGAATGGAATCCCTTCAAAACACAGGCACTCCCTGTACTGTATTTGTATAAAACTTGATTTTCACACCACCAGACAAGCATGAAACGCTTCATTTTATATCCGTCAATAGCTTATCTTCAACATAGCTCACGGTGAAAGAGTTAGAAGGACTTCAACACAGCTCAGGAACCCCCCACTCACCCTCAACATTGGCCTAACCACCTGTTCCCCCAATGAAACAATGTCCTGGCATTCGCGTATTCGACATTCGCGGTAGTTTTAAAGAACATATCCCCCAGGAATATCGGGGGTTTACTGTACTGCATGTTTACATTTACAGTCGGACGTCCGTATCAGGTGTTCTGATTATAATGAGGGTACCTGGTACAGAGGTCTTTGTTTTCATTCAGTTATAACGACTTCAGAACATTGTTTCATCAATGCATATTTTCCTATTTTCCCGATCCATGTAGCTGAAATTAACTCGGAAATAAAGAAAGATCGCTTCGTCCTGGCAAATTTAACGCAGATATACAAGTCCTGCTTTATGTTGTATAATCATTGAAATACAAATGAGATAGTCAGAATCAATGATCCAAAACATCAAAAGAAGCAATCAGTTTGTTATTCCCTTTGTTTTTGCATCGCCATGGTGGTGAAAAAGTACACTGCCCAGGAAAAATACATTTGTGCTGCCGAGGAAGAGGCATGTCTTGGCATTGCCCATCAATCACTTGGAGTGTAAGCTGTGCCTCTCAAATATATATTTAGCTTGTATGTGTAAAAAGGTCAAAAATATCTGCTTGCAGTCTGCAAGCATGCCCCACTATCCGTTGTGTGTGCTCTATTCTTTTTTCAATGCTGAGCATCGTTCAAGGAAGTAGCACAAACATTTTTTTTTTAAAGTCGTTGGTTTGACTCGGCCAGGGTTCGAACCGCAGATCTCGCAGACCTAGAATGGATGCTCTATCCATTATACCATCGAGTTTGGTGGTGCACGTTGCAGTGAAAACATACAATTTTGTCAACCTGGCGTGTTTATGGCAGTACGATTCAAAAAGTGTCTTAGTTTTCATCATTTATAAACAATGTACAGTGATAGGAAGTCATAAACACTTACAAGGGGGTATGCGCAAGCATACCTCGCTCAGCTGGAAGCCTGTCCCAGCGGCGTCCCTATTTTCCAAATGTAACTTATCTTTTTACAACATCTGTAAATGTTGTATTTATGAATGCCTTCTTCATCAACTATTCAAGGCATGCAAAATGATTGTTATACTCTATTGTACCATAGGCTATTGTGTTTATTGTCAGGTTGGGAATTGAACTCTGATCAGACCGAGAATCACTATTTCTCAAGAGGCAAATATCATAAATCAATAATTATCATCATCATCAGCATGTACCATACTCTATGCAGAATGATGGTGCTGCCAAAGCAGTTCTGTTTTTATGTATGGCAACTTGGCTGCCGGGTTGCTATCATTTCTTAGAAGCATGGCTGTGCCGCTGATGCTGTGCCCCTCCACCAGTACACTGGTACTCATTTCATGGACTTCGGAAGGATGACAGGCTGAGTCAACCCCACCTCGTGTTAATTCAGCAGCCAATGGGGCTAGAACTCAGGACCCTTGGACCCTAAGCCAGCCACCTAAGCCAACACCAGGCTTGCCAAAGTAGTTACTTTTGGCTACATTCCTGGTCGGGTCGCCGCTCCGGTTCAGGAAGTCATAAATAATTACTCATCTGAATTCAATAAACATAACAAAAAGGAAAGATGCTGATTTAACATGATACTGTAACTAGAATTTGCTCGTTTGTTAATGACGTGTAACATGGGAACAACGACAAGAATATGACGATCAATATTTGTTTTCTATTTAGGTTTATATGAGGTAAGTTCCAGATCCACCACTTTACGTTCGTCTTTAGAATCATAAACAATGCTCCTTAGCATTGCCTAGCAACCCATGAGATTATTACATTGGAAACGATGTTTTACATTTTAACTTTTGAGCCATTTACATAAAAATAATATTGCTATAATCTGTAAAAAAGAGCTCATTCGTATCACCACCAAGCATCTCAAAATGGAAAGCCCATCCACATCCACTTTGTATTCAAACTAAACTTGATGAAATTAACAGCGAAACAATCAAAAGAAATTTGTAAAATTTATTAATGAGTGTTCTCCATATTCTCAAGATAAAGGTTTGTTGAAAATTGACGACAAAAGCTCAAATGGTAAATAAGGAAACAGAAGCGATTACAAAATCTGGCCATCTTGCGCTGAGTGGTGGACAGGGTAATAAGGCCTATTTCTACTCACTGTGACTTTGCCCTTTGACCCAATTACTGAGTCTTCTGCATATTCTCATGATAAAAGCTTGTTGAAAATTTACTGAGGAAAGCTCAAACGGTAAAAAAAAAGTTATGGCCTGGACAGACACACTGACACACACGCTATTGCAAAGTCCTGTCTCCCATTGCATGGCAGACGGGCTAAAGATCTTTCACAATCGACTGCATCCCCCATTGAGAACTAATATGTACAGGGTGTTCCAAAAAGACCTCGCCAACTTCAGTTGTTATTATATTTAGAACCACAAATGATACAACAATACATTTTGGTATATATGATGCAGAAACTCATAAAGTTTGGGCACACCACCAATACACTTCAATGTAAGCTCTGTTTGTCACATTCAGGACATCAAGGTGGTACACGAGTTCTTGCTACGTTTGGCTCAGCATGTTGGCGTCCACCAGTGTGCATGCAGTTGTGATCTGAGAACAAAGATCCTGCAGGTTTGCCACCTTGGTGTTGTGACAACATTGTTGACAAACCCCCAAAGAAAAAAAGACTAGAAGGGCAATCGGTGGAGTGCACACCTCCGCCATGTCATGCCTGATCCACGAGAACATATCGGGCGCAATACATTTTTGAAATATCATGCTATACAGTATGATATCGTTTTTGGCCCTATCTCTCAATGGTGAAGAAATCGCTTTCGTAATTAAATAATTACCGGATCCAGAGCCGGATTTGGATCTTCACTAGAATCGAATCAATTCGTCCTTGCCACACACCAAACCTGCCCACCAAGTTTCGTCTGAATCTGTGCACAACTTTTTGAGATATCGTGCTGTACATCGTTTTTGGCCACATTTCTCAATGGTGAAGAATCACTTCAAAAATTCTAGTAGCTGGATCCGGATCCGGATCTTCACTAAAACCTAATCAGTTCGGCCTTGTCACACACAGAACCTGTCCACAAAATGTCATCCGGATCTATCTCAAACTTTTTGAGATATCCTTCAAACAGACAAACAGACAGAAACAGATGAAAACATAACCTCCTTCACCTTCATTGGCAGAGGTAATCAAGGGGGATTATGTCTGGCGTTTGTGGGGGCCAGGCAGTTGGTCCATCTCAGCCAATCCAGTGACTTGGAAATTTTTCATTCAGGACGGTGCGAACGACTAAGACTCAATGAAGGGTAGCCGTACTGTTGAAAAATGATATGGGGTGCAGGCCTTCAATCTGTGTGAAGGCAAATCCTTCCAACATGTTGATGTAAATTGTTGTGGTCACTGTGTCCTCCACAAAGAAAAACGGACCCACCAAGCGGTCATGGAGAAGGCCACATCACACATTGAGGTTTGGACTGTTGCATATGTGTTTAATGACCATGTAGGGGTTTTCGGAGCCCCAGATCTTCACATTGTGCTGGTTGACCTTCCCTGATGCATGAAAGCAAGCTTTGTCTGTGAACATGACCTTTTTCAGGTCATCTTCGTCAACCTCAATGTGACTGAGCATTTCCAAGGTAAACGCCTTGCATTTAGGTCCGTCATTTGGTTTGAGTTACTGTAGAATCTGCACCTTAGAGGTATAAAGCTTCAGTCTTTCATGCAAAATGCTGTGTACTGTGGTTGGTAGTCCCAGTTCTCTGGATGCACATAAAATTGATTTTCTGGGACTTTGTTGAAATGATTCACACACTCGTTCAACGTCTGCTGCACTTGTGATTAGTCGACCGGTACTTTTCTGTTTCTGATAGCTTCCAGTCTCCTTAAACATCTTGTACCATTTTCTGATACTCGTCCACGATGGTGGATTCCATCCATACCTTGTACGGAAATTATGCTGAACTTGCATGTCAGATCTCATCTCAGTGAATCATTCGACTCAATCAGCTTTCTCCCATGGATTCACCATTGTATTTTACATTAAACCAACTGACCTGAAAATGAAGGAAACTATGAATTCCTGAATCATATATAACAAAGGGTGTCATTGTATCATTTGTGGTACTAAAGATATTAAAAACCAAAGTTGGCCAGGTCTTTTTGGAGCACCCTGTATTATATCTGCATGGAGGATGCACCCCAGCTTCTGCTTGCAGTCTAAAAGCAAGCCCCACCAGTGTGTGTTCACATATATTGTAACAGTCTATGGACTCAAACTAGTGTCCTGATCTGAATCCTGACAAACCAAGGTAGAACGCCGGGTGATCAAGTAGTCCTATCAAATTTGTTGCATTAGAGCTTGAATTTAAAATGGATTAAATTGAGATTTTTTTGTCACCGATTTGACCCCACTGATCCCCACTGATGAATAATACCCGACAATGCCAAAGTGGTTCTTCCAGTTAGTTTATTGAGCAACGTTGGTGGTTCCTCTTCAGGGTCTCTGCCGACTTTCTCAAAGATAAGTTTTCCGGTAGTTTTTGAGATGTTTTTACTGTTATTTTGTTTTTGAAGGTTTTGTTAAGATTTTAGGTTTTGTTGTATAAACAATGTGGATGCCAAATGTCATTAATTTTTTTTTCTGTGGACCATTTTATCCCTAGATGACCCTCAAAATTTTTCATACAGATCAGATGTAGTGTTCTACAAATGCAATTATGACGTCATAACAAAGGCACCTATGATGTCATAAAAATCACACTTGTTCCCCATGAGCAGTACTTGCTGTGTGCCAAGTTTCATTTTTTCCCTTGGTGGGGTTTCAGAGATACAGTGGTCCAAAGTTTTTCCATTTTCCAATATGGATGCCACACCACGTTACCTATGATGTCATAATTATGATTAAAACAATCGACATGAGTAGTCGCACCAATGGTGAAAATTTCGTCTTAATCCGACAAGCGGTTGCAGAGAAAAACACAAAAGTTCTGGGTGGACAAACAGCCAAATGAAAAATCATTCATGGAGTGACAACGCAAAACAGCACAAAGTCGAATGGCACTCAGTAGAGCGCATACCTCTGCCAGGTGGAACAGTTTACATTTTGAATCCCAATGATGGGCTGGATCCGAACCAAAATCCAATCCACTTGTTCTTGTTCTTGTCCCCTATTCAACTCATCCACCTTGTTTTGTGATAACTCGTCCACAACTTTTTGAGATATAGTGATACATTCAGTTTTTGGTCCTATCAATTTTAGAAAATAGGCCCGTGTTGACCTTTTGACCTTAAAATCAATTGGTCATTGAATTCAGTGACCTGACATGAAAATGCTCTTCAAATTTCAAGTCAATCGGATGAAAATTGAGGATTTTAGAAATTTGGCCTCTGTTGACCTTTTTGCCTATGTTTACCTCAAAATGAATCGGTAGTTGAATTCATTGACCTGTTCTGTAAATCCTTTTCAAATTTCAACTCAATTGTATGAAAATTGAGGATTTAGAAAATTTGGCCCAAATTGGCCTTTTGACTGATTTTGACCTTTTGTCCTATATTCACCTCAAAATTAGCATGCAGTTGAATTCAGTGACCTGATATGCAAATGATCTTCAGATTTCAAGTTCATTGGATTAAATTTGAGGATTTTAGAAATTTGGCCGATGTTGACGTTTTGGTCTATGTTGACCTCAAAAAATATGTGGTTGAGTTCAGCAACCTCATATGCAAATGTTTTTTTCAAATTTCAATTCAATCTGATGAAAATTGAGGATTTAGAAATTTGGCCTATGTTGACCTTTTGGTCTATGTTGACCTTTTTGCCTATGTTTACCTCAAAATTAATATGTGGTTGAACTCAGTGACTTGTTCTGTAAATCCTTTAATTTCAACTGAATTGGATGAAAATTGAGGATTTAGAAAATTTGGCCCAAATTGGCCTTTTGACCGATTTTGACCTTTTGTCCTATATTCACCTCAAAATTAGCATGCGGTTGAATTCAGTGACCTGATATGCAAATCATCTTCAGATTTCAAGTTCATTGGATTAAATTTGAGGACTTTAGAAATTTGGCCGATGTTGACCTTTTGTTCTGTGTTGACATTGTGGCCAATGTTTGCCTGAAAATTAATAGGTGGTTGAATTCAGTGACCTGATATACAAATGCTCTTCAAATTTCAAGTCAATCAGATGAAAATTGAGGATTTTAGAAATTTGGCCTTTGTTGACCTTTTGGCCCATGTTGATCTCAAATTTAATAGGTCGTTGAATTCAACAACCTGATGTGCACATGGTCTTCAAATTTCAAGTCAATCGGATGAAAATTGACAATTTTATAAACAATTTTAAAAAATTGGTCTATGTTGACCTTTTCATTTATGATAACCTCAAAATTAATATATGGTTGAATTCAGTGACCTGATATTCAAATCTTGTTCAACTTTCAAGTCAATTGGATGAAATTTGATAATTTTAGAAAATTTGGCTCAAATTGGCCTATTGGCCGACCAAATTTTACGAAACTTCTGTGCGGGATTGTCGCAGTGTCAGTGACATTAATCTCTGAAAAATTTCCCAGTGGTCGGTTGAGCGGTTTGCCGAGCTGGAGCCGGACAGACAAACAAACAAACAAACGCAGAAACAAACGGAGGCGATCAACATACTTGTCAAAAATAAAAACAATTCCAAGTAACAAGCGGACCCAAATGCAATACCCTCTCCTTCGGCGAGGTAACAACATATGCTGGCAACAACAAGAAGTTGGAATGCAGCTACCCTCCTGGATTCCTTCCAAATAGACGCACATTCCACAGTCAAACCAAAGCACCGATACAATTACGGAGGATTTTATGTGCCACGTCTCTGGGCATGATATCACAGCACAACTTATTTCCACTTTGCTCATGGTACTTGATGAACTATCAATGAGTCATCGACTTGCTGTAGAAAGCAGCTGATCGTACCTCTCATGCTATTTGAAAATACAATAATAGTCCAGATTGTAGAGTTACTATTGTACACAGTGGAGACTGGTGTCGAATACTGCCGGTTGTGAGAAACGGAGGTCGAGCAGAGATTGTATGCTGATGCTCATATTTTAGCGAGCATGTGAAAGTCATGATTCTCATGAAGCTCACCAAGAACATAAGAATTGGGTTGTCTGCAAGAGATTTAGGCAGCTGTCATCATGACTTTGTAAAGTATACCTCCTGGGTGTTGGTGAAGGGAAGCGACAGCACCTTACCACAAAGAACAAAGATACTTCAAATTTCAACTTTACTCACGACTCACCTTCTCGGGCAGCACCATGGAAGATCTTTGTGAATGTTGGGTGTATCCAGATATTGGCATTCACGTAACAGATCCTAGATTGGTTATGCCGACACTCTATCTTGTGCCCAACAGATATAGAAGTAGACAGAGTGAATCTGGACATGGCATCTCAATTCCCAGGAGAAGCCCACATGTACAATAGCCCCAATCAGATCCTTGATAACACCATTGCGCACCTGTACCCACCATAATGATTGAACGCACTCTGCTCCTCTGCAAGGCCACCACTTGTGCTGATCTGGAAAGTCGGGATGGTGATCAAGCTGCTATGAAACTTTGACCCAATGTATGGTCATTGCAATAGATCCAGGTACACAATCACTGCCATTCATCGCCATGTTAGAGCTGCTGAGCTGATCACAGCGGCACACAAAAACAGCTTTTCACTCCTCACATTTCCATCTCTCCATCAGATCAGATCTTCCCATTCAAGATGGTACGAAGGCAATTCCCCCCGATACGGCCATGCTTCTCAATGACAGCGAATAAGTTACCGGGACAAACACTTTGCAAGTTTGGTATCTTCATATCATCAGACTTTTTCGGTCATGGTCAGTGCATCAGAGCGAAAAGTCGAGTTGCTGACGTCAAGGGAATAAACATCGATGCGCTTTACGGTAAAGACAAGAAGTTACATATCAGCAATGTTGTCTCTAAATAAATCCGAACTTAAAACGGTAAGTGCAATTGTTTTCTTAAATAAAACACTCGAATCTCACAAAAAAAAAATTTCCTTTGTTGCGTAGCTCAGCTCCTTTCTTCACTCAGTCATGTTCCCAGACGAGACGGGTATTTACTAGTGCTCCAAGATACAGCGATTTCAATATTTAAAAGTAAGCAGCATGAGACTGTAACAGAACATGAATGCACGAAGCATAACGTGCCACATTCTTGCCCTTCACAAGTCATTCCTTCCTGCTACAAAAGTCTTCATGGAAAGAAAGCCATCGTACACTGACCCTGAATTGAACATCGTAAGCTAATTGAACAATTCTCACTCCTGCAGGCGTCAAATCCATAATGGACGTAAAAGACTAATTAATTTCCACCCATTGCACACAAACTTGAATGTGATTCCCCTTTGTAATGCCGTTTTTAGCTGTCCGGAGAGCTTTTGGATCGAGCAGCGTCTGTAGCAGCATCAGTCAGTGAGTCTGTAAACACTTCAGTCATTATCGCTTGATCCAAACACGCGATTTTGTGGAAACTTGCCCACAATCTTCATATCTGATGCTGAACGAAGGTGTATTGACAGCATCAAAATCTGCGCTCATTTATGGGTCTACGGGGGAGGAGGAAGGGGGTTGAGGTTTAACCCACCCAAAATAGGTATTTCTCTCTTCTGGGACACCACACACAATTAGAAGGAAATCTGACCACAAACTTCATCATCCATGATGTACCAAAGTTTGTTCACGGCTTTAAAAAAAACCCCATCAAGGTCTGAGGGGGTCAGCGGGGAGTTTGAGTGGCTGATACTCCTGATCCAGGTGAGCTTCAGGACCCACAGTCCTATTTTAATTAAATAATGATTGTTTTTGTTGATTGTTTTTGGTATCCTCGGTATACCGTATGTCCTGAGTTGTCAACTACTAATGTTACGGCATAACTACTTACAATAATAAATGTATTTATAGAGTTACTACTGCCTTACTATTGTCCCAATTCTTCCACCTTCTTGTGGGGTCAGCTCTTGAACATTTTTGACCCAAGTTTCACAAACAAGCAGGCGAGACCCAATCTTAGACTGAAAGTAATTTAAACAGGAATTTGTAATTTGCTCATAGTTCTGGTGAGAACTCACCTACTCTTCAAGAACACACCGTGGGATATTTAACATCCACCAACTAATACTAGCAGACAGGCCACCCGGCTTACCATCCTTCCAATGGATGGAACACACAATGAAGAACTTTGTCTCCCAAGGGACACTGGATACCATTGGCCAGAGATGCAGAGCCAGGCTTGATGGCAGAGCTGAGCTGTTTGGAGAGCTGAGGCGTAAAACTGGACATTCACTGAGGGTGGACAAGGAGACCTATGTGTGAGGAAACTGTGAAGGGGTAGAGCATCACTTGCGGTCAAGTGATTCTCATCCTGCTTACAGAGGAATTTGCGCATTGCGTTCCTCCAAGCCCGTCCCTTGGTGTACTGTACCAAGAGCGGAGGGTGGTGGGCTCGTGACAGAGGAGCCTGAAGTGAAGCCCCGATGGGACAGTTACTTTGAGCAGCTATACCAGGCTGACACACCAGCTGTTGAGTTGGATGTCAGGGGTGTTACTGTCCCTATTGCTAACCATCCATTCAACTGTGGTCCACCTTTGTTTGTGGAAACAGAGGCTGCGGTGAACCGGTTGAAACGGGGTCAAGCTCCTGGGATCTGTGGCATCCATGCTGAACTTCTCAAGGCTGGTGGAAATGATGTACTCGTGTTGTCGCGTGCAGTTATGTGCTCTTTTGGGAACACAGGCATAAACCCAACTGACTGGAAGAGAGGCCTAGTTGTGCCTTTCTGAAAAAGGGAAGGGTGATCACCAGGACTGCAACAATTACAGAGGGGTGACACTGCTTTCAGTGCCAGGCAAGGTCTTTGCTCGGGTAATTACCTCCGCTACCGAAGGTAGATGGAGGTTATGTTTTTACCCGTATGTCTGTCTGTCTGATGTGAACAGGATATCTCAAAAAGTTGGGGAAAGATTGTGATGAAATTTGGTGGAGAGCTTTTGTATGTGACAACGACGAACTGATTAGATTTTGGTGAAGATTCGGATCCGGATTCGAGAATCATTTTATTTTTAAGTGATACTTCAGCATTGATAGGGCCAAAACCTAAATATAGCATGATATCACAAAGAGCTATTGATGGATTTAGATGAAACTTGGACAGATTGGGTGCGTGACAAGGATGAATTGATTCTATTTTGGTGATGATTGAGAACCGGATTCAGATACGATAATTTTTTTAATTTCTAAATGGATTCTTCATCGTTGAGAGATGTCATTTTTGCTTTCATAATTCCAGCAGAGTGAGCTTTTCTACTTTCCAA
The DNA here is from genome assembly GCF_056783735.1 of Eptatretus burgeri. Lineage (NCBI taxonomy): Eukaryota > Metazoa > Chordata > Myxini > Myxiniformes > Myxinidae > Eptatretus > Eptatretus burgeri. The sequence continues at coordinate 42,781,889 of NC_140970.1, read as the reverse complement.
AACTCATCCTCTTGTACACCGTGGTTCTGATTGCCTGCTGTAGCAATGTTCATTTGATTGATGTGCTTTCCCCCATTCTGATAACCCTATCAATGGATCATTCCGCATATCCTTTGTTTACTTATTTTCTGGATAGCTACCTTCGAGGCCACCTATTTATTAGATTACCCTAGATGTCACTGATGTGCTACATTAATAGTCCTCACAAAGCGGGGAGAAATCTAAGGCAAGTATTCTTTGCAATTGCCTCCATTTACTTTGTAGTTAGTAGGACCCGGTTGATGGTCGTTTGGTGGATCGCTATCTGGGGGAATGGTTCTGCCAGTGTGGATAGCAAGTGCTCTGGTCTTCTCAGATATTCCTTAACACCAGCTGGGTTACACTGCTTGCTATCTCAGAGTGTGGTTGCTGTGTGTACAGCAGTTCCTACACAATAAATAAATTCAGGCACTCGGGTGTTCACAAGTCATACTGGATGTGGATGGCTATCTTTGACTCAAAAAGAGGAGGAGGAGGAAGAGGAGGAGGAGGAGGAGGAGGAGGAGATTGGGACCATACTCTGTGCAGAGCGTTGGTGCTGCTTAAGCAGTCTCCTTGGCTACTGGGCACAATCCTGGATGGGTTGCCACTCCGACACAATATACCAGCATACTGGCAATCATTTTGCCGACCTCAGAAGGATGACAGGCTGAGTTAACCCCACCTGGTATTAATTAAACAGTTGAACAGGATTTGAACTCAGGACCCTATGATCCAAAGCCCACCACCCTAACCATTAAGCCAACACCAGGCATACTCGAAAGGAAATTGTTAATATGTCCCTTCCTTTCCCTCCCCTTACTCCTCCAAACCTTGTTTGCCTTTGTCTCCACTCCTTCTTTATAAAATGATTTGGACACAGGAGGAGGTCATTTTGCCCATCATACCTCTGCATTATCCACACCACATTGATTCTTTTTTTTTTTCTTCTCCTATCATCCTCATTTCTTTTGCTTTTCTCAATTTCATTCCCTGCCATTATTTCTTATACAATTGATTTCGTAAAACATTGCACGAACACATGGCAATTACAACTGCTTTTGTTTTGTGTTCAAACATTTGATAACTGTGGAATTGGAGGCACATGTTGGATTTGAGCAATTGAGAGAAATAAATTAATCCTTTGTCCACAATTTGTATCCAGTTCACAATCCAGAATAAAAGAACGAAGAAAGGGTCAGAATCATTATTTTGTTCAAGATTTGGAATGCATTTTGTACACCTCATAATTTGTATTGATGGTACAGGACAATTGGATTGTTAGTAAAGACTCTTAAAATCCTTTGAATACAATTTGCTCTTACAGTTTTATTTCTAAGACACAAAACATTAATGTATTGTATTTCTGAAGGATTAATTTTCATGTTTTGTTTTTACAATTGTCAGCAAGTATGAATGAGCACATAAGGACTAGTCCATCCATCCATTGGGACCATACTCTGTGCAGAGCGTTGGTGCTGCCTTAGCAGTCTCCTTGGCGATTCGGCACAATCCTGGATGGGTTGCCACTCCGACACAGGATACCAGCATGCTGGCACTCATTTTGTGGACCTCGGAAGGATAACGGGAAGAATCAACCCCACCTATTATTAATTCAACAGCCGAGAGGGATTTGAACTCAGGATCCTAGGATCCCAAGCCCATCACCCTAACCATTAAGCCAACACCAGGCATATAAGGACTAGTACGTATCTTGTTTCTACCTGATATCCTTTTGCAGTCTAACCTCTCATGGAGCTTGATTGGACTGCTTAAGTGATTACAGACGAAGAATTCTTGATGACTCAACAGGCATGAGGAAGCATGGTCATTTCACTCAAAGAATTTAGGGAATTTGGATTTTTTTTTTCAAGCTTCTCGGACAAAGTCTTGCTGTTGAAAAAGACACCATCAAAATAGGATCATGTAACTGCATAAAAATTCCGAATGATTATCTCAATAGTTGTTCAATTAACAAGCACAGTGTACAATACTCAATTGGTAGTTCACCAAGTTTCTCTCATATCCAAATTGCAGACTTCAGTGCTGAAAAAATCAGATGAGAAATGTATATTTCTTAAAACACGTTTTCCATTAATATTTCCCGACATTCTGATATTATACCCCAAGCTCCTTGGGCTCATCAGTATGAAGATGCAAATATGTTATCGGGTTTCAAAATAAACTGTCCCAGCTTTAAATTATGCATCAAGCTGAGATTTTTTTTCCCCCTAAACTGTATAAAGGCGATGAAATGAATCTTTCAGAATTTTATGCTCCAATTATGAGCGTGAGATTGTAATCATCGCTGAAGGGCAGAGTTGCAGGGAGGTAATTATGTAGCATCAAGCATCATTAGAGCTCACTCGTCACTTGTCTAGCTAGTGTGTGTGTGTGTGTGTGTGTGTGTGTGTGTGTGTGTGTGTGTGTGTGTATGTGTGTATGTGTGTGTGTGTTGTGATGTCACAAGGCATGGGTACCTGTGAGCGGGCAGCATAATGAACCTTCAACCCAATCACAATAAATATGGGGTTAAATTGTGATGGAATACTCACCGCTCGCCTGGGTGGGAGTATCTAAAACAACACTTGGGAAACTCGACTGCTTCACGAGAGACCTGTTTACTTAATCTGCTCCCCACAATCTCAAATCTATATCCTTCACACAAGCGATTCATAGCTGCAAAGTTGACTATCTCCATAATGCACTACAGAAGCTCAACCTTTATGCTCCGCTAAGTCCTTCCAAGCTTGTGCCATCAATAACCAAAATGTTGGTGTCATGCACATTACCACACGACCTCCAGGTTCCAATTTAAGTAGCACAACATCCTGGCTTGGACATGCATCCTTCATCAAAGCTGGATTGAAATCTTGGAATAACGAAGTACCATGTAACAATACAGTTGAACCATCCTCACAGGGAACACAGCGGTTTAAAGAGAAAATCCACCACCATCTTGTCATGGCAACTTGTGATGGACACTAAGTGTTGCCATTAATATGTGCCACACACATCCTTTAAGTGAATAAAAACTCAACACGAGAATATAAATGGGTTTTCTAGACCACCTGGCCCACTGGCTCACCCCCCACCCCCTCAGTGGAGCAGAGCTTTCTACCATCGATATCTTAATGCTGATCTCTCCCTAAGTTCACCAATGACCCAAATAATTCACAACATCCATTTCCATAAAACGAGTGGAATTGTCATCAAGACTCAATAGCATCAAAGATGGTACAGGTTCTTCCAAAATATGTGTGTCAACTAAGGCCCATCTGATTTTATTCCAGTTGTTCAGGACTTCTGAAGTCCACACAACACTCCCATAGTGCAAGTTCAATAATATTGCTCGACAAGAAGCACCATTTATCGAAGTACAAGATGCACTGACAGGATGGTGCAGAGGGAGCACACAATTCGGGATACAAAGAGTTCTGATATCTGAAAAATCCCAACTCAAAATTAAAATTGACATTCGATATTTAGCCCTCGCATGTGAAACGAAAAGTGGGTTTAAGCAATTGGTTCATGTCTGTCCATCAATTTATGACCAAGAAACAACATTTAAATTGAATGTTATATTTTGAACACGAATCGGAACATGAACCGGAAAACCTGCCATTTAACAGTAGTTTGTCCTTGAATTCGTCCCGGTTGCATTTGCACAGAGAGGAGGTGACATAATTGTTTTTACTCTGTCTGTCTGCCTGGTGGTCAAACAAAATTGAAAATCATTCCAAATAGGAAACTTACTGTTTTTAAGGACATCATAAAAGACACATACAACAGGCATGAACAACTAATGTAACATGTTAGATTGAGTGGTGCTGTTGACTTCGGGAATTATTATTTTTTACTACCGGAATTAATTAATTCCAGACCATCCAGCAGCTCGAGTCAAGCTGCGAGACGGTCTGGAATTAATTAATTCTCAACACATTAATTAATCAGTTAAGTTAGATTAGCTCGACTCGAGCTAATTCACGGCGGTAAACTTCCAGAAGTATTTTTTTATACGAGCTTTGCGATCTTTATTTTATTTAAATTGAATTACATTCTTGATCACTGTAGAACACAAATCGCCTTCTTAACACTTCCAAAAACCTCGTTTTGTTGTACTTGGACATGTTGAACAGGGTGGTGTATTAGACTGCTTCAATAATGCTAAATTTCTGGAATTTGTTTTTTTGTTAATGAACCTTAAAATCATTATTTTATTTCAATTGAAGTTTCTACTTAAACACTGCATGGGGTAACGTGTTCGATGAACTCTCTAGTTCTGTTTACCTTTTTATGTTTGACAGGAAAACAAAAGATAATGAAAAACAAAGGACAACAAAATAAATTTGATCAACAGAAGAAAAGCCAGTTCTTAATTTTCTTGTTGGGGTGGGGGGGGGGGGGAGGAAATTATCAACTAATCCTTTTCTTTTGAAAACAAATAAACTTTTCCTTTTCTTTTCTTGTTGATAGACAAATGCAATTTTTCTTAAGCACAGCATAATCCTTCTGTCAATCAAATGCCATTTCTAATAAAGGCTTTATTTTTCAGCAAGAGATAGTTAATTACAACTTACATTTATTTTGGTTTCTCTAATTTCTGTTCATAAAATGAAAAAATGGTTTACAGGTATGACATATTTGCATTTTGATCAGCTATATTTAATTTAAATTTGCACAGCAAGAAATTATGGGCGAGATTCAAATTTAGTTCCTGATTATTTATATCAATCGTTTTTGTTCCACTTGTGTTTCATTCTCTTATAGTGATGGCTTTTACTTTGAAGTAATCCTCTTTTTTGGGGAGATTTAAATTTTAATTGTATCATCGTAATCATAAATGTGATCAATCGACTCAATTTCACTTTCGATCAATTATATATTTTAGTGTAAAAGAGTAACACCCTAACACTTGAACCTCCTCCAACCTTAATATCTCAATTATTTTGTGCCATACCATACTCTTGCAGATATATATATATATATATATATATATATATATATATATATATATATATATATATATATGATGTTCCATACTCTTTCCAGAGCCTTGTTGCTGCTGAAGCAGTTTGTTGGCATGGGATATAAGGGTGGTTTTCCATTACCTTCCCAACATTGTTTGTCCATACTCCATCCTCTTTAAATACTGAGCATCAAGCAAACAAACAACATGTACCATTTTTAAAGTCTTTGGTATAACTCGGCCGTAGTTGGAACCACTGACCTTCCAGATTCAGTGCGGATGCTCTAACCATTATGCCACCATTCTGGTTCTTGCAGATATAAATGGTTGCTTTTACTTCACATAAGCTTTTGCTTTTACTTCAATTGTCTGGAATTCATTGGATTCCCTTTGAGAATATTCACACCTTGTATGACACTCATAACATTTCCAATGGCAGAAGCGGCTGAGCTTATTAAAATCTTTATTTTTCATAATAGTAGTGCTTATTCCCGTTAAGATGAGAAGAAATCCCTGTCTAATAACCCCCTTCAGGTTTCAAAATTGTTCTCCTTCACCTGGACTACTCTTCTGTTTGTCGTATTTTCCTAGAAGATGGCAATTTTAGCAGGAAAGATGAGAGCTCCTTAAACACATTACTAGACATGTTTTATCTCTTACAAAAGATTATAACACACTTATGCTGACACATATGATGAAATAACTACAGTATTTTAATATATTCCCCATTTATCAGCTGGATTTATATATTGTAAATTTATATATTGTGACCGTTGTGGGTCCAAAAGAGGAGCTCATGCACCTCTCGGGCAGGTCAAAGCACACACTCATAAAATAGAATCAGTGATGTCTGTATTCTGTTTAGCAATGAATTTAGATTGCATACATGATGAAATAGAAGACCAAGAAAGAACCCCAAAAGGTAAAGAACATTGCTCACCCTCTCACTGTTCCATTCGCCCTCTCATTTGCTCACGGTCATCTGCTATCTACTTGGAAATCAGCAAACATTACCGCACTGCATAACAATGGTGCAAATACAGATCCCTGCAACTACAGACCAATCAGCCTTCCCCCAATCATCAGAAAGGTAATGGAATCCATCATCGCTTCTGACATTAAACCCTTCCTCTTCTCCAATGGCTTGATTTCCGATCATCAATTTGGTTTCAGACCAGGTCACTCTACCCTGGATATGCTGCTTCTGCTCTCCCAACAATGGATGGAGGTATTCAATGCCAGACATGAAATCAGAGCCATGTCCCTAGACAAACTATGTGCTTTTGTCACAGTCTGGCACCCTGCGCTGCTCACCAAACTCTCTTCCTATGGTATCCAAGGCCAACCCCACTCATGGCTCGCAGACAACGTATGGCCCTAAGTGGAGTTCTCCCATCCCCTCTTGCTGTCCAGGCTGGAGTTCCTCAAGGCAGTGTTCTGGCCCCTGTTCTTTTTCTGGTTTTCATCAATGATCTCTCTGACTCTCTGGAAAATCCTCTTTATCTTTATGCTGATGACTCCATCATCTGTCGTATCATCTGTCATCCCTCAGACTGGCAAGCCCGAGCTTCTTCGCTCTCTGCAGATCTGGATAAAATCACAAACTGGTCCAATACGTGGAACATGTCTTTCAATCCTGACAAATCTCACACACTCACTATGTCTCTCTGAAGGGACCGTTTAGAACCCCCCCCCCCATCAACTTTCTCACCAACAATCCTCTGGAAGAAGTCCTTTCATTCAAGCTTCTGGGTCTCACTATCTGCCATGATCTTTGATATTTCCCGGGAAAGCCACATTTCCAACCTCGCCTCCAAAGCCAGTCGCCGACTGGGAATCCTCCATCGTGCAAAGTCCTTCCTCAGCCCACCTGAGCTCCTGACCACATACAAAGCTTTCGTCCACAGCCTGATGGAGTACTGCTCTCCACTAAGGGCTGGTGCTCCTGCCTCTCACCTTTCTCGGTTTCAGGCTATGGAAACCAAGGTATTTAGGATCATTGGTATCACCCCAGGCAGGTTTGTGGTCTTTCTGTCCTCAACCATCTCCTTTCTGGCCTGCCCCCCCCATATTTCCACAGGGCGCTTAAGGTCAGCCAACAACCCCTTCTGGTAAAACTATCAAAATCACGAATCACTGCTCACTTTCAACGTTTCATTCCTCTTTTTTCCCGCCTTTGGAATAAACTCCCACACTGTTCAATCCCATTTTTCCCTCCAGGCCTTCAAAACAGCCGTTCACTACCACCTCTTATTTTCCCCATTCTGAAACCGAAATTTTTTTCTACCCCCGTTAATCCACCCAAGCCCACCTCCTTCAAATTCCCTGCTCTCCTTCCTGAAAGTCCCTGTAATGTCCATCTTGTATACCCCATGTTGCCCGCCCCATCCCTCTCCCTTCCACAGGTCTCCTCATGTCTCTGTTCCCCACTGTTTTGTCCTTCCCTCTCTACCCCTCTTGTCTCATGCCCCCCTTGCTGTGCGTTTTGTGTTAGCTCTCATACGAGCCTCGATAATATATACAAAAAAAGAAGAACAAAGAAGGAGTCATCAGGAGGAACCTGGACAGGATTCGGGTTTCAGCCGCTACTCCACAACCCGAATACCCATCCAGGCACAGCCAAGTGAGCCTTACAGAAAATTTTCTGCAAGGATTCACTTCTCCTTAGACAGCTAGATAGCAAAAAAGAGAAAGAGAGGAAAAGAGAAGAAAAGGCAAGAATTAAAAATGAAAAGAGAATTGTGAGAAAAATAATTAGAAAAGTGTGAAAGGAACAAAGAAAAAGAAGTCAGGAAGAACCCAGATAGATATATTTCAGCAGTTATTCCCCAGGCACAACGCAGCATCATGTACAAGTTACCAGAGGTCCAACAGCAGGGAAGCACAGTCCACATGGCATCAGGATATGGTACAAACATAATGAAATGGAAGACCAACATAATGAGATAGACATGCGTTGCACGTGTGAGTTAGTGTAGGTTATTTTCCTTTCCACCTTCTCTATCTCATCCATCCTCCACATCTCACACCACACGTACTAACAATCCTTTCACATTCCATCCTCTCAATACTATCACACCACATGTGCTGTCAATACTTTGGCATTTCTCAATCCTTCCACATCAATTACAGGCCTCCTAACCAGTGGGAGGAAAATGACCATAACGAGGCAACAAGCGTGGATCTCAAGGTGAGGGCGGGCTAAGAATTAACTCGCGACCCCTCGAAGCTTCCTCCCCCTTGTCCCTCACAGCCATGATGCCAATGCAGCGCAGCTGGGCCAAACAGATGCGACCAGTGTGTGGGCAAAGTAACCATAACGAGGCAATGACCACGGGTCTCAATTCGATGAGGGTGGGATAAGAATTTCCTCGTAACCCCTCAAAGCTTCCTCCCCCTTGTCCTTCCCAGCCATGATGCCGATGCAGCTCAACTGGACCAATCAGATGCAACCAGCATGAGGAAGGGACTTATCACCAACCAGGGCAAAAATGTGGGGAGGGGATGAAATATAAGGAGAACGTGCGAGAGATTCAGAGTCTCTGTTTGGAAGCCTATCTATGAGTTTGCCTGCCAACAAGTCTGCCGCTCGAAGTCTGAGCTCTGTCGCCTTTCGATTTTCCGGCCTTTCGCCCGAGTCCATAGGTTCAAACTGCACAGAATTCACACTTTTGCTTCAATCTTTCCTTATCTTTCACTCTTTAACACAATTCTTCCATGCCTTACACATCTCCACACATACACTTTCTTTTTCAAGGAACGCAACACCTCTTCCTCTTATTCTTCTTCATCTTCGTTCTCTCTGTCTCGGTTCTCTCCGCAATTTTACTGACATATGCGCAGACCTGGCGCGCCATTTTCAGCACAAAGGCCAAGGCCATGCTCCCTCAGAAAATGCCATCAGCCCTCTCATAAACTGAACAAGCATTCCCGAAGCCATGCAGGTGATCAAACGAGACGCTACATCTGTTGCAGCAGTTTGTAAGAATGCAAGCTGCCACAGTTTTCCCATATGACCAGAGAGCTGTTACAGGAGGGAAAGAGAGACAGTGATGTGGGGGTGGGGTGGGGGTGGATAACCCTTCTCCGTCCCTCTACTCAAACAATCTGTGTTTTTCTTTGTGTCTGGATCCAAGTAATGCAAGGGTGTGAAGTCATTGTTTTAAGTTGTTCTGGGCGAAATGTTTGCGTAGGGATACGGGAAAAGTAACGGTGCCTGTAAATGTCTTTGAATTGCTTGCATTGCCTTTCCTTGTTTTATTCCCCCCCCCCCCCCACCATTTGTGCATTTGAGTTTTCCCACCATTTCTCACTTTGAATTTCTCCCTCGCCATACCAGCCAACTTTTCCCGCTCTTTTGCTTGTGCAATAAATTAATGAAACTGATGATTCATGCCCTGACTTATCCTGCTTACGTTTGATCTGGAGTAGTGCTCCCAAGGCAATTGGTCTGAGTTTACAATTGCAATGGGAGCCCGTAGAGAGTAGCACATGACATTGGTCCACTCAGCTAATTAGGTAGCTGCAGCAAAGTTGCCAGGACGGTTCCCTATCGACTCAATTCATCTCACTGGTATGGTAAACTGACATTGGGCATGAAGATCTGACCAGAGGTTAGTGTTGTCAATGGCATCTGTGGTCCTTTTTATAGACATACTGTTGTGAAGGTTATCCACTCGCATGGCTCATCACTATGTATATGTAAGTATATATATATACATATATATATATATATATACATACATACATATATATATATATATATATATATATATATATATATATCTTCTTCTTCTTCTTTCGGCTGCTCCCGTTAGGGGTTGCCACAGCGGATCATCCGTATGATCCGCATAGTGATTTGGCACATGTTTTACGCCGGATGCCCTTCCTGACGCAACCCTGGTCGCCTCTTACGACACACAGGGATATGGTACACCTATTTTTAGCCGGGGTATACACCTATTTTTAACCGGGTATACACCGGCCCAGTATACTGGTACTCATTTCGCCGACCTCGGAAGGATGACAGGCTGAGTCAACCCCCTGGTGTATTAATTCAGTGGCTCAACGGGGCTTGAACTCAGGACCTTTTGGATCCCAAGCCGCTGCCCTAACCACTGCGCCAACACACCAGGCTATATATATATATATATATATATATATATATATATATATATATATATATATATATATATATATATATATATATATATATATATATATATACATACATACATACATACATACATACATACATACATACATACATATATACATACATATATTGTTACAGTTGTGGAAATTCGCATTACACCATAAATAGTCCTCAGGTGAGATATCTCGATAAGTCCATGTGTAGTTAGCCCACACCTGTTGTATAGAGGGAATTTATGTGATCCATTCGGGCTGCGATGCTTCAGTTAGTCGTTTTTCTTTCTCCATTATTAATTTGAACAAGAACAAAACAAACCAACAACGACGCTTGTGGGTTTTTCCCGCCATTTTTCCCCGCGCTTGGTGTGAAGGAAGGGGGGAGGGCAGCTCGCCGCCGATTGGTGGATGAACAGCTTGAGGCGGTCGGGGTGAGGGAACGCCCCTTTTCGGGAACTTTCTCGAAGGAAGGTGGAGCCGAAAACGGGGCAGGGCGAAGGGTGGAGCCAGCCCATACAAAAGTAACGAACGAGTTGGTCTTCAGTTTTTTGGGTTGGTTCGAAGTTCAGTTTTGGTTGGTCTTCAGTTGGTTTGAGTTCGGAGTAAGCCTTCTGGTTCTTCACGAGCTCGTTGTTCCTGCCTTGTTCTGCGAGCCCTGGGACCCCGTGCGCGAGCGCGGGAAGTAGCGCCGAACGAGCCCCGTCCGTTCCCCCAAAAACCCCGTCCGAGCTGTCGGGCGGATGACACGAGCTACGCGCGGGACGAGCTCGGTGTTCCACGCCAGGAGGAGACAAAGGAGGGACTTGAGGCTGCGGTCCCCCAAGGCTGGACGACGCGCCCAGGGAAGTCGCGACTTCCTTTTCTTTTGGGGTTTTGTGTAAATGTCTGTGGGTGGCGCCAGTCCGTGAAGTGGAAACTGTGTAAGTGTTGCCGTGTGTAAATCATTCCCTTTTATTCGGTTTTAACTCTTTCCATGCTTTTGTTGCATTTTGACTGTATGGCTGTATATACGTGCTTGCTTTGTGTCTGTGCGTGTGAATAAAGTGCTGCTTGTTGAACTGTTTTCCCGCGTCACTTCGTCTTTTCCTTTTATTGAACCTCCATCTTGCATCACGTAAGCGATTGATAGTGGGTTTAAAACGCCCGGTAATTAATCGGAACCGTCGAGGCCGACGATAACTCCACTCGGTTATCGCTGTAATACGGAACGAACCGCTTAAGCGGTTCGTGTCCAGAGTTGGCCTGTGGCGTGGTAGGATCGCCCGGTCGACCACTCGCGCAGGTACTTAGGTAGGTCGAATTTGGAGAGCAACTCTATCCTGCATGGGTGGGCGATTGGCACGATCGTGGTGAGGTTAAACCCCCACCCGTGACTGGCTCCGGGCGGTAGTTCCCGGAGGGTCACGACAAAATTGTCCGTTCCGGTGGGCGAGGCAGCCGCCATTCGAGTTACGTGGCCGATCGCATGCCGGCGGGTGAGAATTCGCAACAATATATATATATATATATATATATATATATATATATATATATATATATATATATATGTATATATATATGTATATATATATATATATATATATATATATATATATATATATATATATACATATATATATATATATACATATATATATATATATACATATATATATATAATGGAAGCCTGGTGTTGGCGCAGTGGTTAGGGCAGCGGCTTGGGATCCAAAAGGTCCTGAGTTCAAGCCCCGTTGGGCCACTGAATTAATACACCAGGGGGTTGACTCAGCCTGTCATCCTTCCGAGGTCGGCGAAATGAGTACCAGTGTACTGGGCCAGTGTATACCCCGGTTAAAATAGGTGTACCATATCCCTGTGTCGTAAGAGGCGACCAGGGTTGCGTCAGGAAGGGCATCCGGCGTAAAACATATGCCAAATCTCTATGCGGATCATACGGATGATCCGCTGTGGCGACCCCTAACGGGTGCAGCCGAAAGAAGAAGAAGATATATATATATATATATATATATATATATATATATATATATATATATATATGTTCTTCTGCTCTTCTGGTCAAAAACTCCATGCTCTTCTAGTCAAAAAAGCTGCACAAAGAAACTATGAAAACTACACAATTTAGGCTCTTTGATGTTTCAAACTATACCCAGGTTCCTCAACATTATTTATGATCATGTGCTTGTGAGAGTCAACATCCCTCACTGTCAAGTCTGGCAGTTCACTCAGGCAGACCGGTAGGGATGCAAGCTTCCATCTCACTTCAGGACTGGTCTTCTTTACTTCCACCCTTGATATTAATGCAGCCTTGAAATTCTTCTACAGAAACCTTTTATGCATTGATCCATCCCATCTCTTCAGTTATCATACCCTCCCACATCTCTCACCAGTGGGTCTTTCTTTATCATTTATATATTGACTGCTTTTGACATTTGCACATGGTACATGCTTGGGAGTCTCATTGATATGCATTTCTGGCTGCGCTGTCACTGATGATTCCCCAATAAGCGAGAAACTGGCCCAACAGCTGAGGGTGTGTGCAACATTGGGATTCTCACGTGTGCACTATTTTTGAATGTCTTTACAGCTGTGGAGGAACTCTAGGAAGGGTTTGAAACAGGAAAGGGCTTACCTTGTTAGCCTTTCTTGGTTGCTTTATGCAGCTTCTTCAGAGAGAAGACCATGGGAGGAGCGAATTTATTTATATAATCCTCGCCACCTGGGTTTAATTGATTAGGTGAGAATTGAATGCCTGATATTGGCTTAATGGTTAGGGTGGTGGGCTTGGGATCCTAAGATCCTGAGTTCAAATCCCCCTTTCCTGTTGAATTAATACCAAGTGTGGTTGACTCTGCCTGTCATTCCTCTGAGGTCAGAAACGTGAGTGCCAGCTTGCTGGTATCCTGGAGTGGTGACCTGTCCAGGATTGTATCCAATCACCAGGGAGACTGCTTAAACAGCACTAACACTCTGCACAGAGTATGGTCCCAATGGATGGAATAGTGAGAGCTGATTGGTTTGAGATGTTGGTGTGTCTTTCTTTAACACACACACACACACACACACACACACACACACACACACACACACACACACACACACACACACACACACACACACACACACACACACACACACACACTTTCTGCTACATGCTATTGAGGTGTGCTTACACACTGTGTAAGCATACGAATCGTGTTTTCCCATTGTGTCGGGTTGCTCACCGGCATTTGATTTTTTTCCATTTATCTATTTTCATTTAATTTTTTCCATTTATTTATATTTCATTTATGGATGCTTTCTGATGGTTCTGTGAGTTTTTTTTCCTGGTGGATCAGCTTCGATGTCCATCGGCACACAAAATTATCGTGATTCCCCCATTGTCTCGGGTTCCTCACCTGCACTTGTTTTCATTTTTTTCATTTCTTCATATTGTTGTGGTTGAGGAAATTCGCAAACCACCATTCAGGTCCCGTAGGTGAGATATCTCTGTAAGTACATGTGTAGTTAGCCCCAAACCCGTTGCTTAGAGGGAATAAATGTGATTCATTCGGGCTGCGACCCTTTAAGATAGCCGTTTTTCTGTTCTATCTATTTTGAACCAACCACGTCTCAACCGCCCTCATACAACAACCACCAACCACAACGCCGCTTAACAACAACAACAACGCCAACAGCCACGACCTTTACCTTCACAACTCGCTCTCGCAAACATCGGATCACCACCATTCCAAGCGTCACCGTGGCCAGGGACCGCCACTTTAGACCCTCCACCACCTTCGCCTCTCCTTCTGCGGCCTTTCCCGCACCACTTGTGAACGCCGAGCGTCAGGCTATCCTGGCCTTGTGCGGGACGCACGCTGAGCCGCGGGTGCAAAAAGCGGCCTTTCCGAGGAAAAGTAGGATCAGGAATGATACACGCCCACTTCTGTTCCGTCCTATCAGCAAGCGCGGGGCGATTTGGCCCCGCCTCCAGGCGCGTCGGAGTAGAATCGATATATGCAAATTCGAGGATCAGGGGAGGTTCACGCCCACTTTTCCTCCGTCCAATGGGCGAGCGTGGCTCCGCCCCCAAGCTCATCCTGATCCGGAAATTTGCAAATGGGTTCTCCTACACCACTATAAAGCGCTGAGCGCGGGGCGAATTTAGTTTTCTGTTTTGGGCTCGGGCGAGTTGGAGAGGTGTGGCGGCGGCGAAGTGTGGCAGCGGCAGAGAGTTTTGGGTCGGAAGCAGTTGGAGGCAGTCGCAGTTTTGGGCTCGGGCGAGTTGGAGAGGTGTCGAGGCGGCGGAGTATGGCAGCAGCAGTCAAGACGGGTCTGGAGGAGAGTCGGAGTCTGGCGGGGTTCAGAGTCTGTCGGGGAGCTGCAGAGAGGGGAAGCTGGGAACACGGTCGAGGTCGCAGTGGAGTCGCTCGTCGCGGGACCCAAGCAAGCCAGCTATCCTCTTTCCCCAGAGCATCAACAATTCCCCCCTCCATCCCCCCCCCCCCCGCGCTGAGATAGTGCGGAAAAGGGGGCCCCGTTCCCACCCCATTCCAAGCAGTGCCAACGAATTCCGCGGAGGAGCGCAGAGTCGGGGCACCGCCGCGACATTTGCGGCTCATCACAAGACGGGTAGTCTCCGCCCGGTCTCGGCCCACAGGCCCGTCTGCCCCCTTGTCGTTGAGGGTGGCCCTTTTTCTTTTGCTTTTGAGTATATATGTTGTCGGTGCCGTCTGTAAAGTAAAACTGTGTAAGTATTGCCGTGTGCTCGCGTAGTCGGTAGTAGATCTGCATTGTTGTGTTTCTTTTGTTGCACTTGCTTTTGGTGCATAATTGTTGTAATTGTATATGTGTGCTTTCCGTGTGCCGCGGAATAAATGTGCCTCATGTTGAACTGTTTTTCCCGTTTCGCTTCGTCTTTTCTTTTATTGAATCTCCATCTTACTTCACGTAAAGGGTTGGTAGTGGGCTAAATACGCCCGATAATTAATCGGAACCGTCGAGGTTGACGATAACACCGCTCGGTTATCCCGATAGTACGGAACGGGTCGTTTAAAGTGGCCCGTGTCCGGAGTCGACCTGCAGCGAGGTGCGATCGCCCAGTCTACCCTCCGTGTGGGTACTTAGGTAGGTCGAATTTGACGAACAACCCTATCCCACGCGGGGGGCCGATTGGCACGATCGTGGTGAGGCCGAAAGGCCCACCCGTGACTAGTTCCCTGCGTTAGTCCGAGAGGGTCACAACGGAATTGTCCGTCCGGTGGGCGACGTGCCGCGATTCGAGTTACGTGGCCGCTCGCACGCCGGCGGGCGCGAATTCGCAACAATATTTTCATTTATGGATGTTGTTTGCCGATTCTGTGATTCTTTCCAGGGTACTGACTTCGATGTCAATCAGCATGCAAAATTTGAGCTTTCTCCATCATCCAGAAGGCACTGATCTTTAATATCAGTCAGTCAGTGGTTAGAAAGAGCTTTATATACGAGATAGAAGATATATATACAGTGTCGACAAAAAGTTTACACCCCTTTCAAAATTCTCACCTTTTGTTGCCTTATAGTCTGGAATGAAATTGTATTAAATCAGACTTTTTCCGCCTTAATTTATACATTGTAACCCACAACTTCCAAGTGAAAAACAAATTCCACAAATTTCAGAAAATTCATGAAAAATACAAAACCAGAATATCTTCGTTGGATTAGTGTCCACCCTCCTTATAATAGCAATTGTAAATTAGCTCAGGTGGAACCAATTACCATCAAAATCACACACCAAGTTAATTGGCCTCCACATGTGTTAAATGGAAGTGATTCTGATTCATTCAGAATAAAATCATTTGTTCCAATCAGTTTCCTCTACTGGGTAGTACAATAAACAGCAAAGACTCAACCATGAAACCAAGGAGCTTTCCAAAAACCTCTGGGATAAAGTTGTGTGAAGGCACAGATCATGGGTTGGGTATAAAAATATTTCAAAGGCCGTGAATATCCCTTGGAGCACAGTCAAGACAATCATTAAGAAGTGGAAGACATATGGTACCACCAAGACCCTGCCTAGATCAGGCTGTCCCTCCAAACTGGATGACCAGGAAAGGAGGAGACTGATCAGAGAGGCTTCCAAGAGGCCAATGGCAACTTGGAAAGAGCTACATGCCGTTATGGCAAAGACTGGTCACTGTGTGCATGTGACAACAATATCCCAAGGACTCCACAAGTCTGGCCTGTATGGTAGGGTGGCAACAAGGAAGCCCATATTCAAAAATCCCACCTTGAGTCCCATTTGTGGTCTCCAAAAAAACGCTTTCGAGATTCTGAAGCAATGTGGCAAAAAGTTTTGTGGTCCGACGAAACCACGATGGAACTTTTTGGCCTCAATGCAAAATGTTACATTTGGCGCAAACCAAACACATCACATCATCCAAAGAACACCATCCCCACTGTGAAGCATGGCGGTGGCAGAATCATGTTTTGGGGATGTTTCTCATCAACAGGGACTGGGGCACGTGTCAGGATAGAAGGGAAAATGGATGGAGCAAAATACAGAAAAATCCTCAAGGAAAACATGCTGTCCTCTGCAAGAAAGCTGAAATTGGGACAGAAATTTATTATTCAGCATGACAACGACCTGAAGCACACAACCTAAGCTGCACTGGAGTTGCTAAGGAACAAAAAGATAACTACCCTTGAGTGGCCCAGTCAGAGCCCGGACCTAAATCCAATCAAAAATCTGTGGCATGACTTGAAAATTGCCGTCCATCAATGCTCCACATGCAACTGGACGGAGCTTGAACAGTTTTGTGCAGAAGAATTGGGAAATATTGCCCAATCAAGGTGTGCAAAGTTGGTGGAGACCAAGCCATACAGACTCACAGTTGTAATTGCTGTCAAAGGTGCTTCCTCCAAGTAATAACTCAGGGGGGTGGATACTTATCCAACCAAGATATTCTAGTTTTGGATTTTTAATTAATTCTCTTAAGTGTGTAGAATTTTTTTCATCTGGAAGTTGTGGGTTATGATATGCAATAAGGATTGAAAACGTCTGATTTAATGTCATTTAATCCCAGGCTATAAGATAGCAAAAGCTGAAAATTCTGAAAGGGGGTATAAATGTTCTTGAAGCATTGTATATTTTTCTATACTAATAAAAGGCAATGTGTGTGTGTGTGTGTGTGTGTGTGTGTGTGTGTGTGTGTGTGTGTGTGTGTGTGTGTGTGTGTGTGTGTGTGTGTGTGTGTGTGTGTGTGTGTGTGTCCTTCATACCTCCAAAACTATAAAACCTAACAACCTGAAATTTTGCATGCATACTAAGAAAACCCCAAGGAAGTGGAAGAGTGAAAATTGTGTTTGGGTTAATTAAAACACCCTTTTTGAAGATAATTAACGGCCTTATTTAATTATATGCTTCATCAGGTGATCCTCGGCCAACTTGCTGTCTGGGGTCTTAAGGCGTTTCCTGGGTAACCTCGCTGTGGTCTGAATCTACCATGTTTTTTGGCCTGCTCAACCATACCTTGACTTGGAACAGCTGCAACGATTTCTTTACGATAAAGTGTTTTTTTCTTCACTTTCCTCACTCATTATTGAATGCCTGTTCATCATAGCGACAAATCACTGGGTATATTACAGTGCTTATAAACGCCTGGAGATGCCAGCATTCATGGCTATATTTCATTTTTGCATATGAATAACCGAGAGAATCTCTTAAACGTAAACTAAACCAAAATTACAAAATAGAAGCTCCAGATGTGAAAGTATCAGCAGTTCCGACTCCCCAAAAAAGTGTTGATTTGTCCAATTCGGACATTGCACGGGCGTTTCTGGGTGCATAGTTGTGTCGATGGTAATTGGTAATCGCTTGCCAAGCCAGGCATTCCGTTAGAGTGCTTGAGTACTTAAGCCACTTACTGAGCTGCAGTACAGTTTGTGTCCCAATCGGGCTGTACAGTCGACAGTTACTACCGGGTACAGCACACACGGATGTGGTACATATGGGAACATATGGATCCTTCTTTGCCACCAGCCAACAAACCCACCGAACTTTCTCACTCTACCCTGAGGATGGTGTCATATTTATAGATCCCCCCTGGGCGGGGAACGGCCTTGGCGAAGCTGATGTCACCATTTGCCCTGATTGGACAGGGCCTTCATGGGGTCCGCCCTTTCTGGGTGGGATTCCGGCCAGGCAAAGAAAGCCCGCCCACTCCACACGTGTGTGAGGAAGGTGGACGGTGGTACAGCCAAGATTTAATTGGAATGTTTGGGAAGCCGAGAAGGAACTGCGGACGTGAAGATTTTGCCTCGGAAAAATGAGGCTCCGGAGACGCATGTGGACAGTGGATCGTGATGGAGGGGATATAAAGATCTATTAATCTAACTAAAAAAACATCGCAACGCACCCCCTTTTCCTTTCCCACTACACACTAGGAGGGGTTCTCTCTGCACATATACTTAATGGGACAACTTAACTTAACTAACTTCGGGACAACTGTATGTTTGTATGCATACGGTTCTGACAACCGTAACAATATATATATATATATATATATATATATATATATATATATATATATATATATATATATATATATATATATTGTTGCGGATTTGGAAAGCTATCGCACTCAACATTCAGGTTCCTATAGATTAGTTATATCGGTAAGTATATGTTTTATAGATATCTCCCGTCCCTGGTCTAATGGGAAAATCAAATGTGAATGCGCTACGATTGTATTAGAGTTTCAACACTGCCACAACGGCGCCATTCCGGAACTGGAATGTTCAAAATGGAACTGGCGCTGCTGCGTTCTTAAGGCGCGCACGTGGGCAGAGTCTAACACAGACATGCCGCCCCTCCGTGGCCAATCGGCGGGAAGCCGGCGTCTTCCGAGCTCCGCCTCCGACCCAGCACCGTCTCCATTAAACACGCGGTCTGAGGTGAAGCCGTAGGCAGAGCCACAAACGCCCCCCCCCGCCCCCCACTGGAGACTCTGCCCAAGGGATGGAGTGCCCCGCCCACCACACACCTGTCCAATCGGGAGCGGACGAGGAGTCACATGGGGCCTCCCGTCCAATGGGAGGGCGAGTGGGGAGGAGAGAAGCCTTTGTTGAGCGGGAGGGGACTGATATAAGGTGTGTCCTGAGGAGATTATCGGAGTCGGCTCTCTTGGAGTTGTTCTGGTTCTTTCCTGCTTCTCTTCTCCCACTTCTTCTCTGCCCGGCTCATCACCTTGGCTTCTCCTGCAACAACCTCGTCCCGGCTCCAGAGCTTCGTGCCGTCGCCTTCCGCCTGGCTGGTACGGCGACACCAGTCCCAAGACCAGGAGACGTCCAGCCGTGCGCTCGTGGCCAGGTAGCCAGCCACACCTGGCTCACAGCCGGTCCGTCCTCCTCGGCTGGAGAGTCGCAATAAAGGCCGTTGAGGTCCACTTTCTGTACGAGTTCCGTCGAGGGTGGAATACCCCGGGAGCTGGACCACGTGGGTACTTAGGTAAATTGAAGTTGGCAATCAACCATACCCCACGTGGTCTACCCATTGGTGTATTTTGGTCCAAAATAACCAGGACCCACCAAACTCAGACTTCTCCGGGCCGGCGATCTGTAATTCCAGGCGATCGAGCCCAGACGGGCCCACTGCTCCATCGAGGGTCGTGCTCGTGGCGACGCTCTGGCGAAAGCACAACAATATATATATATATATATATATATATATATATATATATATATATATATATATATATATATATGTATCATTCTCGCTACAAACCCCACCTCCACCCCTCACCGTTCTCTCTTCTATATTTTTTTTTTCATACTCCTTTTCCAGGTGGTTCCTCCATCGTCACCTGGAATGCTTTTCCATGAAAACAAGGCCTCATCTCCATACAGCCACTGCTGACGCTCACCTGACTATGCAGGTAACAAATCTCGTTTGGGTATCTCTCAACAACCGCTCGTTGGACACAAAGTCAGACCAACGATAGCCAATAATTCTCCAAAGAGACCTGGTACCAAAGGAATTAAGTCTCAACTCACATCCCTGGTTAGAGTCAAGTCTCACACCCATAGAGCAAGACTGGAAGCACCAAGGACCTGAAGACCCAGACTTTCGTCCTCCTGCACAGGTACTCACAGCACCACACCCCATGATCCACTGAATCCTGACACCCCAGGCTCGACCCATACGTCTGTTGACCTCTGGCTCACAGTCAGCAGAGATATGAATATCACTGCGAAGGTAAGTGAATCTCTCCTTGACCTTAACAATCTCACCACAAACACGTACAGATAGGATCGCAGCATCCAAGATGTCATTGAAAGCCTGGATCTTAGTTTTGTCCCAGGAAACCCGTAATCCCAGCGGCTCCGACTCATCATTCAGCACCTTGAGAGCTTCCAAAAGGCTACCTAGAGTCTCCACAAATAAGACTATCATCTACAAAATCAAGGTCAGAGATCTTGACATTCCCAAACAATGCACCGCAGTTTGATCTCTCTGACATCCTCCCGAGAATCCAGTCCATACAAGTGCTGAAAAGTGTGGGGGCCAGTAAACACCCCTGATGAACTTCAATAACAACTGGAAATTAGTCAGAGATGGTACCACCACATTTCACAGCACTCTCAGTACCAGAGTATAGTTCAGACATCAGATCGATCAGTTTTGGTGGCACCCCACGAAGACCGAGACTCCTCCAGAGGGCATC
Organism: Eptatretus burgeri; assembly: GCF_056783735.1. Lineage (NCBI taxonomy): Eukaryota > Metazoa > Chordata > Myxini > Myxiniformes > Myxinidae > Eptatretus > Eptatretus burgeri. Next base: position 42,761,069 of record NC_140970.1, on the reverse strand, counting down.
CTGATTCACTGAATCAAATGCCTTACAGAGGTCAAGATAGGGTGCAAGCAGCCCCTTACGAAACACTCATCTGTGTTCAGTGAGGAGCCGAAGAGCAAGGATACGGCAATCGTTGACCAATTTGGTGTAAAGCCTGACTACTCTGGACACTGGTGCTCAAGCAGATGGTGGCAAACCCTATCAAGAATTATCCGAGCAAAGACCTTGCCCGGCATTGAGAGTAGCGTCACCCCTCGGTAGTTGTTGCAGTCTTGGTGATCACCCTTCCTTTTCCAGAGAGGGACAACAAGGCCCCTCTTCCAGTCAGTTGGGATGATGCCTGTGTTCCACGCAGAGCACAAAACTGCATGCAACGACACAAGTTTTTACAGTTCTATGCCTCAGCTGCCTGAACAGCTCCGCTTTGCCATTCAGCCTGGCCCTGCGACTCTGGGCCATGGTATCCAGTTTCCCTTGAGAGACAAAATTCTTCTTTCCCCTCCAATGAGTTCCAAGACATCTCCCGGCAACATCAATGATGGTGGTCTTCAAGGCACTCCACAACTCTTCAGGATCCCCCAAAATCATCTAGAACCCCCAAATCTCCACTCAGCCTGTTCGCAAACTCCTCAGCTACCCTCTCATCCTTGAGCTTGCCAACATCCAGCTTCGGCTAGGAAGGTACCATTCTCCTGGATTTAAGGTGCAACTTAAGAGTTGCTACAACAAGCCAGTGGTCAGTATTGAGGAACTGAGCATTCCGGTAGACCCTGCAGTTATGGATCATCCTCCAGCAGCCATCAGCGAGCACATGGTCAATCTCCTTTGCCACACTGCCAGCGTTGGAATACCAAGTCCAGCGATGAGCCTGTGGGTGCTGAAACCATCAACCAGCCACCCTAAGTCCATGACTTCTTGCAGAGTCAAGGATCTTTGTGTGATTCTGGTTCACAGTTCCAGACCCATGGGGAACAACACACATCTCATAACCATCTCTATTAGTTCCAGTCAATGCAGTGAAATCCCCCAAGACTAGAAGTGTTTGTTGCCTGGGGCACTGATAAACCACAGGCTCCAGTGTGGCATGGAATGCATCCTTCACGGTGAGATCACCTGCCTCAGTCGGAGCATAAACAGAGACCAGGGAAATAACACCCAAGGAGTGACGAATCCTTAGTCTCATAATAGGCTCGGTGACCAGTGTTACCTCACTTATGACCTCAATTTCCCTGCAGCCACACTGCATGGTGGCTTGTACGCAGGATGAGAATGACTTGACCACAGGTGATCCTTGACCGCCAAACAGATTCCTCGCACATAGGCCTTGGGAACGGAATGTGAAGGTAGCATGAGGGAAGGTAATGGGAAGGCAGTGGGAGGGAGGGAATTGAAAGGAGGTGCGAGGGAAGGAAATGGGAGGGGAGTGTGAGGGGAGGGGAAGAAAATGTGATAGGAGCAGAGGGAAGGCAGCATCAGGGGAGGGTAGGCAACATACCAGGGCATAACCGGGGTGAGAAAACGAGCCCAAAAATCAGCGTTTACTATTTAACTGCCATGTCCTCGAGAAAACCGAGTGGTAGCATTTAAAAATAAAAAAAACAATGTTATCTATTGGTGAAGACCTGCCTGCATGCATCCCACCCCCCCCCCCCAGCATTCCCCACCGAGGCGTTCCTCCATCCTCCTCATGGTCCATGCTAAATATCCACAAGCCCCAGCGATATACTCATCCTTTCACTCGCACACATGCACGAATTTCCCTACAGCTTCACTGCATCGTGGCACATCCCGCATGGCTTCGATGCTGCAGTACATCCACTCCCCAAGAGGCTTCGGTGCTGCAGAACGTCTGTTCCACACATGCAGAAGCACATGGTTCATGAGACGGCTGCATAACCTCCTCCACAGCTCCACACACCACAGGCCCAAGTTCAAACTGCACGCCTACCAAACCCGTGCACCGCACATACGTACACACACACACACACACACACACACACACACACACACACACACACACACACACACACACACACACACACACACACACACACACACACACACACACACACACACACACACACACACACACACACACACACACACACACAGTTCCTATAGAAAGTCTACATCCCCCTTTCAAATTTTTCACCATTTGTTGTCTTTTAGCCTGGAATTAAATTACATTAAATCAGACGTTTTTCCACCTTCATTTACACATCGTAAACCACAACCTCCAAGTGAAAAACAAATTCTACAAATTTCATAAAATTAATCAAAAATACAAAACGTGAATTTCTTGGTTGGATAGGTGTCCTGCCATTTTATCCTGATAAGTGTCCATAACCCAAAACTCGGTGGGAAAAAAAACTTTTAGTAAACAATACGATGACATAATGGGCTGTTTTGCCAGATGTTTTGGGTTTAAACCTGCCATAAGGAAATAGTATTGTGCGATTTTGATTTGAAGCTTCTGCCAGACTCGAGACAGTATCAGGGTTATTACCATGGGGAGGGCGCAGGGGTGTAGAGGAGAGACTATTGTCAATGAGAACCCTGTTGGCTCACTAGTGCCTTCCAGGGAGATGATATTCTGCATTCAGTGCTTCTGTATGTTATCCATGTGGTGGCAGCCCACATTGTACTTCGCCTTTTAACGCCTTTCGGACAATTTGGAACGGTCACCATCGATGAAAAAGGTCGTGCTATCCAAAATCATTCTTGCTAACTTAAGTACAAATTCTGGTCTGTAAGAGTTATACCGGTAAAAATTGTCAGCCCGCAAACATTTGAATGTACTGATTTTAACATGGGAATGAAAGGTTTGTTTGACAGAAATGAAGAAGATATTAAAATACAACATTGAAACAGGAACAGCGACTGTGGAAGCATTTCATTTGGCAAGGAGTATGCTGGCAGGTTTGTCATTGCCCTCACAGTGGAAATCTCCAGGGCAGGGCTTTGAAATCTGGGGAAAGAACCTGCTTGCAATGGCTTGCTCGTTTCACAAGGCACACTGTAACATCTTTAACGTTCATGGGTGCCAGTAAATGGGACAGTTATGGTGTTTTGGGTTCGCGAAAAGCGTTTATCTGGATGATATATCCAGAATCTCATCGAACCAGAACTGAAAACTTGATCCCTCTTCATTAAATGCTGGACTTTCAGCTTCAGATGAGCAGGGAGGCCACTTTTATCCACTTATGTTGAGGTGGGGTTGGGGGAGGTATAAACACAAGGGGGTAGGAGGTGTCGACATGACTATCATGTATAATTGATGCTTGCCCTGTTAACCCATCTGTCACGATTCACTTGGGGCTATACATCATTATAATCTCGAGATGGTCATTATACTGCCTGTTTCCGATGATAAGGAGTCGCTCTGTACACGCAAGCAACCTACACTGAGATACATGGGGAGGTCATTTAGTCTGTCATGCCTGTGCCATATCCACAGACCCTTAATTGAATGTCTTAATTTGTTTATCTTCCTTATACTAATCACTTGCTTTTAGTTTGCATAACTAAACATCCAGATCTCTTAATAATTAACTTACATTTCTGATTTATTGTAATCTTGAGGCAGTAGTTTCAGCCATGGTATCGACACACATTAGCCTGCTCTTTTCAACATACCGTGGGATATTTAATGTCCACCACCTAAGTGGTGATGGAACAGCTGGTTTTATATCTGTATCTGACGGAAGAGAGAAATCAATGCGAATAACTTAGTGGTGGAACTTATACGTACATTGCATTGCATTCTCTTCGATCAGATTCATACAGTACTGGATAAAATTTCAATGTATTCAGTCAGCTGGTTGCATCATTACTGAGGAACAGTGCCCCCTGTGGATTAGAATAGGCATCTGATTGGATGAAGGGCATGAAGGATTTGGATGCAGCTCGTAAATACACTGAGCCAGTGTGATCCTAACTACATTTGGGATTATTCTCTGTCTAACTGGAACTGAATGATGAACTTTTTGGAAATACAGGCCAAAACTCACATCGTGTTGAGAGCAGTGAGGATATGAGCTCCAGATCAAGAGGATATGAGTTTTAGTCTTCCTTGGCGAACTGAAGAGTTGTTTGAATTCATAGGTACAAACACACAATACGTGACTTTCGAAATGACGTATGAATGTGAATGAGACCTTTTGTGCATGTGCTGTGTGTGCGTTTACAATTATTCAGTTTGGCTCACTGGGCACTTTGAACTGGTCATTGCGACAGCGAAATCTGTAATTCAAATAGTCTTTTAAACATAATTTTCAGCATTTAGATGAAAGTGACAATTTCGAAATGGTTAACCATAATTGCTCTGTTAATGAATGCAAAGCGGACCCACAGAAATTTAGGAAATATGAGAAATATCTGTGGATGAGAGGTGTCAAGATTGTACCATTTCCTGTTAGCACAAATGGACACTTCTCCTTTAAGCAATAGATGCAAAAATCTAGTATAATTACCTTTGCCATCAAAGGTGAACAAAGGTTATATTTTTATCCCTGTCTGTTTGTTACTTGCAAAATTTAACATTCGCAACTTTATTGGTTGGTCCGGTCTGTTCGTCTATCTGTCAATCGCTTACAGGTTGCATTTTTACTCCGATCTTCACGAAACTTAACCACCTGGTAGAAGTAGTCATAAATAAGAAGCCTATCATCTGATTCACTTCATATCTATGCATATAGTATTGTTACAGAAGTGGGGTTTGGGGTTCACAATGAGGGGACTTTCCCAGACCTCTGGACCTGCATGCTGCCATGCCATGGATAACTCCGTGGACCGACGGGTTGGTCGGCAACCGCAGCCACCAGTTAAAATTATCAAAACAGCAGAGTTCTCACTCCTTGGCTATGCATTACCTTAGTGTTACCTTGACAGCATAAATGGGAGCCGCACCCTCAACAGCCACCCGTCCACTTATTATGTATGGCCGAGTGAACCATGGGTGACCATTGGCTAATTGCAAAGCGAATCAGTGGGGCATAACTTCCCATCAAACTTTGCTTACACACTAAATTAGAGCAATGGAGGAAAGGACAAAAGCAAGCAGGTCATACACACACAATTTATATAACACAACAAAACAATATTCTTTCAGGATGATTTTCAAACAGCAATCGATGGACATGTACTTACAAGGCACAGAAAGGAATTACAAGCAAATATCAAACTAAAAGGCACAAGAGAAAAGTCATGGTCAAAAGACATGGGGTAAGGAGAGTTTGATGGATGAGAGGGAGACTTGTGGAGGCATCCTGGAAAATGAGACGAGTGAAGACATACCAGTAAATGAGATGAGTGGAGACGTCCTACAGCAAACGAGACAAGATCTCCCAGCAAACGAGACAAGTGGAGACGTCCCAGCAGGCGAGATGAGTCGAGAGCATTCCTGGCAAGTGAGACGAGATGCTTGGAAGGTCGAGCGTCAAGAGTAACATGGAAAGGCATCAAGAGCAAAGTGGAAAGCCATTTGAGACCGGTTCTGGGTTTGCATCAACGGCATGTTCTCTCGGGGGTCTCTGCCGACTTTCTCAAAGTTAAGTTTCCAGTTGTTATATGCGACATTTTAACTGTTTATTTTCTCACCTACATGTTTCTGTGTCTTCCGAGCTTGGTTTTGTTTCAAAAATCGTGCTATTTTATGAGATTTTGTCAACCTTGTCCGAACGGGTTCCTTGAGGGCTACCCATCCTTCCCCTCACAGTGTAGGATCGTTTTTATTTGTATTCTCTCCCTATTAACTTCAATTCCTATTTTCCCCACTTTCTCAATGTCCCCATCCCTCCCAACTAAACACTCTGTTTCTTGTCTTAAATTTAAATGAACCCCCCCCCCCCAAAAAACTACCTTTCTCCCTGCACATCCACATGTCCAAATCGTCCTTCTTCTTCTTCTTCTTCTTCATCATCTTCTTCTTCTTCTTTCTTCTTCCAAAGCTGACCCTCTCTCACGATTACCTTCACGATTTCTTCCAACAACCTTCCATTCCGGAATCTTACCTAATCTTCAAAAATCCATCAAAAATAATAATCGTCCTCATATCCTTTCGATCTATACAACTCCAATAACCACGTGTCTCTCTCCCCTCTTCCCGGTACTTTTCATCGATCCATCAGCTTCACTCTGCATTTACAGTTCTAAATTCACCATACGTCTCCACGATTTTACTTCAAACTTCCCCTTTCTGAATGTTACGCAATCCTTATTTAAAATTAATTAATCAATTAATTCACTTTTGACAATACACCACCCGTAACCACATGCTTCTCTCTTAAGGCCCAGTCACACCTTGACGTTTTATCCAGCAATGGCAACGTATTAAAATGTATGTAAAACGCTGGCTTACGTTGAACTTTTGATGGTTTAAAAAAAAAAAGAAACTTCAATTTGCTTACCCCCTGGCCAAAAATTTAATTACCCTGGCCCCGCCCCTGCCTCTTCACTCCCCGCCCCCCGTTTCTTGATTCCCCGCCCCACTTGCCCGCGGGCCCCCACCCCCCTGTCCACCCCCTCTCACTCAACCCCGCCTAATTCACCCCAGCCCCCGCCCACTCATCCCCCGCCCCATTTCCCCCCCCCGTCTCCCGCTTTCAATTTGCTTACCCTCGCCCAAAAATTTGCTTACCTTGCCACCCGCCTCGTCACTCCCTGCCCCCATCTCTTCATCCCCCGCCACCGCCTCTTCACTCCTCACCCCCGTCTCAACGAAAAGTGTTTATTCTGATTCAGAGTTGAAAGTTGACTATTGCCACTATGTGCGTTGCCCTCTTACAGGTACAAAGTTTCTTTCAGTCCAGGTCACAGTTCCGAGAAAAACGTGACGTGACCGCGAGGAGGAGCACAAAATTGGTCCTTCAGTATTAATATATAGATAGAAGATACAATGTTTCTTGTTACATTTTTGTATCATATTCACATTCTCAGATAGTCAGCATGTGCAGAAGAGGGTTTTACATTGCAGACGCTATTTTCGAGGAGTGGAATTACACCTCTCAGCGGTGATGGTCTGTCGACAAAAGATGTAATGATGTCAGCGAATGACCGATGATGTCATGACGTCCTGACGTCACACGTCGCCATGTAAACGAATGTAAAATGAAAAGTGTTTATTCTGCTTCAGAGTTGAAAGTTGACTATTGCCACTATGTGCGATGCACTCTTACAGGTACGAAGTTTCTTTCAGTCCAGGTAACAGTACCGAGAAAAACGTGACGCGACCGCTTGGAGGAGCACAAGATTGGTCCTTCAGTATTAATATATAGATAATAATAATAAAAACGATCTCTTTTAATGCTTCATCTTCCTCTTTCACACGTGTGGTAAGGCCTAGGTCACATTTGCCACGGCGGCCGTGGGGTCTCCAAAATATGCGGCCACTAGCAATTATACGGCGGCCGCAGTATTTCCACGGTCACACAATGTAGCAGTTACATAAGTTTTTATTTTTCGGGTAGCCACACGGCGTATTTAGAAATTGTGGAGACCGAAAACGTGGGTGTGCCGTACGGTCTTTGGTTTGATGTCGCACGGTGACCTTAGGGCATCCCTGCGGCGGCCATGGAATTTTCAAGGCAGACGCAAGGTGTCCGCAAGGCGACCGCAGAGGGGCCCTAAGGCGAACGTGCGGCCAGACGGACGGTAACGAGTGGGTATATATACCAGTTCTTTTTTTTACTGAATTAAAAATATACCAGTATATATAACTGAATACACTATAACTATAATATACCATGGTGCCCCCAGAATCTGAACGCCCCATTGTTTGAACAAATTGGAATCCGAACAATTTTTTCGAGAAAATTTTGCGCTGAAAACCTAATACATTTTAAAAAACCGAACACAACGTAGCGTTCATGTTTGTTCACGTGTCTCCCCCACCTGTTCGAGCCACATCTTCGCGCTTTGTTCATTCAGTTTATCGGTGGAAGTACTCGTGAAAGCATCTCTTGTGTGTCGATCGATACTTTAGGCCTCAGTCACATTTGATCTACGGCGAGGATACGGAGGCCGTACGCCCTCTGAATTGACAGAAACGTGCGGCGGCCACAGAGAAACTGAGGTGGCCTCAGGGTGGCCCTACGCCGTTTGGCTATATTTTACAGGCCGTAAGGTCGCCGTGGAATTATAACGCGGAGTTATAACTTTTTCCATCTCTACGTTCGCCATAGAAATTCGACAAGCCGAAAAAAGAAACTGGTAAAAAAAAAAAATTAACCCATTCGTTACCGTCCGTCTGGCCGCACGTTTGGCTTAGGGTCCTCCTGCGGTCACCTTGCGGGCACCTTGCGTCTGCATTCAAAATTCTATGGCCGCCGCAGGAACGCCCAAAGGTCACTGTGTGACATCAAATCAAAGACCGTATGGCACACCCACGTTTTTGGTCTCCACAATTTATAAATACACCATGCGGCTACCCGAAAAATAACAAGGACAAATGTGTCCAAGAGCAGCGTCCAAAAGCTAAAGGTTTTGTCAGCTAAAAAAAAAAATTACAATTTTTTTTTTTTAAAAAACAACAACAACAACTTCCGAAATTTCGTCACGTGCCTTCATTAAGCCAATAGTGAAACCCGTCATAATGTATTTACGTATTTACGATATATCGTGTATTTACGAACTATATAATGTATTTACGAAATTACAATACGATAAATGGAATAATCTTTAAATAGTAACGTCAACTTTTCGATTTAAAAGTTCATGATAGACGCTCTCAAAAGGCACCGTCTATGTGAGCATGTGTACATGTGCTCAGTATTTAAGGTGATCCGGATCTTGTATATACAAGAGCCGAGTCCGAGAGATTAAGGTTTTGTCTTCACAAGAAGAACAACAACAACAACAACAACACCAACAACAACAACAACAACAACAGCAGCAGCAGCAACAGCAACAGCAACAGCAACAGCAACAGCAACAGCAACAGCATACGCGAGACGCTGCTAAAAACATATCTGACTGCTACTACATTGTGTGACCGTGGAAATACTGCGGCCGCCTTATAATTGCTAGTGCCCATACATTTTGTAGACCCTCCGGCCGCCGAGCCAAATGTGACAGGCCTTACCTCGTGTTTTCACCTTCATTTGTGATGTTTGTTTTTTTAATCATCTTGTGTTTTAATTAATAACAAAAAAGCAATCCGATCACGTGGTGTGACAGACTGTCGGGCAAGGATTGAATTTCACAGCAAAACCAGTTGTAATTTGGAATATCATTGATTACGTCAGCCCAATGCGTTTGTTGAAAGTGATTGTGGTTCTGCGGGCATCATGTTTGATGAGCTGCCCTGGGGGCAGCGCTCTCGCAGAGTGCACGAGCGATCAGAACCCAGGCCGGAGTACGAGCCTTTGTGAACCTTTGGATGTGGTGATTGTTGCCGACCTGCGGTTGCGGTTCCATCAACCAATCTTTTTTTCCAACTTCAGTGCCAACTCACCCCCCCCGCCCCCCACCCCCACTCTCAAAGTAACCATCACACTCTTCTCCCTCCAAGTTTCCCTCTCACCTTTTTCAAAAACTCCCTCCTCACCTTTCTTCCTCAACTCTCCCCACTCACTCTTCTCCTACCATTCACCCCCTCACTCAACCTTCTCATAGTTGCCCCCCTCACATCGACAAAGCTGCCTCCTTCCGCTGCCCTCTCACCTCCATCTCATCACTTCACCTCCTCAAATCCTCAATTGCCTTCTGTCCCCTCTCCCCCCTCCCCCAGCACCACAGAGCCTTTTCTCCTCCTCATCCGGCCCCCTCCCCAAGCTATTCTGCAATCCCCCACACTCGTTCAACAACTTTCCTTCCCTCCCCCTCCTCCCTTGCCCTACCCTCTCCTTCCCCTCCCCTCCCACCTCCTACTCCCAAAGCCTCCTCCACTCCCTCTTTATCAACAGTGTGGACCTCAAATATCAGGGGCCTTCACTCAAACCTGACATCTTTACAGATCAAACCTGACAGAAAAGACTATTCCTCACTCTCCATGCACTGTCCTCACTCCCCCACACCCCCAAGAATACCTCTGGCTACAGCTTCCTTCCACTCCCACGTCATGTTTATCTGTGTACTGTACCGTCCACCAAACAGTGATGACTCCATTTACACCTCACTGTCCGAAAATATGGACCAACTTCTGTCTTCTCATCCGAACTCTCTCTTCCTCATATGTGGTGACTTCAATTGTCATCATGCCAGTTGGCTGGGTGTGGGTACCTCTCTCACCTGCTATGGCTCTTCAGCAAAAGATTTCTGCGACTCATTGGGACTGACACAATGTGTTAAGTTGCTGACCCGGATCTCAACCAATGGTACTCCATCTCCTCTGGATCTGATTTTGACCAATTTTCCTGAAAATATCTGCTCTTCTTCCTCTGCTCCGAACGATTCATCTGACCATATGCTTGTCAAAGTAGACATCTCTCTGGCTGTTATTAGAGACCCATCTCAGTGCTGTTGAGTCTGGCATTTCACTCAGGCAGACTGGCAGGGACTTCAAGCAGCCATCAAACTTCCTGACTCGTCTCCCTCTCCACTTCCTCCAACATCAACTCGTCCTCGGAATTCTTTCAAAGAAACTCTCTCTGTCTCTGTCTCTGTCTCTGTCTCTGTCTCTGTCTCTGTCTCTGTCTCTGTCTCTGTCTCTCTCTCTCTCTCTCTCTCTCTCTCTCTCTCTCTCTCTCTCTCTCTCTCTCTCTCTCTCTCTCTCTCTCACAGATTTTTCCCATCTCGTCTTCAGTTGTCATACCCTTCCTCCAGCCCATGCTACAATGAAGTTAGTGTCGAGTCAGTTGTCCTGAAACTTGCCCTTTGTTTCATGGAAAGCTAATCCAACTGAGGGTAATCTCAGTTCCCTCCATAAATCTCAGAACAAGTGTGTATCTAACCCTCGGGAGAGCTAGAAAACAACATCTTTCTCAGCTCAAGTAGAAACTCTCAAACCTCTCTCCCTCCTCCAAATCCTGGTGACATCGAATCACATCTGTTTCTGGTGCATTTTCCCTCTCCACCCCCTCCCTTACCTCAATGACCATACTGCTGATACCGCATGTGAAAAGGCTGAATGCCTAAACTCGATGTTTGCATCGAAATATTGTGTACGAAACCCATCGCTTTCTCTACCCACCTTACCCAGTCGCACCCAACTCTCCCGAGACTCTGTGTTCTTTTCCTCTGACAAGGTGGAGAACTTGCTATCAAACCTTCACTCAGATTTTGCAACCGGTCCAGACAGCATCAGCCCATGTTTCCTAAAAAACCTGCTCCTCTGCTCTTGCTCACCCTCTCTCTGTTCAATTCACCCTCTCATTTGCTCAAGGTCATCTGCTATCTACTTGGAAATCAGCAAACATTACTGCCCTGCAAAACAAAGGTGCAAAAACAGATCGCTGCAACTACAGACCAATCAGCCTTCTCCCAATCATCAGCAAGATTATGGAATCCATCATCGCTTGAAACATTAAATCCTTTCTCTTCTCCAATGGCTTGATTTCCGATCATCAATTTGGTTTTAGACCAGGTCACTCGACCCTGATATGCTGCTTCTGCTCTCCCAACAATGAATGGAGGTCCTCAATGCCGGACATGATATCAGAGCCATGTCCCTGGACATATCGTATGCTTTTGATATGGTGTGGCACCTTGCCCTGCTCACCAAAGTCTCTTCCTATGGTATCCAAAGCCAGCTCCACTCATGGCTCGCAGACTTCCTCTCTTGTTGTGAGTCAATGTGTGGCCCTAAATGGAGTTCTTTCATCCCCTCTTCTTGTCCAGGCTGGAGTTCCTCAAGGCAGCGTTATAGGCCCTGTCCTTTTTCTGGTTTTCATCAATGATCTTTCTGACTCTCTGGAAAATCCTCTTTATCTCTTTGCTGATGACTCCACCCTCTGCCTTACCATCTGTCATCCCTGAGACCGGCAAACAGCAGCTTCTTCGCTCTCTGCAGATCTGGGTAAAATCATAAACTGGTCCAACACGTGGAACATGTCTTTCAAACCTGACAAATCTCACACTCTCACTTTGTCTCTCTGAAAGGACCGTTTTGAACCCACCCATCCCCCCCCATCCACTTTCTCAACAATCCTCTGGAAGAAGTCCTTTCTTTCAAGCTTCTGGATCTCCCTATCTGCCATGATCTTTCCTGGGAAAGCCACATTTCCAAGCCGGCCTCCAAAGCCAGTCACCAACTGGGCATCCTCCATTATGCAAAGTCCTTCCTCGGCCCTCTTGAGCTCCTGTCCACATACAAAGCTTTTCTCCACAGCCTGATGGAGTACTGCTCTTCCCTCTGGGCTTCACGCTGTGGAAACCAAGGCATTTCGGATAATTGGTATCTCCCGTGATGAGACTGAGTCTTTGGGCCTCTCTCTCTCATCGCAGGCAGGTCGGTGGTCTTTCTGTCTTCTACCGTCTCCTCTCTGGCCTTGCCCCCCTCCCCCCTGCTCTATCTGCGATAGTCCCCCCCCCCATATTTCTGCAGGCTACTCAAGGTCTTCCAGCAACCGCCTTCTGGTAAAACTACCAAAATCACGAATCACTGCTCACCTTCACTCTTTCATTCCTTTTTTTTCTCTTCCACCTTTGGAAAAAACTCCCACCCTCTCTTCAATTCCACTCTTCAATTCAAATCCAGGTCTTCAAAACATCTATTCACCACCATCTCTTATCTTCCCCCATCCAAAACCACAATCTTTTCTCCCACCACTTATCCACCCCAAACCCACCTCCTTCAAATTCCCTGCTTTCCTTCCTGAAAGTCCCTTTAGTGTCCATCTTGTTTGCCCCGTGTACTCCGCCACATCCCTCTCCCATCCACAGATCTCCTCTTGTCTGTTCCTCACTGTTTTTTCCTTCTCTCTCCTGCCCCTCTTGTCTCCTGCTCCCCTTGTTGTGCATTCTGTGTGTTTGCTCTCATATGAGCCTCGACATGGTATACAAAAAAAACAAACACATACGTATGAAGGAGATTGCCCTTTCAAAGTTGAATTTTTTTCCCTTTCTTCAGATGTTTGAGAGTTGTGATCATGTGCAGTGGTGTTGAATTGCCATCTATTGGAGAAAAGCAAAATACTGATTTTGATCGACACACCTGTTGTTCACACACGTTAAAGGTAGCATAAGTTGGAGCACACCTTTAACACAGGGTTCAGCTCTTATATAATGAGGAAACTAATTGGTTGGCTGAAACCTTTTGATTCCAATCAGCCAGTGTGCTTTGCTTTCTCATCAAGGTGGGATTGAATGCTGTTAACCC
>NC_140970.1:42727835-42742835 GCF_056783735.1 Eptatretus burgeri | reverse complement strand
TTATATTGTTACTGCTGTGGAAATTCGCAATACACCATAAAGGGTCCTTAGATCAGTTATGACGCTAAGTTTATGTGCAGATAGTTCCCCACCGTTGTTTAAAGGGAATTTGTGTGATTCATCGGGTTGCGACTCTTTGAGATAGCCGTTTTTCTGTTCTATCGTTATTTTTGACCGTCCGAAGACTTCAAACGAAGGCCCCGTGAAAGGCCTACAGTGGTGCGCGAGTTTTCCCACCTTTTTTGTGGCGCAGGGGCTGATGGGAGAGGCTGCGAGAGCTTGCTGGCGATTGGTGGATACGGGGTGTGAAGCGGCCGTGAGGAGGGAACGCCCCTTTTCGAGGAGCTTCTCGAAAGGGCTCGAGGAGAGGCGGAGCCAAAAGGGGGTGGAGCGAAGGGGCGGAGCACCGCGCTATATAGGGCGGATCGTGTGTGGGCTCGCTCTCTTGGTGGACGTCGTGTTTGAGCTCTCCCTCTCTCCTGTCTGGATCGTCGTGTTTGGAATCTCTCTCCTGCCTGGATCATCGTGTTGGATTCTTCCTCTCTCTCCGTCGACGTCACTCTCTCCCTTGGTCGCCAGGGTCGACGTCACTCTCTCTCTCTCTGGGTCGTCGACGCCATCCTCTCTCTTGGTGGCCAGGGTCGAGCTCGCTCTCACTCTCACTCTCTCTCTCTCTGCTGGGGTTGAGTGCTTCTCTCTCTTGGTGGACGTTGTGTTTGAGCTCTCCTCTTCTTCGCCCTGAATCGTCGTGTTTGGACTCTTCGGGCTCTGGGTCGTCGTGTTTGGACTCTTCGGGCTCTGGATCGTCGTGTTTGGATTCATCGGGCTCTGGATCGGTGAATGCTCATCTCTCCCTCCTGGCGCCAAGTCGTGAGGGTTGCGAGCAGTGGTCCCGGGTTGAGGCGCGCACGAGAGGAGAGTGGCGGAGAGGGCTCGCCGACCGTCACCCCTCGAGGAGGCAGGTAACCAGCACGGTCTCGCGGGCCTATTTGGTCATCCACGGCCCACAGCAATAAAGGTCTACGGACCCCGTCTACCCCCCCCCCTTGCCTGTGAGGAGGGTTTTTCCTTTGTTTTTTTTGTGTGCAACTGGTGGCACCATCTGTTAAGTAAACCTGTGTAAGTGACTGTACATCATCGTAGTCGGTAGTAGTACTTTCTTTGTTGCTTGTACAGTATATTGCATGATTCCTTGCTTGTGTTATGTGTGTAATATGTGCTTGCTATAATAAATGTCCTTGTGTGAAATGTATCCTGTTCATCGTCTCTTTCCCCATTGAAAGTGCCATCTTGAATCGCGGAATAAATTAGTAGTGGGTTTTGAACACCCAGGGTAAAGAATAGAATCTGATCCGTCGAGGTCGGCGATAACACCGCTCGGTTGTCACTGCAGCACGGAACGGACCGCTTAAGCGGTTCGTGTCCGAGGCCGACCTGCGGCGAGGTACGATCGTCCGGTCGACAACTCGCGGAGGTACTTAGGTAGGTCGAATTTGGCGAGCAACCCTATCCTGCATGGGTGGGCAATTGGCACGATCGTGGTGAGGTTAAACCCCCACCCGTGACTGGCTCCTGGCGGCAGTTCCAGGAGGGTCACGACTGAATTGTCCGTCCGGTGGGCGACGCGGTTGCGATTGGAGTTACGCAATCGCTCGCACGCCTGGCGGGCCAGAATTCGTAACAATATACTGCCATCTTTGCCTGAGCAAGCAGGAAATTGGCTAACACAGCATTTGAATTTTTGTGTGGGATATCCAAAACCTAGATGAACACACAAGTGTTAAAAATCAAACCAAACCTCACAAAACAATTTCGAAGTAAAATAAATAAAGGTGTCAACCGTTGGCATTCAACATAGATGTGAAAAAGGTTTTCAGATTTCTTACAAAAGGGACATTCATCTACAAGCATATTTGAAAAACGGTGTAACAAGTGATTGGAAGGAAGGATCCAGTGTACTAGTCTCCATTTAGTGGGGCAGATAACAGCAATTTTTGAGAGGCATCGTGCAAATGATGATACAAGCATCAAATTTGGCACATTTGTTCTCCAGGGGATTCTAATCAAATCTGCCTGATTGGCCATTTGAAAATCCAAATTTTGAAAAATTTGAAAAAAAAAAGAAAAACTTCAAAAAAGTCAAGATCACGAATCAATGTTGGATGCTGGTTGAGATTGGTGAATGTTTCAGAAACATCATCAAAGACGTTCCAAGTCTGCCATGCAGTTTTCTTCCCTTTACCGCGGGAAGCAGACACGACGTCACATCCAGTGAACACATGGAAGTATGGGATCCCTCTAGCTTTCTCAGGCCCTATTGCAGAAACTACCTCATGGACTGGAATCCATCGCGCCTTGGCTCCTTGGCCAAAGGCAATCCACATGTTCTCAAGACCGAGTTCCTGTAAGGATGGCAGTGCAGATATTGCTATGACTAGTACTTCCATGTCATTAGACTTATAGTCCGTGAGCTAGACAAAAATTCAGTATCAAATTTGGGGCAAAGGGAGACCTTACTTTTTTGGTGAGAAATAACCTATATTTCACGAAAATGTTTGCTGGCCCATCATCCATGTTCGTTTTTAGGCGTTATCCTCAAGGGGGCGCTCTTTGAGGGTCAAACTAACCGATTTTTTTTTCTTTGCAGGTTTGCGAAGTAAAATGTATACATTATCTAACTGTCAAGATCAATTTGTGTTTTGATGACAATAATATGGTGTAATTACGTTATATATGTAATTTATTTAATGATAATGAACTACTTTTTCAATCTTCAAATGCGTTTTTCTCCAATATCTTTAAAATCAACGAGACCGACTTTGCAGAAGTTCGACTGGAGCCCATACTAGTCGGCATTTTCTCGATTTGCAAACTGAAATGGGAAGAGGCAAATCTGTGCCAAATAAAAGTGCCGTTGATTGCAGTCAGCATAGAAAATGTCACGCCTACATCACAATATGTTGAAGCATACTGCCGCTGTCCAATATTATTATTATTATTATTTATTGACCACCATCACATACAGAGGGTAAAGCATGAAAGTATACACATCTTAGATATATCGTTGTAGTCCATTAATATAAACTGAATTTAGTAGTGTTCATGGAGCGGTATGCTATAAGTCAAGATGGAAAATTTTACTTTTGTTAAGAATCAATAGTCGTAAATCTGTTGAAGAACTTTGTGGCAAAATTTTGTAACTGAAGACGGATCGCTGTTCATTATAGTTGTAACGGAAGAGCTATCATTGACTGTATGATTAGTCGGGAGATTTTAGGCTTGAATAACTTCAAATGATTTTATTAACGAGATGCTTTCTGTAGAGCACAAGGTCCAGTCTAATTGCGAGATCCATATCTTACGTTGTCGAAATGTCATCCCGCCATCACAGTGAAGATTGTTATTATTAAAGTGGTTTATAGGCTGAATGTTCAGCTCTTTGCACAAATCGAAAATAATTTGACCGTGTTGGTTTCATCAAGTGTCTGGGTTTCTTGTGTAATAACCGTTTTGCGAGTTCAAACGTTCGAGGTTTGGTATTCGTGCATTAAGGTCGCCCATAATAAATACCTTTTCTTCATTAATGCATTTTTCATGTATGGTAGCAAAAACATTGAGTTGAAAGTATGGGGAATCCGACGGGGGGATGTAACAGGCCCCAAATATATTATTCGGAATGCATGACAGACTAAACCAGGCTTGATCTTTCTCTTTTTTGACACTGTAGACTTGTGGCCATAAGTAATTAGCCACAAGTACCCCGAAAATACAATGTTCACGACTACGTTTCATTGCTAATTACATACAACATAGTGGGAGGCAATGATAACAGCTGTCTGATTCTGAACTTTGCACTTGTTCTTCCCCACTGTCAGATTCTTCCTCTGAAGTACAGCCATCAGTAAGGTTGTCCTCTATGTCGTCTGTCATATTGATACAGTCTTTCAGCCTACACTCATCTGTGCACTTCAAGCCATTGACCATACATTTGCAGGTTGGGAGTTCACAAACACGGCGGCATTTGCATGACATGAACTCTAGTACTACTTGTGGTGCAGGTGGACCACTCATCCACAGAACATCCAGATTGCCGTCGTCTACAACGACCCAGCCATACCCAGGCTCAGGAGCTGGCACATCAGGATTGGCCTCCAAGCTCCGTCGCCAGCCTGCACACTGATAGTTTGCTCGATGTGCATGTTGCTCCAGGCAGTCCTTGCATGGAGGTAGTTGTCCAGACTCGACTCCCCCCTTCTTCGCTCGCCACATGCTGAACCTCAGGGCATTCACGCCCGTCTCGGGAGTCCTGGCTGCATATAGGCGACAGGTGAATGACTCCAGTGCCAACATGTCAATTGTGAGGGACCAGGTTTCTCCTAGAGCTGTGAAAGTATCGCGGAACACCTTTTCCTTGCACATCAGCTTGAAGCCTTTGATTTTGCCTACACCAGAAAAGGCACTGACCGTATCGCATCCAGTATATGCATGTAGACAGGGCAAGGCCAGACAAACTTCATCCCCCATCATTTCTTCCATTTTGTCAATGCTAAGTATCCTGTTCCTGCCCTTTGCAGCGACGCGCATGTATAGCCTGCACGGTATCCTCCTGCAGAATGCCAGACACAAGATCAAGACATCAGTGTCTTCTGACACTATGCCGACTGACTTGAATTTGGATTTCCCGGCATGAGCTGCATGCAACAATAGCCGCGTATCAGCTTCTTCCTGGTTTGAAGCAAGTTGCTGAACATCCAATGTGACTCCATCCTCTGTAATCCTGAAGCACTTGCTACCATATGTCACGAACAGCTCCTTCCCACCAAGTTTGTTGTGTTTATTCTGCCAGTCCTGAGCGAAGAAGTGGGTAAGGTTTTCCTTGCTTGCAGAACATGCCAACAAATGCCTCCAGTTCTGTATTCTATGTGTTGGGATGATAACCGAAAACAGGACTGCTTGAGATGAACCACGCTTTACTCGTTCTGCATTCTTGATGGAGAAATCCTGATAGACATTGAAGACTACGTCTATGCGTTTGCTGCCTGGGTGGGTCTGCAAGACAGTTTGGAACAGCTCCTCGGAAACTTCTGCAAATGTTTGGTTGTCACCACTCATCTTATGGACCAGGGCCATGCCATCAATGATAGAAGCACTTGGTAATGCAACGTCATTTGCAGGAGAGATATCCATATATATATATATATATATATATATATATATATATATATATATATATATATATATATATATATATATATATATATATATATATATATATATATATATCAATATCAACTCACTCTCACCAGATTCCAATTTCCGACAATATTTCTACTTACAAACTAGCAAGAATATTAGAAAGATGTATATATTTTGGTGTAAAACAAACTTGACAAAACGGATATTAGCTGCGTGCAGTGAAATAAGAGAAAATCGCATTTAAACGTTTGAAATTCAATTCATTTGCAGTTAATTTCCACTCTAAATTTAAGGATTTATCGATTTTATAATAGGAAATCACCTCAGTCGAGCATTGGATATGACTAGACGTAAAATACCGCGAAAAAAGGAATTGTTCTTTTTACACCCCACTAGCGCCCCCCGAGCGGATATCGCTTAAAAACGAACCTGCATGAAGGGGCAGCAAGCGATTTCCGAAACTAAACATTATGACCTACCAAAAAAATGGCATGCCGCTTTGCCCCTCGTTTGATACCGATCTCTGAAAATTGGGGGTCCAGATCATGGACTATTAATGATAATGGACTTGCTACCATCCATCGTTGCATCCCTGGCATGTACAAATATTCGAGTGTCTGCTTCTTCATGACAACATGGAGACACAGCATCCAGTGACTTCCTTGTGTTGCTAATGGCATCTTCTCCTTTTGTGACAATGACTGTGCTTGTCGTCTGTGCTTCACACATCTTTTCCGCAAGGAAGTGAAACAGCTCAGTCTTGTTGCTGTCATCTCAAAGAAAGCTTCTCCAGTTACTTGAGGTCATACTGGTTCCTGTCACTCTTCTTCTGATTCCTTGCCCCCTTTTCGACCTTGCCTCGGACTTCAAACTTGACTTCTTGTACACATCAAACACTACGTCCACCCTCTCGTACCTGGCACCATGGGATTCCATCTTTGGGATGATGTCTTCTTTGGCATAGTCATCAAATATCTTTGAAGTGCGTGGAGGTAGAGCATTGATAAGTGCTGAGCCATCAATGATGACTGGATCTCCCCTTGGTTCTCTGTCTGGGATGTTCACTTGCGCTTCAAGAATTTCAGCCAGCTGTGACTTCAAATTTAAAAAAAAAAAAAATTTTTTTTTCAAATTTTTCAAAAGTTGGATTTTCAAATGGCCGATCGGGCAGATTTGATCAGAAAGCCCTGCAGAACAGAAATGCCAAATTTGATGTTTGTATCATAATTTGCACGATTTTTCTACTATCGACTACACTAATTGGAGGTCGCCATATCATGGTGGTACAGGAGGGTGATAAAAAACCTTTCCAGTAAGGAAAATAAGGGGGAGAACAAGGTAAGAGGTCTCTCCATCGAACCTTGTGCTGTGTTATTTGCCGTTGCGAAAGAAATTTTACACAACCCAAATAAAGGTCTTTTTGTTTGGGAAGGCCATTGAAGCCTACGTTAAAAGGGGGATAAGGAAGAAGGCTGGCAAGAGAAAAAGCACATACGAGTTCAGGAAAGGTAGAGAGAGAAGGTATTCGATGTGCATTTTGTTCATTGCTTTGCTGGTCCTGCTCCCAAGCAGGTGCAAGCTGTGTGTATGTCCAAAGCACACTACATAATATGCATGCCACGATTCGAGAGGATCGCACACCGACCAGGCTTGCCAATGCATCAGCTCCGATCCAGCTGCCGTTTGGGCTGAGAAGATCTGCCACAGATTTAACGCCCTTGTCGGTAAAGCGTTGAATAAAACACCTATCAGCTGGCATACCATGGAAAAAGGAGTTGTAGAACAAAGATTCTTCCAGAAACAACTGTTTCGTGTAAGAATGTGTAGCTCTTGTTATTGTCAGAGCTTGCCACGCATTTAGCATGCTCTGATAGAAACCAAAGAGGGGGGATGTGTCGATTTTGGAAAGGTCCATCAGGAAAACAGAGTGGTCATAGCCTAGCCTCCCAGCCTGTTGCAAAAGGTGACGAGCGACGTTGACCCATGGTGGAGAGGGTCGCGTGTATAGCATGTCAAGAGCAACCGAGAGTCGAAAGGCCATTAGCCGGCTCTTTATGTCGACCAGGCCTTGGCCTCCATCGGTCAGTGGTAAACTGAGGACCCCAGGTCGCAGCCAGTGTTTTCTGTCCCAGAAAAAGGACACGAAGCACTTCTGGAGCTGTTGAAGCAACACCGCTGGAGGATGCAGCACGAAGAACCTGTGCCATAAGGTAGAGGCCACCAGTGTGTTGATGACCAAGACCCTTCCATGATATGACAGTTGTGTGATCAGACCTTTCCATTTTTGCAGTTTACCCTCAACAAACTCAAGCAGACCAGCCCAATTTTTTTCTACTGTGGTATTATTACCTAAGAACACTCCAAGGTATTTCACACCATCATTGGCCCATGACAGTGGAGCAGGAAGTCTTGGCGCCAAGTGGCACAACGGACCGAGCCAAAGGGCGCTCGTTTTGTTCCAATTTACTTTGGCTGAAGAAGCCTTTTCGAATAAGGATAAACAACAACGAACGATATTAATGTCATTGATATCTTGTACGAATACATACGCGTCATCGGCATATGCCAGTACCTTGATGGGCCGTTCAAGCTGGGACAAACTAAATCCTGTTAGTCCACAGCGCCAAGAAACCAGTAGGGGTTCGATGGAGAGAGCATAAAGCAACCCGGAAAGAGGGCAACCTTGTCTAATTCCCCTGTTAACAGACAAAAGTGCAACAAGTTCATTGTTTATCTTAAGCACACGATAAATATTATTGTATATTAACTTAATATAAGAGATGAAGGTTGAACCAAGTCCAAACCGCTCAAGTACTTCGAAAAGGTATCGATGGTCAACACGGTCAAAGGGTTTCTCCTGATCAAGGAGAAGAAGTCCTAAATCTTTAGGGTTTCCCTTGCACAGCTCAATGATGTCTCTCACAAGGAAGATGTTGTCATAAATGGAACGTTTTGGGACACAGTAACATTGGTCTTCCTTCAACAAAGAGGATAAATGAGGAGTAAGTCGCAATGCCAGGGCTTTTGAAAATATCTTGTAGTCCGTACATAACAGGGAGATAGGACGCCAATTTTCAATACTCAGCATGTCTCCCTTTTTGGGATGAGGGTAAGAAGAGCTCGTCGGCAACTCTGAGGTAGCTCTCCAAGCTGGCAGCTTGCGTTCAAAGTGTTAATGAGTTCTGAACCCAATAAGTGCCAAAACTTCTTGTAAAATTTGGTTGCAAGTCCATACAAACCAGGTGCTTTCCTAATGGCAAGGCCATGCAGGGCAGTGCCAAGTTCATCCAAAGTAATGGGTCTTTCCAGTTGGGAACGCCCATCTGCACACAACACTGGTGGGCCTACGGAGATAGAGGTGACACTGACAGGATTTATTTGTTCCATTGAATATATACTGAAACGCAAAAGAAACTTACCACTTGTTTGAAATGTAATAAAATTGTAACAGTTCAAAATAAAACAAACCAACAATTGCTAATTGAAACATTGGCATTTTATTGATGACATGTCAAGTTTTTGACCAAGAAACACCATCTCATAAGTTTGTTCTCCAGTACAGAACAGCACAGGGTGCAATGTCAGTCCCCTTTCAATAGCATGTGTGGCCACCATTGTTTTGGATACAGGCAGTGCATCGTCGGCACATACTGCCTACCAGTCTTTGGATGGATTGCTGCTGGATTCTGTCCCACTCAGTCCTCAATGTCTGAAGCCATCTGACTTAGGACCATCTGCCTGTCCTGCCTTGCAGTGGTGACTCTTGGCCTCCCTGATCGAGGTCTGTCATCTGCAGAGTTGTGGAGGGTGTCTCTGTCCACCAGGGCCGATATCGTCTGGTGTGAACAGCCAAGGCGACGTGCCACCTCACGGTAGCTCATTCCGCCTTGCAGCATGCCCAAGGCACACTGCCGTTGATCCCTTGACAATCGTGGCATGTTGATTGAAATGCCCATTTTGCACTGGCCTTTTAAAAGCCAATATCAAGACATCACGTGCAGCTCATTAAAATCATCCCGTACCCCTTGGCAAATCACTGACAGTCAAAACGGCTGTTCAACAGCTGTGCTATGAAGTGACCATCGAAGGTTCAAGTGACCATCCGTGACCATTTTGTCTGACAGTGAGGACAATATTGTCCACAAATAAGTTCACACATTTACTACACGCAGTGTTATTGTTGATATTTGAAGGTTTAAAAGGTGGTAAGTTTCTTTTGCGTTTCAGTATAGTTTCGAAAAGTATTCCTTCACGAAAAGTTTGATTTCTGATTGTGTAAAGATAATGGATGAATCTGCCAATCACAGCTGAGAAAGCTGCTGACTGGGAAGACGTTTCTCTAAGGAAAAGAAGTACTTGGTTGGTACATCTGCCTCATTCAGGTGTCGCACCCTCATCCGAACTAAGGCACCATGTGCATTCCTCTCGGTTATTTCCTAATTAGGACTGTTTCTCAGTTAAGGTTTTTTGTATGTTACTATTATTTTGTCCGATGACCCGTTGGAGATGTAAAATCTCTAACTGTAATTTTTTTTTACTTCCTGGTCAGCCCTTGTTGAGAAAAAGTGATACTGTTGACAGAAACCCTTAATTTGGGTTTTTACGAAATCACACCATATCAACAGGTTAACAGAACAGCATAACTTCTGTTCTCGGAGAGCCGTACAGAAGGATTCAAAGGCCTGAATGAGGTTTCTAGTAAACTGTTATTGAATTTCCAATGAGAGCTCCCTGGACATGGTTTAGAGAGTTGAATAAAGACTCGATCTCGGGAATGGTCAGAGAAACCAGAAGGCACGATATTGGATTTATAAGCTCCATGTAATAATGAGAATTTACATAGATGCGATCAAGCCTCGCAAGTGAGATGTGGTTGTTTAAACGACACCATGTATAAGACCGATCAGAAGGGTGCTGCACGCACCAAATATCATGGAGATTATATTTTGCAATGATATTTGCAAAAAGTTTTGCGGCACATGGTTGGGGTTCCGGCCCGTTCCTGTCAAATGAAGCATTAACAGTGCAGTTAAAATCGCCACCAATAATTAGACAAGTCTGCAAATCCAGTGTTTGCAGGAATTTTCTCAGTTCGACAACAAAGGAGATCCGCTCATCATTTTTGCTTGGAGCATACACATTGAGAATTGTGAACTTGACCTGATTGATAGAGACGGTCACAGAGGCAAGGTGTCCATCAATAATACTCATAAATTTAAGGCAGGACGGATGGAAATGTTTCCCTAAAGGCCCAGTCACACCTTGACGTTTTAGCCAGCGATGGCAAAGTATTAAAATTTATGTAAAACGTTGGCTTATGTTGAACTTTTGATGTTTTTTTTTTTAAAGATTCGGACGTATTCATAGCGACTTGGTCTTATGTATAACGCATTAGTAATGGACACAGAACGTTTCGTTGTGTTATAGATAACTTATACCAACGAATGCTGAACCTGTTGTCGGCCTACACAACCTATGCCCAACGATAGTCTAACTTAGGCATAGCGCGTTGCACGCATCGCCGACGATGTCGTGACGTAGCCTATTAAAAGGCTGATGCACAACGATACGAATCATAACTGCCGTAGAAATGGAAGTGTCAACATCGCGGTCACACCTTGGCGATCTTGCCAGCGTATGCCGACCTAAGAAAAATGTGTCTAAAACGTTGGGGCACGTCAAATACGGTATGAGTAAGTTTGGTATACGTGAGTACAATGCTAAAGTACGCTATCATACGTCGTAGTAAGTAGAGTACGTCAAGAAATTTTAAACATGTTCAAAATTTTACGACGTACTTGGCGTATGACACACGTTCCGCATGCGATGGGGATAAGTTGTACACACGATATGCGGACGCTTACACACGTCCACAAAGGCTACTGATAAGCTACTCATAAGTCGAAACATGTCGCGGTAATGTCTTTTTTACGCGAAACATTTCTAACTTATGTTTGACGTGCTTTGAACCAATTCTTTACGTAGTCCCAACACACATTGACGTATGTAGACGTATTCCAATGACGTCTTTCGGTCGACAAAAAAAAAAAATGAACGTGTTTCTAACTTACAACTGCCATATAAAGACGTGTTCCCAGCGGTTTTGGGAATTGGTATATAAAAATGGTGTTCATAAAAGGGGAACCCAACAGTGTTTTCGAGTCCTTTTTGAGTCGATGTCCATGTCAGCAGTAACAGTATCAGTATCAGTATTAGTATTAGTAGTAGTTTGTTCATGTTGGCAGTAATAGGTGAGTGTGAGGGGGAGGGTGTGGGTTATGATTGATCGTCCTTGCGTCCACGTGTCCACGGGTAGGAGACATCTTTTCACCATTGTTCGAAGTTCTTCGCGGCTAATTTTTTATGGGGCTTTTTCAACAATGAGCTATAGCTTGTTTTTACGATTTAGGTCTATTTATAACGGGTTGGACAAATGCACAATGAACTAATAATGTGCATAGAGCGCTTTGATTACTTATAGATACGATATACCAACGAATAATTATCGTGAAGCCGGCGTTCACAAACTATGCCCAACGATAGCCTAACTTATCCATAACGTGCAGCAGTTTATCTTTGCCGGTGACGTAGGGTTTGCTATTCATAGGCTGCCACTCAACGATTTAAGTGGCTGCATCTCCACTATTGAAATTAGACGCTTGCGCTCAACAATTGGATTTTTTTTTACACTCAACGACTTTTAAACGGAACCACTCAGCTATTTTCATTGTTTACAATGAACGATTTAAATTTCTGTCACTCGCCTTTGTTTTTTGACGCTGGCGCTCGGAAATTTTAATCGTTTATATTGAACGTGCTAAATCGCTCAAACCCCACTATTGAAAGTAGACGCTTGCGCTCAACAATTGGTTTTTTTTACACTCAACGACTTTTAAACGGTACCACTCAACTATTTTCATTGTTTACAATGAATGATTTAAATTGCTGTCACTCGCCTTTGTTTTTTGACGCTGGGGTTTTGGAAATTTGAAGCGTTTCTTCTGAACGTGTTAAAACGCTCAAACTCGACTATTTTAAATAGATGCTGCCGATGGACAATTGCAATCATAGCCAAGCTCGACATGGAAGTGTGAACATCCTCGTCATGCCGAAGAAAAGTTTGAAGAATGCTGCAAATAAGTGTCCTGGCCGTGGCCGTGGACGCTGACGCAAGGACGATCCATTATACCGACGTCTTTCAGCCTATGAGTAACTTAAAAGTAACATCTGTCGACGTGTGGCAACGATCGCGTAACGTGCCAACAACACGTTAATCAAAGGTTAGAAATAAGTTTCGGGTACGCTAAACATTACCTCGGCGTGTCTCAACTTATGATTAACTCACAAGTAGCATGTGTTGACGTCTGTCAACGACCGCAGACTGTGCATACAACTTGTGGCTAGCGTAGCGGAACGTGTGAGTCATACGCCGGCATACGTCGTGAAATTTCAATCATGCAAAAATTTGAGGACAACCGAAAAGTACAACGTTTAAAGCCAGCGTACAACGACGTATGGCAGTGTTTTTCAGCGTGCTCTCAATGTTAACAAAACTAACCCATAACGTATTCAACGTGTGCCAGCGTTTTAGAAAAAATTTCAAAAATCGGCATACGTTGGCTAAAACGTCAAGGTGTGACTGGGCCTTAAGACAAACATGATACCTGCCTTTGACGAGGAGTTGTTACTGAAGAAACATTCCTTGTCCATATATATTTGCCACTGAGCCTGAACAGATCGGACAGCATGGGTCTCTTGTAACAAAGCTATGTCAAGACCGTTGACCTCTACCAGATGTTTAATTTGGATCTTGCGGAGCAGACTCCTACCACCATTAACATTTATCGTTCCAATCTTTAAACTGGCCATGAGGAAAATAATAGCTTCGAAGAATAAGACCAGAAGTGGGATAATTGATTAGAATCCCTTTTCGCCTTGGCGGTCAATTACTTTAAGCGGTAACAGTGTGCCTGGTGGAAACCGAATAAGTCAGGCTTATGTACGATAGCCTGAGCACACTCAAGGAAGGACGGTGGATCTGGAAAGCATTCTGTCAGGTTTATATTGCGTTTCCTGTATGTATTTTGTAAGAAGAGTCTTATTTGTTCAGGGGAGGTAGGACCTTGACTGGTCAGCTTCTTCACCATTTCCACCTGACTGTTCCTGTTTTCTTCCTCCAGGTCAGATTCGTCAGAGTCGGTTTTAGTTTCCGAGTCACACAAGCTTGTACCGTTCTGCATATTGATACTGTCGTCAGTATTGATACACGGATCTGTACTGGTTACCACGTCTATGTGCTCTTCCATTGTGGGAGCATCTCCTGGTGAAGTAACAGAAATAACTGGGGGGGGGGGGTTGTTGATGAAACGGAAACACCATCAGCGGATGTAGAGATCTCGCTTCCCTCAACCGTAACAGTGTTATTGACCTCCAACGTCATGGAGGTATACAGTACCTTGGGGGTCTCTCGTAAAACATCCATTTTAACATTTCCTGCATTTCCAGCTTCACCACGTGATGAAATGGGAGCAGTAACAGGGTTAACATTCGTTTCACTATTTCCTGCTGACAATGATTCAGGGTTAACATTTACCGAAGTGACGGCAGGTTCATCACTAGTGGTCTGTGTATCACCGTCGATGGACTTTCCAATAGGAGAGTTTTTAACGAGTGAAACCGTTTCATTTACTTCGATAACAGGTAAAGCGGTCTCTGTAAGGGAGACGTCGATGTCCTCAGCGGCAAGTAGGGTAAACTTGTTGGCCGGAAGTACCGGGGTCCGGGTCCATTCCGTAAGTACCGGGTCCATTTCGGAGGTACCGGGTCCATTCCGGGTAGGCCTTGTCGAGTGACGTCAGTCACAACTGCGGGAACATTACCGACAGATTCCTCGTTTGTAAATGCCGCCTTCTTTTGGATTAAACGGCCATCAGGTAAAGTCTTTCTCTTCCTTGATGAAACGATGGTGAAACCATCACAAACATTCGTTTTGCTGTTTAGACTTTCGGGCTGAGAGGACAAGACGTTATCACCGGACACGGGATTCACTTCCTTTACAGTCAAGGAAGAAGAAGAAGACGTATCCTTGTTGATGAGGTTTGTTTCATCGTTTGACGAGGTCACCTTTGGGCAAGATCGTTTCAAGTGTCCGAAATTACCACATTCGAAACATTTCAAGGTGTCAGTGGTTTCGTACACTTGCTAATCATGATTATCAATTTTGAGTTTTAAAACGACGTTCAAGGTTCTTTCAGCATTAGAGGGAGGAAGCACCACACGAGCTTGTCTCTGAAAAGACATCACGTGCTTCGTCCGATCGTCATGGCTACATAAAGGTAACATAGTGATCTGAGAAACCACAGAACCATAACGAGATAGTTCGGAGATCAGCGTCTGATTCTTCAGGAAAGGAGGAGCGTTCGAGATCATGACCTTCACGGCCGGTGTGTCCAGAGGGGAGATGAGCACGAAATGTCCGTCGTCTGTTGATAGTCCGGTCGATCCGATTTCATGAACCAGTTCTGTCTCAGACACGAAGATAACCACACGTTTGTTAATTCGTGAGGGGCACGAACGTTGTCAGTACCGACTATGTTTCCTGTAGCGATAACGAGATCCTCGATGCTAACGTCGTCGGGCGGGACAGACGACGCCATGTTTTCTTGTTAATGCTTCAAATGCCGAATAACGGGAATACGAAGTCATGTTTAGGAGGGGGAGGAGGGTGATTACTCTCGTGCAGTGATTAAATACGAGCCGAGACAGGTTTCCAAAGGAAATAAACACAGCTACAGTGAGGAAAAA
>NC_140970.1:42690335-42722835 GCF_056783735.1 Eptatretus burgeri | reverse complement strand
GAGATTTGTAAAGTGATTAAGACTAATTTGGGTACGCTGATTTCAAAAATCATAACCGTTTTGCTGTATCATGTCAGGATTTTCAGGAACAGAAATATTCCCATTGCCTAGAAGTCAGGATTTCAATGAAATTTCCATATGTCTTTAACATGTCTATTTCGTACAATTGTTGTTAACTTGTGTTATATTTCTTTCTTTCAGATAAAGATGAGTAGGCATTCCTGTACCAATCATCCTGACAACTTCTGTTATGTCTGTGGTCGGTATACCAAAAAAGATCAACAGCGAAGTATATCTACAGCAGTGAAAATGAAGGCCGCCTACTTTCACTACTTCGGGTGAAAGGTGGGGGACCAAGAACAGAGCTGGGCACCACACATCTGCTGCACAAGCTGTCACACAACCTTGACTCAGTGGTTGGTAGGCAAGCGTGCGAGCATGCCATTTGCGGTGCCCATGATATGGCGTGAGCCGCAGAATCATCATGATGATTGTTATTTCTGCTGCACAAGCATCGCCGGCTTCAACAAGAAGAATAAAGGTCACATCAAGTATGCTGACTGCGTCTCTGCTCGTAAACCTGTGCCTCATGATGACGAGAACCCCGTTCCAACACCTCCAGCTGATCAGAACATAGCTGTAAGCAGTGGTGAAGAGGATGGTGATGATGAACCTTTTGAACCCGACACTCAAGAATCACACCTTCTGAACCAGGGAGACTTAAATGATCTTGTAAGAGATCTCTCGCTGTCAAAGGCGAAGGCAGAGCTGCTTGGATCAAGGCTGCAGCAGTGGAATCTACTTGAACCTAACACCAAGATATCCTTGTTCAGAGCACGTCACAGAGACATGGCTGAGTTCTTTGAGATGGAAGACACGATGACATTCTGCAGTGACATCAACGGTCTGTTGAAAGAACTTGGGTGTGATCACGATCCTGCAGACTGGCGCCTCTTCATCGACTCGGGGAAGAACAGCTTGAAGGCTGTTTTGCTCCACAATGGCAACGAGAAACCATCAGTCCCACTGGCTCACGCGTTCGGGATGACAGAGACCTATGAGACTATGTGGCAGCTGCTTGATTCCATCAAGTACAATGACTTCAACTGGCACATCTGCGGAGACTTGAAAGTGGTGGCGCTGTTGTTAGGGCTGCAGTCAGGCTACACGAAATACATGTGCTTCCTTTGTCTCTGGGATAGCAGAGACGACAAGAATCACTGGACGAAGAAAGATTGGGAAGAGCGAAAAGAGCATGTACCTGGTCGACACAACGTGAAGCATGTCGCCCTTGTCGACCCAGCCAAGGTTTTCCTTCCACCACTCCACATAAAGCTCGGCTTGATGAAAAGTTTTGTACGGGCAATGGATCTGAATGGGCGTGGGTTTTTATACCTCAAGGAAAAGTTTGGCAACACCTTGTCGGAGGCCAAGATCAAGGCTGGTGTCTTTGTTGGACCGCAAATCCGACAGATTATGAAGGACGAAACTTTTCCGACAACTCTAAACCCCAAAGAGCTGGCAGCGTGGAGGAGCTTCAAAGCTGTGACGGACAACTTCTTGGGGAACGAGCGCACGGACAACTATGAAGAAATAGTGCAGCAGCTGCTGGAGTCCTTCAGGAAACTTGGCTCCAGGATGTCCCTGAAAATCCATTTCCTACACCAGCACCTGAACTTCTTCCCTGACAACTTGGGAGCAGTCTCGGACGAGCACGGCGAGCGATTCCACCAAGAGATTTCACTCATGGAGACGCGTTACCAAGGGCGGCACAACCCGAACATGATGGGCGATTTCTGCTGGTTCCTGCATCGTGAAACTGACACAGAGCAGCACAAACGCAAAGCCAAATGCCTAAAGCATTTTTAATTACATTCTAGTGGAGTTTTTCTGTAATTTCTATAATTTTGAAGCATTCATGATGAAATAAATGAATAAATGAATTTTTGTAAATTTCATTGAAATCCTGACTTCTAGGCAATGGGAATATTTCTGTTACTGAAAATCCTGACGTGATACAGCAAAACGGTTATGATTTTTGAAATCAGCGTACCCAAATTAGTCTAAATCACTTTACACATCTCCAGTAAAAAATTTTTGTTGTTCAGTGTAACCAAGACGACACCCAAGTCGAGCTCTATGATGACAACCACAACGTCTTTGTCTATACCAAGATACAGCATTTTCACCAACTTGGAATCTGATACCAGCTGAATATCAGAGGAGTTGCTGTAAAAAAAACTCACTGCTTGTAACAAATTTTTCAGAATCCCTTTGGTGCTCTGTGTCACTTCATGAGAAGGAAAAAATGCTAATTGGATGTGAGTATCTCAGTCCATTCAGTAGTACCCATAATCATGAAGCACTTAACAAACTTATTACGATGGTAGTCAATAGACAGGAGTTTCATACAGTAATAGTTGGAGATTTTAATTTTCTGGGTATTGATTGGGAAGCATGGCACCCAGCACATCAATTTATTGAGACAATGCAGGACAATTATTCTTATCAGCATATTGCTGAAACCACACGACACCACCAAGGGCAGGAGCCCAGCATTTGGGATCTGGTGATAACGAATGTGAATGAGATGACAAAATCAATAGAATACTTAGCCCCACTTGGGAGCAACGACCATTGCTGCATTAGCGTGGAGCTCAGTTTGTGCACTGTGGAAAACGATCCTCTACATGAACCTATATTGAAGTTGAATAATGGGGATTATGAGTAAATGAACCAGAAACTTATGGAGGTAAAATGGGACGAGGAGCTGGCAGAGTTAAACTGTGAAGAGGCATGGTGCTTC
This sequence comes from Eptatretus burgeri, assembly GCF_056783735.1. NCBI lineage: Eukaryota > Metazoa > Chordata > Myxini > Myxiniformes > Myxinidae > Eptatretus > Eptatretus burgeri. Next base: position 42,720,029 of record NC_140970.1, on the reverse strand, counting down.
TTTCGATATAAAATGGAGGCAACCATGGACAAATGTATTCCCACAAGTGTACTGATTAGGAATAGGCAGAAACAGCCATCCATCACCCACAAAACAATGGCTCAATCTCGTAAGAAAGGGAAGGCTTGGACAAAATACAATGAGACAGAGAGTGACCTTGATTACGACAAATATGTCAAGGAGAGAAATAAACTCTGCCAGATGACACGACAAAATGGTAAAGACTTTGAGGTGAGTTTAGCTGAAAGCATAAGTACAAACCCAAAAGGATTTTGGAAATATGCAAGCAGCAAACTCAAAACAAGGATTGGGGTGAGTGATTTAATAATGCAACCTGATAGGGGAGTTATGGAGGATGACAGAGAAAAGGCAAACACACCAAACGACTATTTTAGTGGTGTCTTCACAGAGGAGAATTTAGTAAATGTGTAAAAACTGGAACGACGCCACATTGGACCTGCAGTGGTAGATGTCAACATTACTGAGAAGAAAGTAAGGAAGAAGTTCCTTAATCTAAATGGCAGCTAGTCAGCAGGACCAGATTGTTTACACCCTCGATGTCTCAAGGAAACAGCTAACACCAGCGCAGGTCTCTTGAGACTGATGTTCCAGAAATCTTTGGAAAAGGTGTCTTACCTGAAGATTGGAGGGTGGTAAATGGCACCCCGATCCATAAGAAAGGGAGTAAAAACTTGCTGAAAACTACTGCCCTGTAAGTCTTACTTCGGTGGCAGGAAAAATCATTGAGAGTGTTGTGAGGGATGCTGTGGTAAAGCATATGATAATGCATGATCTGTTTGTGGACAGCAAGCATGGATTTACTCTCAGCAGATCATGAATTATTTTTATCAGCATATTACCAAAACCATACGACACTGCCAAGAGCAGGATCCCAGCATTTTGGATCTGGTTTTAGCTGCTCTGTGTCTTTGAGGAACTGATTCAATTGATTGACCATGGAGATCCCGTCGATATCATGTACTTGGATTTTCGTAAAGCATTTGATGCTGTCCTACAAAGAAGGCTCCTTGAAAACGTGGCAGCATATGGAATTGAACAAAAGTTGCACAGATGGATTAAGGCATTCCTATCCGGCAGAACACAACAATTGGCCATCAATGGAGTGAAATTGGAATGGAAATCATTTGGAGGTGGAGTCCCCCAAGGGAGTGTACTGGGGCCATCGTGCTGTTCATGCTGTTTATCAATGATATACCAGATGGGCTCATAAACTTTGTATATATTTTTGCTGATGACACAAAAATCATTAGTTAAGTACAAAGCCAAAGTCAAAAGGACTCATTGCAAGACTATTTGAACAAAGTTTAAAAAAAATGGTCAAACAAATGGCAACTCCCTTACAACTTAAACAAATGCAAAATACTACATGTCGGAAGATCAAACACATTGACTCCTTATCAAATAAGGTGGATAGACTGACAGGAAGTACAAGAAGAGAAGGACTTGAGAATGGTGATAGATTCAGAGCTCAAATTCCACAAGCATGTTTCAGCAGCTGCACTAAAAGCAAATCAGATACTTGGAATTAACAAAAGGACATTTGGGTCATTCCACCGTCGCTCGCATTACATTTGTGGGACGTGCGGCCTATTTGGCCTCACACAACTTAATTATTAATTGATCAATCTAAATCAAAACAGTCGTACAATAACTTGGAGGTAAAATGAACTCAATGATGTAAAGAAAAATTAAACCTGTTCTTTTAACTTTTTGAAACATGCATTTTATTGGTCGTCACTCACGTTACAAGAAAAAAAAAAAACACATGGAAATGTTTGGTGCAACTTTGCTGTCATAGTGTCCTCAAACTGTAGTTCTCACTCCAGAAGTTCCATTATTTTTTTGGGCAGATGAGCCATAGCAACACATTAAAAACCTTTTTGTTATTAAAATCATCACATATTTTGGGTAGGAGAGGCATATACTTAGAGTAAGGTACCGTTACTCACGTAACTTCCTTTTTGTGTTTTCTCGCACAAGATAGAACTTTAAAATTGTAAGGTGCATCATGTAAATGATGTACCCCTGTGTGAATTTAACAATCATTGGGATGAGGTTTTACAAATTTGAAGTAACCACAGCTGTTCATTGGGAGGTGCTTGAACAGGAGGTGCTTGAGAGAAAATCTGTATCAGTCCAAGGTTGCCATTCCTTTCCTCGATATCAGCAGATGTCTTCTGAAATATATCAGCACAAGTATCGTTCTCTGAAAAGTCCACTTGAATCAGAACCTCAGAAGCATCATAAGCAACGGTCTCAATGACAATGGCTTCGCTTTCTGTCTTGTTTGATACAGCTTGCTCTCTCTTGATGTAACAGTGTTGCAGGAACTGAGGCAGAATAGAGATGACATGTTCCATCAGATCACTTGTAGTACCCTTCTCTCACACTTTGCATAACTTACTATGATCCTCATTTTCTTCGACACACAAGATGCATCCCTGGTTTCTTGTAGAACATCTTGGTACTTGGAAGTAAATCATTGGCCATTTCTGCACGTTTTGCATTGATTTACCCAAGAGTCCTTGGATGCTGTTGGCTTAATGATTAGGGTGGCAGGCTTTGGATCCTAATGTCCTGAGTTCAAATCCCGCTCAGCTGTTGAATTAATATCAGGTGGGGTTAACTCGGCCTGTCATCCTTCCGAGGTCGGCAAAATGAGTGCCAGCATGCTGGCATATTGTGTCAGAGTGGCGACCCATCCAGGATTGTGCTCAATAGCCAAGGAGACTGTTTAAGCAGCGCCAACGCTCTGCACAGAGTATGGTCCCAATATCCTCCTCCTCCTTGGATGCAGGCTAACACAGGAATGTTTCTGGAAGAGACCGTGTGTTTGATGGAAATTCGGGAATTTCCTTGTGGAGAGTATCGACTGCTGCGATGAGGTTTTCATTGTATCTATACAAGCATACAGTGTGTGGAAGTTTGCTACTCAGGAGTATATGTTTAGGGCGCAATAAGGCAAACTTACTCTTGCCAACTTTATATCGGGGTGATCTTTGCAGAAGAGGGCATACATTTCCATGATTGAGGAGGTCGGATGACATGTTTGAACTTTTGTTTTTATTCCATCATCCAATCTGACAGTAGTAGCATCTTTCCTTCCTGGAACTTGTCAGCTTATGTCATCACATTGACAGAAATCTGTGACTACTTTCAGCACTTCATTTAGAAGCAGTGGTCTTGCAAGGGTGCTGTTGCGTGATGACATTGAAGGGATCTCACTGCACTCAGCAGCAAAGTGCTTATGGCAGATCACTTTTCTGTGTTTGGTGGCAGTTGGTAGAGCCTTTGCCATTATACGTTTGGCCTTGGCAGAAGCTTTATCCTTAGCAGATGCAATGTGAAAAGTTGCAGGATGTTGATTTTTCTCCTTTTCTTCCCTCTTCAGGCAACGATGTTTTGCCTCCAGTTTCCTAGATGCTTCTCGTCTCTTTTCCTCATCAGTCACGTTTTTGAGCAGAACTTAACAACAGCTCTTCACTTCTTCTCTTTTTATCACACCAAATCTGAATGTGGATGGCATGCTTTCCTTTGTACAGTTTATACTGTCCCTTATTTTTATTTTGGTCTCTGTAGCACCTTTGTCTTTCAGTGCCCAAGAGCAGCATTTTAAAGACAAAATTACTTACCAGGTTACATTATCTCAACACTGCATGTGCACATTTACACAACCAGTCAAAAGTATGGACGCACCTACTCATTCAAGGGTTTTTCTTTATTTTAACTATTTTATACACTATAGACTAATCTTGAAGACATCAAAACTGTGAAATAACACACAAGGAATTATGTAGTAACCAAAAAATTGTTAAACAAATGAAAATATATTTTAAATTTTAGATTCTTTAAAGGAGCCACCCTTTGCCTTGATGACAGCTATGCACACTCTTGGCATTCTCTCAACCAGCTTCATGAGGTAGTCACTTGGAATGCTTTTCCATTAACAGGTGTGTATTGTTAAAATTTAATTTATGGAATTTCCTTCCTTCTTAATGCATTTGAGCCAACCAGTTGTGTTGTGACAAGGTCGGGTTGGTATCCAGTAAATAGCCCTATTTGGTGAAAGACCATTATTTTTTCTGTCCTGTAGTAGTCCATATTATGGCAAGAACAACTCAACTAAGCAAAAATAAAGGACAGTCCATCATTACTTTAAGACGTGAAGGTGAGTCAATCTGGAAAATTTCAAGATCTTTGAAAGTTTCTTCAAGTGCAGTCGCAAAAATGATCAAGCGCTATGATGAAACTGGCTCTCATGAGGACCGCCACAGGAAAGGAAGACCCAGAGTTACCTCTACTGCAGAGGATAAGTTTATTAAAGTTACCAGCATCAGAAATCACCAATTAACTGCACCTCAGATTGCAGCCCAAGTAAATGTTTCACAGAGTTCAGGTAACAGGCACATCTCAACATCAACTGTTCAGAGGAGATTGTGTGAATCAGGTCTTCATGGTCGAATTACTGCAAAGAAACCATTACTGAAGGAGACCAATAAGAAGAGGTTTGCTTGGGCCAAGAAACACGAGCAACGGACATTAGACAGGTGGAAATCTGTCCTTTGGTCTAATGAGTCCAAGTTTGAGATCTTTGTTTCCAACCGCCATGTCTTTGTGAGATGCAGAGAAAGTGAACGGATGATCTCTGCATGTGTGGTTCCCACTGTGAAGCATAGAGGAGGAGGTGTGATGGCATGGGGGTGCTTTGCTGATGACACTGTCGGCGGTATATTTTGAATTCAAGGCACACTTAATCAGCATGGCTACCACAGCATTCTGCAGCGATACGCCATCCAATCTGGTTTGTGCTTAGTGGGACCATCATTTGTTTTTCAACAGGACAATGACCCAAAACACACCTCCAGGCTGTGTAAGGGCTATTTGACCAAGGAGAGTGATGGAGTGCTGCATCAGATGACCTGACCTCCACAATCACCCGACCTAAACCTAATTGAGATGTTTGGGATGAGTTGGATCGCAGAGTGAAGGAAAGGCAGCCAGCAAGTGCTCGCAGATGTGGGAACTCCTTCAAGACTGTTGGAAAAGCATTCCAGGTGACTACCACATGAAGCTGGTTGAGAGAATGCCAAGAGTGTGCAAAGCTGTCATCAAGGCAAAGGGTGGCGACTTTGAAGAATCTAAAATATAAAATATACTTTGATTTGTTTGCTACATAATTCCATGTGTGTTATTTCATAGTTTTGATGTCCTCACGATTATTTTATAATGTAGAAAATAGTAAAAATATAGAAAAACTCTTAAATGAGTAGGTATGTCCAAACCTTTGACTGGTACAGTATGAAAAGGAATCCTATGCTGGTTTTGCATCTTTTTCTTATCACAAAAGTCAAAGTGCAATATTGTTATTTTCCCCAGCCTCAACCAAAACAATCTCAGTAAAGATTCTGTATAAAACAATATTTGTATTCATGAACCTATGCAATCTGGCATATTTTCATGAGTTCCAATCCAAACAAAATTTGCTGAGATTTCCATGTCTTAATTTGCTGACATGTAGGAGAATTATTAAGTACTGTATGTCAATTTGGACTCTGGTTTTAATGTGTAAATTATAATACAATTACCATATTAAAGTGTTAAATGGTCATAATTTTGGTGTTATAAATAGCTATCTTACATTGAACAGAAATAAATAGAGTATAATTCACCTTTTCAGTTGGAGGATATTGTGAAAAACCAGATGATGGAAAATTACAAATCATGAATGAATCAGCAAATTCTCTTGCAGAAGAAACAAGATGGAGGATTAAGAGGCATTGTGGGTCAACCAACAAAGTAAGGGAATTTGGGGAATTCTATCAGCAAGTATTAATGGTCTGGGTCATTGCAATACTATGTTATGACATCATGGTAAATCAACAGTTACCAAGAAATTCTGAAAACGGCACTTTTCTCATCAGATTATTGTGTCACTTACGTTATACACTGTCACTCATGTTACAAACTCAAGCCTCTTATATAAAATTATCTGTAAGCTCTACAGTTGAATAAAATTTATTTTAATAGACGACACAACTAGTCGAAGGAAAAATAACACTATCCAAGTTGAGCATTGGTGCATTCAGAAGATAGATCAAAAACATTATCTTTTTGTCACTCACGTTACATGAAAAATACCAGTAAGATATCTGGCACTGCAGGGAATGTTTGGTAAAAGGTACATAATATATATCCCATTTGTCATAAAACGTTAACATCTCTGTTATCAATATATTATACAATATAGCTGATTATACTGTACTTCAATGCTGACTGGGAAAAGGCATCCTGTTTTATTATTAGACAAGAGAAATGGGAAAAATAATTGGAGACATTCAAGATGTTGATTTTTCCAAAATTTTAATTGCTATTTATGTAAAACTTATTAATTTGTTACCCTCAACATGTACATTACACAATACAATCCTGAAATAATCACATTTGGATATTTTGATTTTTTTAGAGTCATGCCCCAATTTCCATGGAATGACCCATTTACGAATTTGACAAAAGAGATTCTTCCGAGAGTATACTCAACCCTGGTTAGACCACACCTCGATTGTGGAAATATCCTTAGGAATATGAGATATAAAATGGATGGGGACAAGATCGAGAGGGTGCAGCGAAGAGCAACAAGACTGGTTCTGGAGCTACGTGGTATGACATATGAACATCGACTACAAGGCCTAAATCTCCACTCTCTGCACCATAGATGTAGAAGAGGCGACATGATCACAGTTTACAAGATCATGGTAGGTGAAGTAACAATACCAGCAGAGATGTTCTCTACAAGGGAAATCCACCAAAGTACCCGAGAACATACATTCGAGCTGCGCATACACAGGTCAAGACTGGATATGAGAAGCAAGTTCTTTAGTCAGGGGATTGTAACAGATTGTAAAAGTCTCCCTGAAAGTGTAATTGAAGCAAAATCGATTCAATCATTCAAGGCCAAATTTGACATTCATTGGTGGAATCAAAGATTCCTGACAAGCAGTGCTCAACCCATGCACAAATGGTATGGAAAGTATTACCAGCGATTGCAGAGAAGACCAGGATGATTAAAAGAATATTCCTTCTTTCCCGTATCATGATGATGATGATGATGATGATGATGATGATGATGATGATGATGATGATGACGACGATGAAGTTTACCGCTGTTGATGCATCGTCTTTTTCACCACCGACTGAACACATCAAGTTATTTGATAGGCCTGAAGCACGCACCGACAGCGGAGTTGCACTTTACATCAAAAAGTCAATTTTTCACTGTCCATGTACAAATCTTATGCCTCCCATTCCCCAGGAGTACCTCTGGCTACGACTTCCCCTCCACTCCCACCTTTTGTTCATCTATGTGTTGTCCTGTCCTCCTAACAGTGATGACTCCATTTACATCTCTCTCAGACAACATGAACAAACTTTTAACCACACATCCCAACTCTCTCTTTTTCATATGTGGCAATTTCAATTGTCACCATGCAAATTGCCTGGGTGTTGGTACCTCTATAACCAGCCATGACACTTCAGTGACTCCATGGGACTGACTCAGTCTGTGAACTTTCCAACGCAGATTTCTTCCAGTGGCAAATCTTCTCTTCTGGACTTGATGTCGAACTTTCCCATACATGTCTCATGCTCTTCCTCTGCTCCAATTGATTCATCTGATGATGCACTTGTGAAACTCAACATTTCTCTGGCTATTCTCAGAGAGCTGCTCCAACACCGGCGAGTCTGGCAATTCACTCAGATAGATTGATAGGGACTGCAAACAGCCATCTGTCTTCAAGACAGGTCTCCCATATCTACTGTCTCTGATGTTAACACAGCCTGGGAATTCTTCCACAGAAACCTTCTCTTTCTCATGCACAGATTCACCCCATCTCGTTTTCAATTCTCTTACCATTCTTGCCGCTCATGGTACACTGAAGGCTGTGGTGAGGCAGTTACTCTGAAACAACTTGCTTTCTCTTCCTGAAAGGCTAATCTGACCAAAGGCAATCTTAGTGCATTCCAAAAAGTCCACAACACATGGTGTCTACTCTCAGGAGAACCAGAAAACAACATCTGTCCAACCTCAAAAATAGACATTGTTCATCCTGAAGCTCACCTGGATCAGGAGCAACAGTCATTGAAACACCCCACAGATCCCCTTAGATTATGATACATCATGGGTGATGAAGGTTGTGATTAAGTTTCATTGAAATTGTGTGTGTAGTTTCGGAGAAGAGAGCAAATACCTACTTTGGGGGGGTTCAAAAACCGCCCTAAACACCCCTTTAATGTGTGCAGATTTTGATGCAGTCGATACACAGGTACATCATGGGTGATGAAGGTTGTGGTCAAGTTTCATCGAAATTGTGTCTGTGTTTTGGAGAAGAGAGCAAATACCAATTTTTTTGGGGAGGTCAAAAACCACACGTAACTCCCTTTAATAAGCGCAGACTTTGATGAGGTCAATAAACCTTCTTTAGGCATCAGATATGAAGCTTGTGGAAAAAGCCAGTTCCAGATAAGCGAAAAATAAGTTTTTCTTGCATGTTGTTTGTGTCCTTTATGATGTTCCTAAAACCAGCAAGTTTCCTCTTTGGAGTGATTTTCAATTTTGTTTGACTGCCAGACAAGCAGACATAGTAAAAAATATATATCTCACTCTATGCATATGCACGATCGGGATGAGAATCCATACACTTTGCCAAATTCAGAGCTAAAGTAATGCTAAACTGGAGGTTCGTGTTCCGATTCATGTTCTGCAGTGTTCAAAATATAAAATTCAATTGTAATTAACTAGTTTCTTGATCATAAACACATCTGTATACAGACAGACAGATGGACAGAATGGAGCAATTGCATAGCCCCGCTTTGCGCTTCGAGCATGGGGTAACAGTTGCTTGTTCATTAATGCAAGCTGGTTATAATTGCGGTCATTTATTTCAGATGAGATGGTCAGCAATGTCAGTAGGCACAGATCCAATAAATGTACGATTTTTTTTTCCATCAGGGCCATCTATTTATTACATATGCCCCAGATGGTGTGTAGAGAAGTGGGTTGTAAGTTGGGGGTGGGGGAAACATGTTTTGAATTTTGATTTGATTCCAAAGGAAGTGATGATGCACTCATGGGAATGCGATTGGAAGGAAGAAATCTGGGAAGGGGAAATGTTTAACGTTTTCTGTGCTTGCTGAAGATATTTTTGAGACGTTTACCTTGCACATCACCCTCCAGATATGACGTGAAGCCGACTGTCTCATCTGCATCAAAATCGATATAAATGATTCCTTCCTTCATGCCATCTTTCGAACAAGAATTTATCTTTTGTTCATTATCCTTGCCAAAATGATCCTCCTGGTGGATGAAAATCCTCATCATTGTTACCTTCAAGCCAGATCTGAATCCACAACCTCTATCAGATGAACATCCCCACGTACTCAAAGCACCTCAACATGATGTCAAAACTCAACTGATGGCCTCATCAAGTCCATGTTACGCCAAAGCACACAATGCAACGTGTGACAGGCCAAAAGCTGGAGTTGAGCAGCAAGCCTCGAGCTTTCCTATCACATCAAATAAAGGTTAAACATAGTTTATACTGCAGACAAGAGTGTTAAAAGCTTTTCATTATCATCCAAGTGCATTTTGAAAAGGGAAAATGAAAACTAACGTTTGGTTGCTTTGGTGACCATTTGATGATGATCTCGAATCTGAAAGGTTGCTTCCATTAAGCCTGAAATGAAAACACACTCTCACCTCAACTTTTCATCTCTCAAAACTCGTCCATGACATGCAAACAAACAAGAAGAGTTTTTCCTTTTCATTACGCTTTGTGCTGGCTTACTTTTCATTGTTTTTATGACATACCTGTTTTACGCTAACATTCTACAACTCTCTAAATGAGGGTCCTTTTTAACAATCATTTACTTAGTTTTTGTTAAGTACTAAATTCAATACAAGTCATTTATGTACCCAGTGATTGCACTCAGGAGAGTAAGGACTCATTCTGCCATTTCCACAAGTTAAAGTACAGTTCGACAAGCAAGTGTCGTGCGTGAGCAAAAACGAGAAAAATAAATGATGACAAGTGTACAAGTTGGAGATGATGGGATCGATTCATACCTGAGCTAATTTTTCCTTTGCTTCACCTATCACATCATATAAAAATCATGTGATAAGTGAAGATAAGCTGCGAACAAACCACCTTCTGTCTTTCCTCTTCAAAAAGCTCCGAAGTGAATTTCTTTCCATTGCTTTCCCAACTTGCCAGGGTTGGCAGGAGAGCCTGCAGGTATGCTGTAAGATGTGGAAGTGAGTATAAAGCCATCCATCAGTGGAATAACGTACTACTCTCTGATGTAATATATCAAGCTTCTTCAGCATGCAGTATTGCGCTGTGCAAATCGGAATAAACATCATTCAATTTATATGCGTCTTTTCACGAGTTAAGGACATAACATGGCATAGTTGGCTCCATAAGCAACCACTGCACACTGCTCCCACCAAAGAAAACTGTTGAACAATCCACAACAGTCGGGACTTGGGCCCCAAGCAGCTGGTGGCTCGTTAGATGTGGCGTCCGTCAGCCTTCATCCAAAGTCACAGTTCAAAAGTTGAACTTCCTGATGGAGTAATTCCACTTTGATCTGTAACTTAGGGCATTGTGGGTTTGGTGTTTCCATCTTTCTCTCAAACATGGGTGTTTAGCCGGCTGTCCCATGCTACGGTAGAGGCAACACATCCTTGAACAGCATGACATACAGATTTTGAAGACATCAGTGTACTTTTCTATTGCCTGTTCACAATTTTTTCCCTCGCCAGAGGAGAGGGTATTGCATTTAGGTCCATTTGTTTGTTTGTTTGTTACTTGCGAAATTGAACATTCTCAAGTATATTGGTTGGTCTGGTCTGTTATTCTGTCTCTGTCTGTCTGTCTGTATGCCAATCGCCTATGTGCACAGTTTTATTCCGATCGACATGAAGACCCTTTTAGAACCCTAAGAGCTTTGATAACCCGAAGACCCTTTATATTGTATACCCTTTCGTACCCGACCCATTATAACCCTTATTCCCCAAATACTCCACAGACCCCATTACACCTTCTCTTTGAGGGCCTTCTGCAATGATACTTCAGGGTGACCAGTCAGAATCAAAAGGCCCCCCATTGGTAAACCACCACAATAGCAGAGAGACAAGCCCCACGTGGCAGAGAGACAAGCCCCACACAACAGAGAGACAAGGCCCATGCGGCAGAGAGACAAGCCTCACGTGGCAGAGAGACAAGCCCCATGTGGCAGAGAGACAAGCCCCATGTGGCAGAGAGACAAGCCCCACACAACAGAGAGTCAAGGCCCATGCAGCAGAGAGACAAGCCTCACGTGGCAGAGAGACAAGGCCCATGTGGCAGAGAGACAAGCCTCACGTGGCAGAGAGACAAGCCCCATGTGGCAGAGAGACAAGCCCCACACAACAGAGAGACAAGGCCCATGCGGCAGGGAGACAAGCCTCACGTGGCAGAGAGACAAGCTCCACGTAGCAGAGAGACAAGCCCCATGCGGCAGAGAGACAAGCCCCACGCGGCAGAGAGACAAGCCACACGCGGCAGAGAGACAAGCTCCACGTGGCAGAGAGACAAGGCCCATGCGGCAGAGAGACAAGCCCCATGTGGCAGAGAGACAAGCCCCACACAACAGAGAGACAAGGCCCATGCGGCAGAGAGACAAGCCTCATGTGGCAGAGAGACAAGGCCCATGCGGCAGAGAGACAAGCCTCACGTGGCCGAGAGACAAGCCTCATGTGGCAGAGAGACAAGCGCCACGTGGCAGAGAGACAAGCCCCACGTGGCAGAGAGACAAGCCTCACGTGGCAGAGAGACAAGCCCCACGCGGCAGAGAGACAAGCCCCACGCGGCAGAGAGACAAGCCCCACGCGGCAGAGAGACAAGCTCCACGTGGCAGAGAGACAAGCCCCACGTGGCAGAGAGACAAGCCCCACGTGGCAGAGAGACAAGCCCCACGTGGCAGAGAGACAAGCCCCACGTGGCAGAGAGACAAGCCCCACGTGGCAGAGAGACAAGCCCCACGTGGCAGAGAGACAAGCCCCACGTGGCAAAGAGACAAGCCCCACACAACAGAGAGACAAGGCCCATGCGGCAGAGAGACAAGCCTCACGTGGCAGAGAGACAAGGCCCATGCGGCAGAGAGACAAGCCTCACGTGGCAGAGAGACAAGCCTCACGTGGCAGAGAGACAAGCGCCACGTGGAAGAGAGACAAGCCCCACGCGGCAGAGACAAGCCCCACGTGGCAGAAAGACAAGCTCCACGTGGCAGAGAGACAAGCCCCACACGGCAGAGAGACAAGCCCCACGCGGCAGAGAGAAAAGCCCCATGCGGCAGAGAGACAAACCCCATGTTGCAGAGAGACAAGCTCCACGTGGCAGAGAGACAAGCCCCACATGGCAGAGAGATAAGCTCCACGTGGCAGAGAGACAAGCCCCATGCGGCAGAGAGACAAGCCCCACATGGCAGAGAGACAAGCCCCATGTGGCAGAGAGACAAGCCCCACATGGCAAAGTGAAAATGGTGTCCACGACAACAATTTCACCCCCATTATAATCAAATGAGGTATTTTTGTGATTTTATTATTGCCCAACCTTAATATTTTTTCAAGATATAAGACTGAAACTTGCACGTTTTATTTGTACGTATGTGTAGCATATGTGTGTAAAATCTGGTCAAAATTAGTCAAAGATTAAGTACCCCTCAGACCATTTGGACCCCTGAAAACCCTCGACCCCTTCAACCTTTCAGACCCAATCGACCTGTTCAGACCTTTCCACCTTTTCAGTCCTTTACACATTTTCAGAGACAATTCGACCTTTAATTTACAATTAATGACCTTTCATTTAGTAAATCCTTCCATTTATTTGGCACACAAAATACACCACAAAAAACAAGTCCTGACGAGGGCCTGCAATCTTTGATTGTTCTTTCTAGTTTTTGTGTTAAAGTTAATTGTTTATACTTCCGACATTGTCTAGAGAGGGGCACGATGAGCATTGCCCTTTCACATAATAAAGGCATAGATCCACAATTCAAAATGGTTTTGTATACCTGGATTTCCCTTTTTGGTGTCTCCATCCACCCAGCTCACGATGCTGGGCTCTCAGGTTCATAAGTCATGCACCCCGCTAATGCATGTGAAATGACATTACACATCAATGTCTCCTCATGTCCTTACTAAGCATATAGTACATGTACACACTCGAAAATCCTAAGCCGATAGCAATACAAATGACAATATCTAATGATCAATATTCTCAGCAAACGTTTGAAAAATGCTAACTCTCAACAATACAGTACTCCACGTCGAAAGAGCCAAGTATGTAAACGTTAGTGCTTACATGGGTCTTGGAACATCCACGAGATCGATTACTGTAAAGATGTTACCATGAAATGACAACTTTGTGTGAAGATGTTTTCAGGTTAACATCAGGCCAGAATAGATTTTATGATTTTTGGTCTTTTTGCTTACCCCTTCATGATTACCTTGACTTCCCTGGATGATATTTTGCAAAACAAAGTACATCATGATGTTTTTAACTTTCATTCGAGTAAAGTTTTTGAATTTGTTAATAGTGAGGTCTCTCCTCCAAGCGACCTTTGAAAATGACAGCCGCCTGAACACACAGGTTGGTAGCCATTTGGTCCTCCATTGCCCTTTACTGCGTGTGGCCTCGACCCTCATGCACTCTCCCCTGTGTTCCACACGAGCAACACCAGCTCTATCCAATAACCAATTTATTCTTACCCTCCCCACAAGCAAGGACATACTGTATTCAGTCTTCACCCCTGTAATCACCTACCAGAACTTGTCCTTTTGAGCTCTTTCCTCCGGTCTCTCAAATTTGCCAGGCTGGACTTGAGTCTGAAACAGTTTCTCTTTTAGGATATAAAAAAGTACAGAAGGTAGAAATGATGGTATGAGTTTAATTTTGTGTCTTGTCAATGGAAATGTAACATACGAGAACATTCGTGCGATTTTGTTTCTTTGGACTTGGGAGCACCAAAGCACGTGCCTTTCATCGGGGGCTTTAATTGAATGCAACGCGTGCACACCCCCTGGACACTGTGACATTTCAGATTGGAATCTGTATCTGGGCATCACCTTAGTAACGTGTTTCCTGGGTTACGATCACCTCATATATGTAACCCTGAGTTTTTTGGGGGTTTTTTTGTCTGAAGATGTTAACCTGGCACACCTTTATGATCTATTTCTAAACCACCGGTGAGAGCTTTTTACTCAAGCACCTAATTCATACGGCTTGTGTTCAGACGTGTCATCACGTTGGTGTGTGTGTGTGTGTGTGTGTGTGTGTGTGTGTGTGTGTGTGTGTGTGTATGTATGTATATATATATATATATATATATATATATATATATATATATATATATACTGTATCAGAGAGAGGAGGGAGGGAGAGTGAGGAGGGTGGGGGAATGTAAGGCAGATGTGCGGTGGAGTGTGAATTACGAATCATACTGTTTCATCAAAATGCTTCTGCATAGAATAACAGTGAAGATGGAGACAAAATAATGTCTGAAATCCATTTTGTACCGGTCATATTATAAATACCACCCATAGAAAAGCACCACCCAGACACGTCCAGAGCCAAGCTGTCCAGAGACAAACGCCGCCCGGAGACAAACACCACCCGGATGCATCCGAAGACAAAAACAGCAGGTGTGGATGAGTGAGGAGGTAGAGAGACTGATGAGGGGTGGGGGAGACAAACACCGCCCAGATGCATCAGGAGACAAACATCAGGAGGAACATGGTGGATTTTGCCACAAATGCATAATTACCTCTGCCCACCTTTATTTTTTCACCCCTGTCTGTCTGTCTGTCTTTCTGTTTGTTTGGCAGTGAACAGGATATCTCAATAAGTTGTGGACAGATTCAGACGAAATTTGATGGAAATGTTAAGTTTGTGACAACAACTAAATGATGAGATTTTGGTGAAGATCCGTATTCAGATTGGGATACGAGAATATTTAAAATGATTCTTCACCATTGAGAGATGGTGCTAAACCGAAATATAGCATGATAGCTTAAAAAGTTATGGACAGATTCAAATGAAACTTGGTGGACAGGTTGGGTGTGTGACATGGACGAATTGTTTCAATCTTGGTGAAGATCCAGATCCGGATACAAGAATTTTTTAAGTGATTCCTGACTATTGAGTGATAGTGCTGAAAAAGGGTATATGGCATGACAAGCACAGGCTACCTATCACTTCGCTGTTGGACCAATTAGTCATCCTGCTTGCCAAAAAGTTTGGGTGAGAAGGAGAAGAAAGGGAGGACAAATTAACACATGCATAGAGTGCTTTAATCCATACCCCCCCCCCCACCCATCACCGTCCTACTCCGCCCCTCCTTTTTCCCCCATTTGTCCTGATGATCCCTTCACGTGAGAAATGTCACACACAATGACAGGCTTTAACAGGCCCCTCCAGGTTTTTTTTGGGGGGGGGGTGGGGGAGGGCAGTGGAGAATGGAAGGAGAACAAATTTAGCGCTGTGAAGAGTGCTTTAACCGAAAAAAATGAAGTTGTAATACCCTCTTTCACCACTGTCAGGTGGTGCTATATGGTACGAACTTAAATCTATAATGTACAGCCCCCCCCCCCCCACGTGAGGCCATGCTCACTTAGCCTCTGTTAACCCCCACACAAAGTTGTATTTGCACTCTGAGTTTGGAGTTGGAAAGAAAAAAAAAAGAGAAAAAAAAAAGGGAGAGAGAAAAAGGGAGAGAGAAAAAGGGAGAGAGAAAAAGGGAGAGAGAAAAAGGGAGAGAGAAAAAGGGAGAGAGAAAAAGGGAGAGAGAAAAAGGGAGAGAGAAAAAGGGAGAGAGAAAAAGGGAGAGAGAAAAAGGGAGAGAGAAAAAGGGAGAGAGAAAAAGGGAGAGAGAAAAAGGGAGAGAGAAAAAGGGAGAGAGAAAAAGGGAGAGAGAAAAAGGGAGACAGAGACAGACACAGACACAGACACAGACACAGACACAGACACAGACACAGACACAGACACAGACACAGACACAGAGACAGAGACAGAGACAGAGACAGAGACAGAGACAGAGACAGAGACAGAGACAGAGAGAGACACAGAGAGAGAGAGAGAGAGAGAGAGAGAGAGAGAGAGAGAGAGAGAGAGAGAGAGAGAGAGAGAGAGAGAGAGAGAGAGAGAGAGAGAGAGAGAGAGAGAGAGAGAGAGATTTTTTTTTTTTTCAAAAAGCTGTGCACAGAGTCGAACGAACTTTTGTGGACAGGTTAGATGTGTGACAAGGACGAATCTATTACATTTTGGTGAAGATCCACATCCGGAGACTAGAATTTTTTTTTCTTTTAAAGTAATTCTTCACCATTGAGAGATGGGGCCAAAAACAATATATGACATAATATTTCAAAAAGTTGTGGCTGAGTGATGACAAAACTAAGTGGATGAGTTGGTTAGATGACAATATCAAGCTGATTCAATTTTGGCTCAGTTCAAGATTCAGATGCGGCCTATCCGTGGGATTCAAAACGTAATCTGTTTAGCTTGGTGGACGTCTGCACTCGACCGAGTGTCGTTCTCGTTGGACATGTTCTCATGGCCAAGTTTGCCAGATGAGCGGCTGCAGGGGAGGCAGTGCCGGATGGCTGTTTATTCCACTGACCAGGCAGGCAGCACAGTTATTTACCATGTCTTCAATGTCCTGCTCGATCCCTGCCCACCACACCAAGTCCCGGCACCTTTGTTTGAGCTTCACTCTGCCCAAGTGACCCTCATGCGCAATCCCCAAAACATGCACACGCAGGACACTTGGGACCACAGTACAGGGCCCGTGGGTCATGCAGGTATCATTCCAGCAGGACAGGTTCTCTTTGACCCAGGGAAATGGTTTCAGCTCCTCTGGCACATGGGACAGCCATCCAGTTCTGATGTAAATGCGGAGCGTTGAGAGGATGGGGTCCCACTCAAAGGGCTGCTGGAGCTACTGGAGGGACACTGGCTTGGAGAGGGGTCTGAAGCAGCTGAATGTGGTTGTGCTCCCCACTGTTAGTGCAGCTGGTAGAGGCTTGGGGTGTCAACAGGAGTGGGACAGTCGATCTGCGACTACATTGTTCCTCGAGGGCATAAACTGTTACTGAAAGTTGTACTGGTGGAGGCTTCAGACTCCTGTTGCGGTCAGAGCAGTCTGTGGTCCATGCCTGTGGTAGACAACAGGGCTGTGAATACTTGGTGATCAGTCCGGAGGGTAAATGCATGGCCATACAAAAACATATGTTACCGCTCACACGCCAAGACACAGGACAGCCCCTCACATTTACCCACAGAATAACTATGTTCCATAGGGGTCAGCGCCCGGGAGGCAAAGGCTTCTCCATGCCATCCTGCATCTGCGAGCTCATGGCCCCCACGGCAGTGGCTGATGAATTGCAGATGACGAGGTTGGGGCTAGTGAGGTTGAAGTGAGCCGGAACAGGTGATGTGGTAAGCTGAGACTTGAAGAGGGGGAAGCCTCAGCACAGGCCAGCATGCAAACCCAGGACTTGTCCTTTCTGAGCATCTGGCGGAGTGGTGCCATCATGGTGGAGTATTGGTGCAGGAACTGCAAATAATACTCCACCATGCGCAGGAAAGAAGCAATGTGGGATGCTGAGGTGTGCTCCAGGATGTGGTGGATCACCTTGATGTTGGACTGAAGCTGGGAGATACCCCAAGCTGACAGGTGAAATACCACAAACTCAGTGTCTGGCCCAGCAAACACACTTTTCTCCATTAAAGGTGAAGTTGTGTTTGGCGAGCATTACAAACACCCTGTGCAAGCACTTGTCATGGACAGATGCATCAGGCCTGTGTACGATCATGTTGTCTAGGTAAAAGACTACTCTTGGAATACCTGCAAGGACGGAGGACATCACTTTCTGAAAGCAGCTTGGGGCTGAGCTGAGGCAAAAAGGCATCCTAATGTAGCAAACGATGCCAACGTAGATGAGAAATGCCATAAAGTCCCTCCTGTTAGAGTGGAAGGGCACCTGCAGACAGCCCTGGCAGAGGTTCAGCTTCGAAAAAAAAACATGGAGTCTTCAAACTGGGTGGTCAGTTTCTCAAATATGGGCAGGGGGTATTCGCTGGGACGACAGCCCTGTTTGCTGCACGAAGGTCCACACAGATTTGCAGTCCTCCCGACTTCTTCCTGGCAACCACTTTATTGGAGATGCATCGGGCCGCATTGACTGGTTCAATCATTCCAGCTTCCAACAGGAGCTTGAGTTCAGCAGACACCCTGTCACAGAGAGCAAGTGGGATGCATTGCAGTGTCTGGCTGACCGGGGGCATTGTAGAGTTGAGCAGGGGCTGGTGGATAAAGGCGGTGAGGAGCCCAATCCATTAAGCAACACAGATCATTTCTGCTGCCATGTGAAATGATGACGACCAGGCATTCATCAGGGAGAACCTTAGCCCCGTGAATAGGTTGAGGCCCAGGAGGTTGGCACCGTGGCGGGCGATGTGAATGAGAACTCAGTCAGGTGCTTGATGCCGTAGCACAGATAGTTGGATAATTCCCATGATGTCAATTTTGAAGCTTCCATCCCAGATGAGGGCAGTGGAGGAGTGCTGTAAACAGGTGGGTGAGAAATCCTTTATAAGTGTCTCGGTTGAATAAAGATGCTGTAGCCCCTGTGTCCAATAACAGGGGCACGCATACATAATCTTGCTGAACAGCACAGTTCTCGGAAGCCACTAGGCCAGGTAGGTGCTTGTGTGGTGAGGTTGAAGCCTTTATGATGGTGGCATCATGGCAGGAGCAGAGCAACACACCTTTGGCAAACTCATTTCATTCGTGACAGTTCCTGCATATCTGCCTAAGTGCAGGGCAATCCAGTGCTCTTGTAGCATGGAAAGCAGAGCTGCAATTCCCACGGCTCTCTTGGGTGTGCACACGTTGCTGTTGTGTTTGTTGCATAGAGGGGTCTGTTAGCAAGGCTCTCGGGCTGCTGCAGATATCTGTGCCTGCTGCGTGGCTGCGGGCAGTGTTTAGAAAGCAGCTCGCTGAGCCACGCAGTCCGGCAGTGGATTCAACTTGAAATGCAATCGGATCTCCCCTTCCACAGCCTTTGAAAGGGATAAATCGTTTGGTTCTAGTGAGAGTCTCGCACACACTTTTGTACTTGACTTTTTTTTGATGAGCAAGTTCCTATTCATGTCATGTTGTAAGGCCCCAAATTTACAGGAGCTGGCTAAGCCTCTCAAGTTCATAGCATACAGGTGTACTGACTTACCTGGCAGTTAGTGACACTGTCTGAAAAGAAACCCACAGAGAAGAATACTCTGTGGGGCTGAGAAGTGTGTTTTCAGAAGGGTCATGATCGTCGCAAATGTGAAATCAGTGCCCAGTGTCCCAAATATCCGCTGGCCTTCCGCATCCAGGCCGTGGGGGCAGCAAAGATTTTTTTTTTTCCTTGTATCATTTGTGTCTTCCATATAAGTTTTAAAGAACCGAATCCAGCGAGTCCACAGCAAGAGAGGCTTTCTTGACAGAACATGAAAGGGAGGAGGTGGCAGGAGAGAAATTTCAGCCGTCTACTTCACCAATTGTCGCGTTAAAGGAGGGACATGACCGCACAGGTAAATGTGGTACGACTGACTCCTTTAATCGTCCATATAATGTCAGTTATCTCAAAATGGCCCGGTGTCATAAAACAGTACAATCGTCTTAAAGCAACCATTAGCTTGCAGGACTGAGATAACATACCATTGTGTGGACATGACAATAACCTCATCATGAGACCGGGTGAAGCTTCACGTGACGTGAACGAAATAGCATCACAACAAAGCATTTGGTGATCAGTATAAAAGACGAGAATAACTACATAGCTGTTTTAATTGACATTATTTTTTTGGAGTAGTATGGGGCCATCAATTTATTAGGTACGCACAAGAGGGGAAGGGGTGGGGTGTAAATTGAGAAAAAAGAAGAGAGAGGAGGCTTTTGGAGAAACAAGGGAGGTGAGTGTGGAGTGGGGACAAAAGGGAAAGGAGGTTTTGAGACGAGTAAGGGGAGGAATTGGAAGTTCCACGGAAGAAGCATACAAGGCCTTTTTCTATAGCTCAGTGGAGTACTGTTCTCCACTCTGGGCTGGCACCCCAGCATCACATCCGTCTCCTCTGGATTCTGTGGAATGTAAAACTCTCAACATTATTGGAATAGCCCATGATGAGGCCAAAGGACAAGGTCTGTTGCTCTCACATCGCAGGCAGGTCAGTGGTCTCTGTTTTCTCCCGTATATTCTCCAACATTGCTCCCTCTACTCTTTTAGTCCTCCAACCTTCCCCAACTTCAGGATGCAACTTATATCAGTAACCCTCTTCTGGTTAAACTTCTAAAATCCAGGCTGACTTCACACCTGAACTATTATATTCCTCGCTTCTCCTGTTTATGGAACTACCTTCCAGAGGCTGGTCTGTCTCGCACTTCCCTCCACGACTTCAAGCAAGCAGCGCACCACCATTTTGTTATTTCCCCAATTCTGACCCATGATCTTTGTTACCCCCATGATTACGGTTCCTAACCCAACCATCTTACTTGCTATTTTGAGTGTTTCCTCCCCTTCTCTTTCTCCTCTTTTGCTGTTCGTTCATTCCCAATTGTTTGTCCCACTGTCAGTTCTACCCTTCTCTTCCATAAACCTCGCAACTGTAAAAATAAAAAAGCATGGGGGGGTATTAACAAAATTCCCTTTGTTTGTATATGTAATAAATGTATTGGCCCAAAGTATACAACGTTTGAATACTAATGAACCAAACTGGGTTTTGTGGATTAAAAAAGCACTTTGGTAGATTTATTGGTGGACAGAGGTTATGTTTTCACCCCTGTGTGTAGGATATCTCAAAAAGTTGTGGACGGATTCGGACAAAACTCGGTGGACAGGTTGGATGTGTGACAAAGGCAAACTGATTCAATTTTGGTAAAGATCCAGATCCAGATCCAGCCCATCAGTGGGATACAAAACGTAAACTGTTCGGCCTGTCGGAGGTATACACTCTACGGAGTGTCGTTCCAGTTTTAAACAGTTTTTCTCTTCGCCTAAGGTGCTCACCAAGCCTCCACTAGAGGACGCTCGGAGAGCGTGTCTGGCTTTGTTGTCGAGATCGAGACGAAGCCCAACGTCATTTACATCGTTTAATTTAAACAAGTAAAGTATAGTGGATAATTGGTAATAAATCGAAGCCTCTCACTTTCAAACAGTATTGTTCAAAATGACTTTGATGAGAAAACAAGCTCAAAAAGTGTGAAAACAAAAAATTTAATAAAATGGCAATTATGTCACACCGTAAAGTCATTTCGTCATTGCATTCATCTATAATCCAGATCCTACATATCAATCCACGGACTTTCTGAGTCCCCCCCCACTCCTTTCCCAGTAATCGGATGAATTGACAAAGTCACTGGAGATGGAAATTAAACAAGACATGATATTTATTCTTCATGCAAAGAGCCATGGAATGAATGAATAATAACCTCAAAAGCATCTGACAATGCAAAGACCGTCCACGTCTGCTTTGTACTCGAACTAAACTTGACGAAAACGACAGTTGAAAAAAATTGTACATGTTTCATTTGTGTTCTCCACAATGTCATAATAAAGGATTGTTGAAGATTTGATGACAAAAGCTCAGTTGGACAAAATAGGGGCAATGGCGCTCACTGGGTGCTCACCTGGTCGTGGCTGGATATGACAACCAGGGAACCACTGGTGGGCTTGGATAACCCACAAAATATTTTCTGGAGAAGAAAGGAAATACCTATAGATGTTTTTTTTAAGCAGTGAACAAACTTTGGTACATCACGGATGATGAAGGCTGTGGTCGAGTTTCATCGATATAATGTCTGTAGTTTCTCTGAAAAGAAAGTAAATACATTTTGTGTGGGTGGACCCCCCTCCCCCACCACCACCATAGACTCCCCTCGACCCTCCACCCCCTCTCCCCTCCCCCCACTGTAGATCTCCTTAAACCTCAAAAAAAAATTTTAATGGCGTGAACAAACAAACTTTGGTACATCATGGGTGATGAAAGTTGTGGTCAAGTTTCATTAATACTGCATAACGAATTGAGGGAAGTATTTTACAATTGATAATTTTAACAAATAAAAATATAATAATACAATAAAATGGCAATAAAAAGAACACCAAAGCAGAACAAAAATAACATCAAGAAAAAAGAATTTTACAATAATTTAGCAATTCGCATACCATCAAAGTTCAAATTTTGACAATCACTGCTGAGTGCTGCTACTGGTGCTGATAATGACCATTCGGTCTCGTGATTGGTGTATTAATAAGGATCTTGTACCGAAACTCCCTAGAAGAATCGTATCTTGGGCGGTTCCTGATGATAGTCAAGACTGGACACTCGATATATCATCCAGCCCTGCGTCCTCAACCTCGTTTATGTTTCACTCACGTTTGGCTCAGCGGCCGTAGGGTCTAAAAAAATCTACGGCCACTAGCAATTATAGGGCGGCCGCAGTATTTCCATGGTCACATATGTTTTTATTTTTCGGGTAGCCACACGGGGTATTTAGAAATTGTGGAGACCGAAAACGTGGGGGTGCCGTACGGTCTTTGATTTGATGTCGCACGGTGACCTTAGGGCGTCCCTCCGGCGGACATAGAATTTTTAAGATAGCCTCAAGGTGCACGCAAGGCGACCGCAGGGGGGCCCTAAGGGGAACGTGGAAATAGTGCACCGCCGTAATTTTTTGGGGGTTGGCAAAATTCATTTTTCATTGATAAGAGCCTACGGAAAACGCACGAATAACGCAAGCCCACCGTATGCCCTATGTACGGTCGACGTGGAACACATCTACATCACAGCTTGGCTTGTCGAATTGCTACGGCCAACCTAGAAATGAAAAAAGTTATAACTCCGCGCTTTAATTCCACGGAGACCACTACGGCCTGTAAACGATAGCCATACGGCGAAGGGCCACCCTGAGGCCACCTCAGAATCTCTGCGGCCGCCGCACATTTCTGTCAATTCAAGGGGGGGGGGGTACGGCCGCCTTATCCTAGCCGTAGAGCAAATGTGACTCATGCTTTACCACCTCGCGTCTGCATGATTACACGACGCAAAACCCCACACTCCCGAACAGCATGAAGAATGTGGTTGGGCAGGAACTGAACCTCAGCCAGATATAGGTGCTTCATTTGCCCAGCACCGAACACAATCGTACCACGTGGTTATGCATCCTGGCGCAGCCGAGGCATTCCGTCTGCAATGGCGATCATCTTTCCTGCAGGATCAGTGAAAGGCCGAGAACATCTTGTCCAGGCTGACATGAGAAAATAAGTGGGGGGGGGGGCAGCTCGTCACAAAACCAGGTCGAGAAAGACATGCTAGCGCTCAATGTGCTGTGGCCTTCACATTACTGATGCTCAATGTGCTGTGGCCTTCATATTACTGACGCTCAGTGTGCTGCAGCCTTCACATTATTGATGCTCAATATGCTGCGGCCTTCACATTACTGATGCTCAATCACAATGTGCTGCGGCCTTCACATTACTGCCGCTCAGTGTGCTGCGGCCTTCACTTCACTCCAGTGACACCGGGTAGGATTGTTACGCCATCATCCAAATTGCAACCTCCCACTCCTCGAAAAGAAAAACAGGATAAGGGCAGTAGGATTGCGAGGATAGCACCGGTTCTTCTTCAGCAGGACATAACATGAAAAACATTCCAGCGTGGTAAAGGGTAGCATCAGCTATACAATGCCCCCTTACTTCAAAGAGTGCTCGCCAAGCGGTTTAAGCATTGAAGCAAGCACTCCAATGAAATGGTTGATAAGGAACCACGAGCTTGGCAAGTGATTGCAAGCTGTTTGCTCGTGTAGCACACCGGAGAAAGACCAAAAACTGGCGTAAAATATGGAGAAGGAGGGATCACAGCCTGGCTTAAAGGAAATGTGCTTAGTTATAAGAATTGTTAATTTCTTTAAATTTTCAGATTTCACTCCAGACTTATTTAGTCCATGCCATCCGAACCTCAAATCCAAAGACGGATTTCGATTATATACTTTAATTAGTCCATGACAGTCCATCGGAAAAAATCACATCATATATATATATATATATATAATTCATAAAATTGTTCCAAGCTCCTAATTTGAAAGTGTGTGTGTGTGTGTGTGTGTGTGTGTGTGTGTGTGTGTGTGTGTGTGTGTGTGTGTGTGTGTGTGTGTGTGTACCACACTCTTGAACAGAGCATTGGAAGTGCCAAAGCAGTTTATCCTTGGCTATTTGGCACAATCTTGGACAGGTCGCCACTCCGCCCATTTCTTAGAGCACAGCTATCCACACAGCACTGATGCTGTGCCCCTCTACCAGTACACTGGTACTCATTTCGCTGACCTCAGGAAGATGACAGGCTGAGCCATCCCCACCTGGTGTTAATTTAGCAGTCAACAAGGCTCAAACTCAGGAACCTAGGATCCAAAGCCAGCCACGTTAACCACAAAGTCAACACCAGGCTTACTATAGCATCTACAAAAGTGATGTATACAGTGATTCATAGGTATGAAGATCAGGCATTCGATGATATGAGTAAGGAAAGTGAAAAAAAAATTGAGTGCTTTATCTTACAGTAACAGTTGTGGTCTGTTCCAAGGGAAGGCATAGTTGAGCAGGCCAAAACAAAATGGTGGCTTAAGACTCCAGCGAGGTGAAAGGGGGCAGAGCAAGATTGTGTGCCACCATCTTGGAAAAGCTTATTTTGTTTTTCTTTGTGATGAGCACCCCCTAAATTATCTTCAAACGAGGTGTGTAAATATGCCGAAATACCCAGTTTTCATTCATGCACTCCGTTGGAGTTTCCTTAGTTTGCATGCACGGTTTTGGCGCCGTTAGGTTTCATGGTTTTGGAATTATGGAGGAGACATCAACGCACACACACACACGCACTTATTATTATTAAAGAAGGAGTTGAAACTGAAAAGAAACTGCCGTCAGAGCACAATGTTACATTTGTTTTGTTACTAGATTATGTTTATTTGTATGTTTTGCACCCCCCCCCACCCAACCCCTCCAGAAACGTTAGGTCTAGGGCTATGCACACAGATGTAATAACTAGTTTTTTGGACTTGTCAGAACCAAGATGGTTATATAGGGGAGTGGAGTGAGGCATCTTTCCCACCACCAGAACTGAATAAGCTAAGGGTTAAAATAATGCATTGACAGTAATAAATTATTAACAAAAGGCAACAGTGTTGTGATGTAAAACAGAAATATATATATATATATATATATATATATATATATATATATATATATATATATATATATATATATATATATATATATATTGTTGCGGGCCGGGGGTCGGTGGCGAGAACGACCACAAGGTGGGGAAAGCTTGAGTCGTCTCCCACCAAACTCCCGGGAATTGTAGGCCGCCCCTCGGATAACCTCCGCGCGCCGGCGGGTCGCTTAACCGACTGTGGTCGCCTATATTTCAACCGCGTGGCATAAGGTTATTTTGTCCAGATCCAATGTACCGAAGTAACCACGCGGTCTCGGCTACCGGGGATCCACGCCCTCGGAATGCCTGGCCAAACCGGATTCACCCCGGTAAAATTACACTGACCGACTACCACTCTGCCACCCACCTTTCCGGCTTGGATACAGTCGAGCAGGCCTGCCCAGGACATCCCGGCTACAATTGTCCGATTGCCGGGGCTAAAACCCCGCCTAAACTCAGATCTGAACCATGCTGGACCAATTCAAGAAAGGACGGAAACGAACTGGGGACATTTCTAACAAGTTTTATTTAGAGGAAAAGACAAAGGCAAGACTTAATGCAAATATGCAAGCAGTATTTACAATGTTCCAAAAACACTTATTCAGTTCTACTTACCAGACGGGCCCACAGGCAGACACACACATGTGAAAAGATACTGAGAGTTCTTTATTGGACCCTCGCAGCCGAGGAGAGAGACAAGCTGGGGGTCAGAGTTTGGATGGGTACGTGGCTGTCAGAGAAAGGGGGTACTCCATGCTGCAGCACCTGACAATGCTTGCTGGTTTGGTCCCCAGTCGCACGTGTGGGACTCGAGGTTCGTGGCGGAGCTCGGGTGGTGAATGGCCGGGGTCCACGGAGGGGGGTCAGGGTCGCTCTTTCCTTCCTTGTAGAGGGCCAGCAGAGACACGTTCGCCGCCGCCTTCTCGATGACGACGACGTTTCGGCCTTGTTTGGAGAAAGCCGACCCTCCCCTCCATGCGTATTCAAGAAAGGTCGTGGTGGTGAAACTGCCTTGAACATCCTTGGGAATCCGTCTCAGGCAAAGGTGCGCTGTGGCCCACGAACCAAGGGATGCAAGCGCGATGATACCGAGGATTGTAATGGGCCGAGATCATGCAGATGGGATGGTTGTAAGATGGCTTGTTAGATGTAACAACCTAACTAAAAGAAATCGCAACGCATGCCTATGTTTCTGACACTAGACAAAAGGAAGAGGATCTGACTACACACGTACGTAATGACATAACTGACTCTTGGGACATCTGTATGTTGAATCCACATGGTTTCCAGATCTGTAACAATATGTATTGTTATGGATCCGGGGCTGGCTCGGCACAGGCCTCGGGTCACGCATCTTCAATCGCGATACGTGCACCTTACTAGTTGGGGAAATAAACCCCGGTTACAGACTGGTTTTGTCAGATGCTGATCGTTTTCTGCCAGTCTGTAACCATTTTGGTTTTATGTACTAATCGAACAGATCGTTCCTCGACGCGACACAAATTAATCCAAGGCGGCAACTTCCTACGAATCAGCCAGATTTATTGGGGAACATCGGGGAACACAACACAAGCAAAACATTCACGACAATGTTTTAATTAATCTATAACCCGTTCTTAACTAGGGAACTACGGATTACGGGTTTTGAGGGGGTCCCAACCGAGATTTACCTTAAACAACATGCAGACAAGACATAGACAGCATGCAGACAAGACAGAGTACTTGGTGATGTTTCATGGATGGGAGGAAAGTGTCAAAAGCATGATTGTCACTCGTAACAAGCGGATGTCCACGGATTCGCGCCCCAAGCTCGAGAACGCCACGTGGAAAAATGGCGCTCGCCCTCCTTTGTCGCACCGCACGCGGCCTCCACGCACTCTGACCCTGCGTAAGGTCGATGACACAAGACCGCCAGATCGAGGATGGGTTTCAGCTGGTTTCTCACAAGGTCCAGCATACAAGTCCAGGCCTGGCCTGTTCACGAGGCCTCCTTTAAGAAGCAGATCGCAGACAGACACAGCCGTCCCCTACACAGCAGATCACCACTCCCCCAGTCATCTCTCATCCAGCCAAGGGCAGACAGACCTCCTGCAGTCCTTTCCCTGCCTTTCCTTCGGCCCTGGCTCGCTTCTACAGGACACAGAGGGCAGACCCGGCGCGCCCAGGTCCAGTCTCTCTCCCGGCAGAATCACTACTGTCTCTCCTTCATAGCCACTGGCTCCTCCCCTTAGTTTTCACTTCCTCTTTTTGGCCACTCCCCCACAGACGACTGGGCGGGGCCTATCGTCCAGAGAGGGGAAGGAAGAAGAGGAAGCTCTCGGTACACCACCACTGCACAAACAAATAACAGCCCGTGACGTCTCCCGACACACATGTAACATCCATTTTACCGAACAGCCTGGCTAAACATGCATTTAATGGGGGATCTGAGCTAATCCTATATTTAGTAGCATACTAAGTGCCATTTCCGTAGCAATATATATATATATATATATATATATATACATTATACATATATAGACAATGTAATAAATTATAATATATATAGCTCATTCTAACCTTTCACTGACTAACTGACTGATATTAATGTTTGATACCTCCTGGGTGACGTAGGAAGCTGAAATTTTGCGTGTCGATGGACATCGAAGCCAACACACCTGGAAAAATCACAGAACCATCAGAAAGCATCCACAAATGAAAATATAAACATATGAAAACAAATATATGAAAAAAATGCAGGAGTGCGACCCAAGACAATGGTGAAGCGAGGTAATTTTGTGTGTCGACGGACATCAATGCCGATACAGCAGGAAAAAAATCATAGAACCATCAGAAAGCATCTGTAAATGAAAATGCAAATAAATTAAAGTAAATAAATGGAAAAAATAATGAAAAAAGAAATGTAGGTGAGTGACCCGATGGCTGAGAGACAATTGGGAAGCACACACAGTTCGTTGTTGCTTACAACGTGTAAGTATACCCCACAAGTATATCATGGAGTATGGTAGTATTCCATATAGAGGGATGATATGGGAAAAATGACCACCCATTCAAATGTGTACACAATGATTGGCTTATAACTGACTATAGAGTGAAGTATATGGCTTGAAAAGCCATACTGTTTATTCTCTTTACTACCAAGACTTTAAAAGACGCCAGAATACACCACTAAAGTACCACATCGGAAGATTGCTAAAACGCCAATTTGTACTTCTTTTTCTGCTTCTTCCCCTCTCAAAACAATGGAAAACTGTAGCCCAACCTACCTCAATAACTGCTGAAGCTACGATGGTGATTCCAACTCGAGGAAGTTTCTTTGTCTCTGGGCTCGTGCCCGCAACCCCAAATTTTAAAATACTGTTTTTAAAACATTAATAGTTTTATTCTGAAAATAAATCAAACGTTTTTTATTCTCACTGTATAATACCTTAATTATCCCTGACCTCAACTATTGTAACATTGTCTGGGCATACTTTAGAAATAATGAGTTACACTTACTCTCAGTTATTAAAAAGCGTGCTACAAGTATCTGTACCCTTTTCTCATCCAAGGGACCACACTGCACTTCTTTTCACCAAACTCGATACATTGACAATTTCTGGCATTAATAAATTACATACAGTGACATTTATTTACAAATATATCAACCAACTTCTTCCACAAGGCTTTTTATCTTAGTTTACAGCAGGACATGACATCCACACTCATTTCACTAGATCACAGGATAACTTATTTCTACCTTGTAGTCGCACATGATACTCTTTTAATGCACTATACGTTTTTATGGACCACATCTTTGGAATAGGATTGATGGAGCAGTAAAGGCACAGTCGGCTGTTGGTCAGCTTAAGTCTTGTTATAAACGAATTTGATCTCGTGTTCTTGAAAGTTTCCTTTCTTACACATTGATTTGTTATTTATGCTTTCAACTTTTCACATTGTTGTTATTTCATTCTTTTTTATATTTATTCTTGTTAGTCACAGTATTCTTGACTGTTTTTCCTTAATTATTTGCCATTCGGAAGTTTTGGTCTAATTTATCATTTGTCATTTCCAGTATATTGTTAGTCCATGGGCACATCAATACAAGTCTTGGCTTCGAATCTGCATCCATATTTGCTTCTGTATGTGTTATTTTGATTGTTAGTGGGGCAACTTAGCATAACAATTGTGCATTTTGGGAGGAAAGAACCAAATTTGGCACACTCGTAGCCTATCATATTATGAACAGATTTGGATATTAGGCCATCTCAAAATTTTTGATGGCAGTGGAAAATGGCTGCCACAGCCAACAGCGGCTGAATTTGAGATGGCCCAATATCCAAATCTGTTCATA
>NC_140970.1:42517835-42687835 GCF_056783735.1 Eptatretus burgeri | reverse complement strand
GATGTTGAGTGCCTACCAGAACGTGCTTCACTTTCCACTGATGTGCGACCATCTTTGAAGCGGTTGTACCACTCTTTTATATGTGTGGTGCCCATTGCTTCATTCCCGAAGGCCTGTTGAATCTTGCGGATCGTTTCCACTTGGGAATCGCCAAGCTTTACACAAATTTTGATGCAGTGATGTTGTTCAAGTTTTTCCATCATCTTGTCAAAAACGAAAATCCGACGGCGCTCACTTACACTTCCTCACTCATCGGCGGTCTGTCGGCGACTGACAGCTTCTGCAGGCGGGAAAATATTCATGCTTACGGATTAGGATCACCTTCATACGTGCAGCAAACCACGCCTCCCAAGCTTCATTTGTTTACGCACAAAAAATTAAGGTTGGACACTTTTTGAACACACCTCGTATATATTGTTGTGGTTGACGAAATTCACAAACCACCATTCAGGTCCCTTAGGTGAGATATCTCTGTAAGTATATGTGTAGTTAGGCCCAAACCCGTTGTTTAGAGGGAATAAATGTCATTTATGCGGGCTGCGACCCTTTTAGATAGCCGTTTTTCTTTACTATCTTTATTTTGGACCAGCCGCCATTACTACCACCACCAACCACGTCTCAACAGCCATCACAACAACAACCACCAACCACAACGCCGCTTCACAACAACAACCACCAACCACAACGCCGCTTCACAACAACAACCACCAACCACAACGTCGCTTCACAACAACAGCCATGACCTTTACCGTCACAACTCGCCACCATCGCATCCCCACCATTCTCGCGCCACTTGTGGGCACCGATACTGGACTCGTGTAGGGCGCGCACCGAGCAGCGTGTTCAGAAACATCACAGACTTTCCGAGAAAAACGGATCAAAAACGACTCACGCCCACTTCTGTTCCATCCTATCGGCGAGCTGGGGCGAATTGGCCCCGCCTCCAGGGCGTTGGACTGAGGACGCTATATGCAAATTCATGGATCAAAAAGCATTCACGCCCACTTTTCCTCGGTCCAATGGGGAGCCAGTTAGAGGTGAAGGGTCGGAGGCAAAGGGTCAAGGGTGAAAGAGCGAAGCCACGGGGCTTATATAAACGGCTGCGTTCGTCAGTAAAGAGAGTTGTGCGGAGTTCAAGAGAGTCGTCGGTGGAGCTGGAAAGAAGTGGGAGAAGTCAAGAGTGAAGAGTTGGGATGAGCCAAGAGAGGAGACGGAGAGGGCGAGTAGACGGAGCTGTGGAGAGGTGGCGGCGGCAAAGGCGGACGAGGGGGTGCTCGCGTCGGTGCCGGGAGCTGCAGAGGGAGAGGCCAGCAACTCGACCGAGGTCGAGGAGGAGACGCTCGCCGCAGGACCCGAGACAGGGTGATATCCTCCTTCCCCCGAGCATCAGCAACCCCCTCCTGTTTCCCGCCACGCTGAGATAGTGCGACAAAGGGGGCCCCTTTCCCACCCCTACCAGACACTGTCCGCGAGGCCCGCGGAGTTGAGGCACCACCGCCACTTTGCGTTTCATCATCAGACGGGTAGGCCCGACCCGGTCTCGGCCCCAGGCACGCCTCATCCTTGAGGGTGGTTCTTTTTATTTTGTTTTGGGTACATGTGTTGTCGGCGCCGTCTGTGAAGTAAAATTGTATAAGTGTTGCCGTGTGCTCGGTAGTCGGATAGATCTGCATTGTTGCATTTGCTTTTTGTGTAATATTGCATTGTCTTCTTCTTTTACATGTGCTTTTGGTGGAATTGTATATGTGTGCTTTCCGTTCATCGCGAAATAAATGTGCTTCATGTTGAACTGTTTTCCCGCTTCGCTTCGTCTTTTCTTTCATTGAATCTCCATCTTGCTTCACGTAAAGGGTTGGTCGTGGGCTAAAACGCCCGATAATTAATCGAACCGTCGAGGCCGACGAATAACACCGCTCAGTTATCCCGATAGTACGGAACGGGTCGCTTAAAGTGGCCCGTGTCCGAAGTCGACCTGCGGCGAGGTGCGATCGCCCGGTCTACCCTCCGTGTGGGTACTTAGGTAGGTCGAATTTGGCGAGCAACCCTATCCCACGCGGGGGCCGATTGGCACGATCGTGGTGAGACCGAAAGGTCCACCCGTGACTAGTTCCCGGTGTTAGTCCAAGAGGGTCACGACTGGATTGTCCGTCCGGTGGGCGACGTGCCACGATTCGAGTTACGTGGCCGTCCGCACGCCGGCGGGCGCGAATCCGCAACAATATATATATATATATATATATATATATATATATATATATATATATATATATATATATATATATATATATACATACATACATATATATATATATATATATATATATATATATATATATATATATATATATATATATATATACACACATATATATTAAACAAAGACCCTCCCACTCACATCTCTCACCTGTGAATGGAGGCAATGACCAAATCACTCTCTCACCGAATCAATTAAACCCAAGTGGCTCGGATTATCCAAATAATTCGACTCCTCCCATGGTCTTTTTGCCAAAAAAGCTGCATAAAACAACCAGAAAGGCAACTAAAGTAAGCCCTTTGCTGTTTCAAGTGCTTCCCAAAGTTTCAAACCCTTTCGTTTTTAATCCAACACAATGCAAAGGAATGCTAATCTGAGTTCAGTCCAGCACACAGGCACATTATAAATGAAGACAGGCAAATGTATGCTTGCATCAAATGCACTTTTATTGTGGCTTCAGGAGAAAGGCTTTCGTTAACCAATCATGCACAAAGGACATATCACCAAATAGATAGCATCCTTATTTGCAGTGTGATGGTGCAGGTTGTGTGGTGTGTGGAGCCTGTAGGGGGTGGGGTGGTGGGGTGGGTAGGAGGAGCTGAGGACGGTATGGGTGTGGAGGTGGGGGGTTGAGGAGTTGGTGGAGATAGTCTTTAGGAGGTCGGAGAAAGTCAAGATGCTGGGAGGTGGGTGGATGAAAGGAGGATTGGGGGATCTTACGTGAAAGGAGGAGTGAGCAATGGTGGGGTGAAAGAACGAGCTTGGTATGGGGTGGGAGGGGGTGGGGTGACAGGAGTACCTACAAATGATGGGAATGTGGGATGAAAGAAGGAGCTTGGGTATGGTGGTGATGTCGTATGAAAGAAGGGGCTTGGTATCGTGGGTATGTTGGGTTAAATGAGGAGCTCGGTATTGTGTGCGTGTGGGGTGAAAGGAGAAACTAGAGGTGGTGGGGTTGTGGGGTGAAAGGAGAAGCTAGAAATGGTGTGGACGTGGGGTGAAAGAAGGAGCTCAGTGTGGTCGTGATTTGGGGTGAAAGGAGGAGCTAGAGATGGTGTGTACAATCCAGCTACACATCTGACAAATAACGTGGTACAAGGTCCCATGCACAAACAAAGTCAAGCTTTCGTTTTTAATGCAACACAATGCAAATAATATAAAGCCAATTGTCAAAAGATTTACAACTGAAATAAATTTTTTAATCGACAAAAGTGTGATACCTGCCAAGCTGTGATACCCGCAGGCCCTTTGCGTAACCATGGAAATCAATTTAAATAAGGATGCTACAGAACTCATGCAATGAGTGAAATAATATTGTTTCCATTGATAAAGGTTTAAATTGTGAGTCCACACTTTGAAAAGCATTGTCCGAAGTAGTAGGAAGGGTGCCGCATCTGTCAAAGTTTGATTTGTCCAAAATATCCCGATAGCAAATCATTTGCTGTGCCACCTTAAGAGTGATGAAAATAGAGAAAAATCAAGGTTTTCTGGTATTTGGCTCCTTGCTTTATACAATAAATCTTCAGTTAATTGGAAAACATACGAGCTGCATTGAAAAAGTTATTCAAACAAGATAGAACAGTCCACAATACGACAAGGTTTCTTCTTTTAAATTTTCAACATATAAGTATAAATCATTAATAATCATAGAGGCAAAAATATTAACCTTATCCAACGGGCAATCAGAAAATTCGCAATATTTTTATTGAAAATTATCTATACCCATACATAGTAAAAATGAAAAAAAACATTTGCCTGTGAGACTATTATGAGGACTATTCTTCCTCTGAAAACTCTCTGAAGGCTCCTCTTCGATCGTTTTAATTTACCATTTAAATGTTTTCTTTTTGTGAGAAGCATTCCAAATTAACTCCTCACACTTTGTCTTCAAGAAATGTCCATCTGTAATCTCCATAATAGACGGCAGGCTACATAATCTTGGTTATAATTATTCAGAGAACTTGGACGCAGGGGATGCCATTTGGCCCATCCTGCCCATGTTTTATCCACACACTATCAATTTGATTTATCTTTTTAGGACTGTTGCCTTTTTCAAAAAAATCAAGTGAATTATAAAATGAATCATTCCCTTTGATGATGCAGACCATGTGCTGCTGGTGGATGAAATGACAAAGAGGTAAAAAGCCAAACAATGGCCTAAAAGTTTTGAATTATTGGAACATTATTATTTATTGTGTGAATATCAAGGATTCTCTCTCACTCTCTTGCTTTTGATCATTGAACAACTTTCGGATGACACAAGGAATGAGGCGTTCCAAAGTTTGATTCTAATAATTTTGAACACAAAAGCTTAACTTTCAATCCATTGACTATTTTTACGTCTTAAACCATTTCAATTTGACAAACGCTAACTTGATTTTACACATTCAGCCTGCTGTGCTTTAAAAGCTTTTTTATTTGCTTTGTACAATAAATTAAAATCTGATCAAAAGAATGAACAAGCAAATCATGTATGTATTTCAAATTGCGTTTTGATTGGACTTTGTTTAACTTATGTGTTGCACTTGATAGAAACAATGTCATTCCTCAAGCTGCAAACAATAAGCTATTTGCAGCACACATTTTGCAGGTTTAAAAATAATTAAATGTTCAAATAATAACAATTCTCTGCAGCTTTAGCCACAAAAGCTTTATCCAAAATTTGTTCACAATGGTATGTTACAATATTGGAGTGTGCGTACAGTATCTGTAGTTCTTGCAGTGTTAAGTACGACCTTGGGGGTTAAGGGTGCTGCTCACAATCAAAGCAATTTTGTCATTCAGTTAGCATTGCAGGAGCGGTGACTTATGATGACACAATGCAAATTGCACATCATTAAGAGTGTAACTGTAAAATGCCTCGGCCTCACGTCTCTTGCACATCCATTTGTGTCAAAGCAACGCCTGTCCTTGCTGCATGCCACATTTGGGATGGTTTGACAACATTGCATTCTCATTTCAAGGACATGTGTAAAACAAGAAAAAACCTTTTCAATTTCTCCATAAAATTAAGGTTGTCAGACATTTTGAAAGCAATCACACCTAAAATCACGGTACACTAATCGCAAACTCCACCATATATCAGTGTCATAATGAATGTGAGACAAAGAACATCAAGTACATCTCCCCAACCAATCTTTACTTTCTAAAGTACACATTGTTTTTGTTTTTTTTCAAAAATATACTTTAATAGACTGACTGCCTTTATCCCAAATTGTTATAGTTCCACATCCTCATCCCTTATCTCAAAATGTTACTGTTTAACATAATCAATCCTCACCCTAAATCAATACCATGTTAAAACTCACCCATTATATCAAAATGGGAACAATTTTAAAAGTCATCCATTATCCGAAATCATTACCATTTCACATCCTCATTCCTTATCCCTGAATCAGTACTATTTCAGAACTCTTCCCTTATCCCAAATCGGTAACATTTAACAACTTATCCCTTATTGTAAATTTGTACAATTTAAAAACTCATCCCTTCTTCCAAATCAGTACTACTTTACCCATGATACCAAATCAGTTCAATTTAAAAACTCATTCCTGATTCCAAATCTGTACTACTTTACTCATTATACCAAATCAGTACTATTTTAGAACTCATCCCTTATACCGAATCAGTAATATTTTACCTATTATACCAATTCAGTACCATTTTAAAACTCATTCCTTATTCCAAGTCAGGACTAGTTATTTTACCTATTATACTAAAATAGTACCATTTTAAAGGTCATCTCTTGTACCAAATCGGCACCATTTAAAAACTCATCCCTTATACCAAATCAGTACTCGAGTAGTACCATTTAAAAGCTCATCCCTTATAGCAAATTAGCACTAATTTTATAAGTCATCCCTTATACCAAATCAAAACTATTTTAGAACTCATCCCTTATACCAAATCAGCACTATTTTAGAACTCATCCCTTACAACAAATGTGCACTTTTTTAACAATACCTCACAACAAATCAGTACTATTTTAGAACTCATCCCTTACAACAAATCTGCACTTTTTTTAACAATACCTTACAACAAATCAGTACTATTTTAGAACTTATCCCTTATACCAAATCAGCACTATTTTAGAACTCATCCCTTACAACAAATCAAAAACTATTTTATAACTCATCCCTTATATCATATCAGACCATTAAACAACTCATCCATTATCCTTAATTAGTACCGTTTCACATCCACATCCCTTTTGTCAAATCAGTATAATTTTGCAGTTAATTTATTATTCCAAATTAGAACTATTTCACAACTCATCCATTATCTCAAATCAACACTTTTTCACAAATGGAAATGTTGCTAACTGACATTTCCAAGTGCAAAGGATTCCCCACTTCCTCTGAATGAATATTGCACCTTGCAAACCTCGTCTATTCATTTACAATGACAACAAGAGAAAATAAAAACACAAACAGTCAATCCAACTTCACATTTTAAAAATACATTCTCAAACTTTTGGCATGGCTGTGACATTTGGGAAACAACATTACATTTGGGCTTACCATTTCACTTTTCACATCTTGCACCACAGAAACCCACAATTAGACATGCTGGAAAAGCAAGAAATTCTGTCTAAGCTTTCTCATGAGACCATCTTTGTATCCTTGAGGGATTGTATGAACTGTAATATGAAGAGGAGAATTACCGAACATCTCTTTTAACCGTAATGATAGCTTTCTTTAACATGTTTAATCTCAGTATGGAAGTTAAACATGGCTGCACCATCATCGTGCAGGCTTGCTGTTGGCATCAGATTGTCCTTCTGTTGTTTGGCTCAAAGAATCACAGTCACCATTACGTAGAGGTTGTTCACTGCGCTTTCCCCTTATCCAACCGCCAGTACCACTGCCTGAAGAACACACCGTAAAAAAGCTACGGCCTGGAGATCGCCGTGCCTCTTTGCATGATCTACTTTGACTGGCTGAGCAAGACACCAGTGAGTCACCAGGGATAGGCTGGCGAGGGGGACTTATGTTGGGGCTGGGTGCAGGAGTTTCATCAATGTAGCTGATGATTTCATCAAGTGTAAAGAAAGTGTCTTCACTCCCATAGTCAAGACTGAGAGTTTTCAGAACAGCTAGCCGTCCTGTTGAGCAACCTCCCTCCGAATGACGTCTGGCACTGCAACCTGGTGTGGAGCCCTCACTTACTCTGCTCTTGCACTGGGGGTGCTTGGAAGATGTTGGACTGGCATGTGATGACAGAGGTACTGAGGCTTCCTCGATGGATGTGCGCCGCTTTGAGAAAGCTGGTAAGACAGGTGGCCAACCATCAACTTCTTCATGTGAGAAGTGCCGTGATCGAGGTATCTAAAAAGATCACAGAAAGAAAACTCTGCCTCACTGAATTTGACCAAAAAAAACCTGGTAAAGTTATACAAGCACTGCCAAAGCATTTCTCCCTCATCAGGAGGATATTTATTTGAAGAGATTTGATGGATATACACTTAATCAAGGTAAACAATGCTGGTAGACTTCTTTTTGCAAGGGCATATTGTAAAATAATGCTCCTATTATTTTTCTCCAAAACAGGTAAAGACATTCGAATGAAAGAAAGACGTATAGCAACATCAATATTTATTGTACCATGGTGCATATTTATTTCTCAACATAATCACCACTGCAGTCCACACATTTCTGTCAACATTCAAGTCGTTTTGCGATGCCGACACGATAGAACTGTGAGTCCTGCTGACTTAACCAGCACTTCACAGTGGCCTTGACACCATCGTCGGAAGAAAAATGGTCTCCATTAAGGTGTTCCTTAAATTTAGGGAAGAGATGAAAAATCTGACAGAGCCAAGTCGGGGCTAGTGATCCTTTGTTCCGGTACTCCTTTTAACATCTCTTCCTCTCAGGATCATAATGAAGCACCCAACTGTCATCTCCAGTCATCTCATGTCCAATTAGTCATCCCAACTATCAATTTCAGTGCTTCAACTTTGACAGCACTGACAATGTCGTGCTGCCCACTGCCATCTTGACTAACGCAGAATTGAAACATCTAGTGTCAGAATCACGAAACATCTAGTGGCTGGAAGAACTGTTGTGCAGATTGTTCTTTGCTTCATTCGAATATTCATTCTTTGCTTCATTCCTTGCTGTGAGTTGTGTGTTAGCTCTCATACGAGCCTCGACCAAGGTATACCAAAAAAAATAAATAAATAAATAAATAAATAAA
The DNA here is from genome assembly GCF_056783735.1 of Eptatretus burgeri. Lineage (NCBI taxonomy): Eukaryota > Metazoa > Chordata > Myxini > Myxiniformes > Myxinidae > Eptatretus > Eptatretus burgeri. Next base: position 42,679,383 of record NC_140970.1, on the reverse strand, counting down.
TATATTTACCCATTTTGGTGAAAAAGAATGGGAGGCATTGCTTTTCAACATGCCCTTAATTATACACTGGACTTTTTGTGCATTTTTTGCCAATTAACAGGCACTAAAGCTGATTGTAAGCAACCTTCCTTGGGCCTTGCTGGAGGACAAATGTTCAACTGGCCAAGTTAGCAAAGTGAAGCATCATGAACATCGTAATGTATATGGCTGAAGGTTTGCATTGTTTCTGGGGACAGTTTTGCATCGTTTGGATCAGCACCAAAAATGGATCAGGACATGGATTTGGAATTTGTTCATTACACGGCCACATAGTGGCACATTCTTTTGAAAAGCTGCTGTGGGATATTTAACAATTACCAATGACTTTAGGAAAATGGGACAGTCTGCTTAACATCCCCTCAAAAGGGTATGGTTAACTCAATTATGCAACACCCTGACTCTAAAATAGAAGGATGTCAGCAGAGGAAGGGCACCAAGACTGGACACCTCATTGGTAAGTACCCAACCTCTGAGTATTGATCTTGAAAGCCCACAAATGACATAAAACTTGAAGAATATTTCAAATGCAGAATGGTGAGCAAATTTAAAAGGCAGCACAGAAATAACCGATGAGAGCTGAAAGTCGACATTTCACACTCTTTAAGAGAGGTCAACAATTTGAGGAAAACTTTTTTGTTACTAACAATGAGGTTATCAAGGTCAATTTGATTTCGATATTGCCTGCTGTCTGTTTAACTGCATTTATTTTTGCTGCCTGTTTAACATGCATCACCAAAATGCAGCAAAGGCATATCGAAATTTCCAGAAAGCCATTACTTTTATTGCCAGCTGGTGATGGCATTGTTTTTGAGAGAGGTGTACAGTCAGTGCCAGGTTTACAATGGTGCCAATGGAGCCTCAGTGCTAGTCTCACCATCAGAAGGGACCCATTGCGACCAATGTAAATATTTAGTGTCCACATCGCAATATGTTTAATAAAGAATAGGTATAGAATTTAATGCTGCTTTTAGAAAAACATACTATTTTAAGTGAAAAAAAACACACCCATTTCCTGGCGCGTGACGTCACCACACTGTTAATGGCATACATTCCAGTTCCAGTACCACACACGCAGAGTGGAAGAGTTAGAGTTAGTTTCGAGGACAATTGGTAACACAAATGATGACTTCTCCAGTTTTATTGAAAACGTTGCTGCAGCAAAGGCATGCCGAAAAACTTTCTGAGGACATTTTCCCTTTTTAATGTGAAGATTTCCTTTCTAGCAGGATCAGCAAATGGCAGGCTGTTTTTATCCACTGTTTTATTTCTATGTTTTCATTTGTTATTTATTTTATGTACACTTGTAATATGTCTTTCTGCCTTCAGTCTACCATTGCTGGTACCCTAGTGGCAGCCGCTTTGTATGCACACTAAGAAAACTCCAAGGAAGTGCAAGAGTGAAAATTTGGTGTTTGGGTTCATTAAAACACCCCTTTTGAAGATAATTAACGGCCTTATTTAATTATCCTTCATCGAGTCATCATCCTTTGTCAGCCCTGTACCAGCTAGCTGCTGGGGTCTTAACTTGCCACTGTGTTTGGCTGATTCAAACATGATCAACTCTCAACAACTAATTAAAGTATATAATCGAAATATTATATGAGATTTGAAAATCGGATCTAATGGACTAAATAAGTGTCAAAATCTGAAGTGAAATCTGAAAATTTTAGCAAATTAACGATTTTTACAACCAAGTGTATTTATTTAAGCAAAGCATTAAACTTAACTTTTTATGCTGTTAAGTCGATTATATTTAATGAAGAAAAGATTAAGGAATGTGCAGAAACTGGAACTTCATTTGGTGCAATACTGTGCTCTCTAACCTGCTTTTACAATCCATAACGATAGTCGACAGGAGTCCTCTTTTTTTCGGCAATTACGTAAGCAGTTTGCTTTTTCCTGCTTTGTGCGATCTGCTTTCATGACAAAATATTAATATAAATACAGTAATAGTTTTTGCAATGTATTAATGGTCGGCAGGGGCTGAAAATGAAAAGATACGCAGACAGCACACACGGAGGTAGGATGTGGTGGGGTTTGTGTACGCCTGCATGTGAGCAGGTTGGAGGAATGCGTATGGGTTGGGGCATGCATGCAGGCAGGCCTTTGTCAGGTAGATAGCATTGGTTTAAATTTCCAAATGCTCCTGCCTGGTTTTACGTAGGACATGGTGGTTAAAAAGAAAACGTTACTGTTTGGGCATTTATTGCCACTCCAGCAATGCTCCACTATACTCCCTTGCCCTTATGCTGCCTTCCATTCCCCTTACGCTGCCTTCTCCTCCCCTCATGCTGCCTTCCCCTTCCCTCGTGCTGCCTTCCCTTCCCATTGTGCTGCCCTCCCCCCTCGCACTGCCTCCACACTCTCTGCGTGCTACCTCCTCGACCACCTTACACTGCTATCCCCTCCCTTGCACTGCCTCCCCCTCCCCTCACGCTGCATTCCCATTCCTTACCCTTTTCCTCATGCTGTCTTCCTATCTCACACTGCCTCCCCAACTCCCCCCCCTCACGCTACCTCCTACCCTCGGACGGCCTCCCACCCTCGTGCTGCCATCCCCTCCCACTGCCTTCCCTTCCCTTCCCCTCCTGCCAAACCCCCTCCTCCACCATACAACTCTCCGGAAATCAAGCCGAGGAAGGGCTGTCAAAGAATGTGTGAATTGGACAAATGAAAGGTTGTTTTTTTTTTGGGGGGGGGGGGGTTGACAGTCGGAACGACTGCTTGGATCATTTCAGTTTTTATAAAGCAATTAATCGCCAGATCAAGGCAGGATAGCCGAGAGGTACGCATGCTCGCTGTAAGCTGTCTCACCTTGGGTTGATTCCCGACCCGGCTATAAACTATCATCCTGGTGATTCAGCAATGTGTGTGCCGCCTCTTGGATAGACATTAAACAAGGTGTCACATCTGCCAGAATCCCATTTCTCCTCCCTCATGTCCCTCTCCCCTCCCTCTCCCCTCCTCTCTCCGCCTCTCTTACTCCTCTCCACCTCTCTCACCCCGATCCCTCTCTTTCCCCCCACACCCATCCCTCTCTCTCTGATCCCTATCCCTCACTCCCACCCTTATCAATCTCTATCCCACCCCTTTACCTCTCTCCAACCTCTCTCCCTCACCTACATCCTCTCTCCCTTTCTTCCATCCCTCCTCTTCCTCTTTATCTCCCCCCCCCACCCCGCTAATATTCCTGTCAGTGAAGTGACGGGTTGTAAATAAAACTTGTTTACAGTTGTGTTCTGTGTTAAATTCGACTGTGTCGATCTCCTGTCTTTTGCAATGGTTCCCCAAATGAGGGCCCACAAATTTGTTTCCCAGAAAAAGATAATCTGGCCCTGGGTCGAGGTTGCACAAAGCAGATTATTAACATCTCCTGCAACACAGCACAACCACCAGGCAACAAGGAACATGCAACCTCATGGTTCTTTTTTGTCCATGTAGTACTCGATCTAAGTCGTCTGTCTGTAGCCTAAAATACAGATAACAAATGCATCAGAGAGAGTGAGAGAGAGAGAGAGTGAGAGTGAGAGTGAGAGTGAGAGTGAGAGTGAGTGAGAGAGAGAGTGAGAGTGAGAGTGAGTGAGAGAGAGAGAGAGACAGAGACAGAGACAGAGACAGAGAGAGAGAGACAGAGAGTGAGAGTGAGAGTGAGTGAGAGAGAGAGAGAGACAGAGACAGAGACAGAGACAGAGAGAGAGAGACAGAGACAAAGAGAAAGAGAAAGAGAAAGAGAAAGAGATGAGTTGAGAAATTAAAAGCTCACCCCTCTCATCACCTGCAGGAATTGCTTTCCCTCAGGAAACATGGATTGCAGGTTACGGAGAGGGACGGTTTCAGGAATGAAGTGAGGTGGGGCTGCATGCTCTTTCGCTGGACCTGAATGGCTGCTGCTACAATAAGAACCATCGTGGGTGCATCCTCCATTGGCTTTCACTCCTGTTGTGGAACAGGAAAAGGTGTCTTTTTAAACAGTGCAGTGATGTCTAACACAATTATACAATTGAAGAAGCAATTATATGACCAGGAATGGAGTCCATATTAGAAACTAAAACAACCAAATAAGTTCTGAATGTGGTGAGCAAACCTCCTGGCTCTTGATGCAGGGATCCCATGCACATGTGTGTATGAAAAAAAAAAACATATGTGTAGGTAAGATATATATATATATATATATATATATATATATATATATATATATATATATATATATATATATATATATATATATATATATATATCAAAACATGTGGAGTGTGACGAGCACTCCTCCGATCTTCAATGAACACAGTCCTACACCAAAGCGTCACCTCCAACCCGGAGGCGTCGGCCCGGCGACTCAGCAAAACAAAGATTACATGGTCAACATCAGTGAAACATCAAACGGAACCGATTATCTGGATTTCAGGCATATTTGCCCTCATCAGAATGGCATACCGATAATTATCGGGGAACAAAGTTGTTGTTGCATTGATACCAGCACTTGATCCTACCTAATTTGAGTATGCTGAATTCAAATCTGAAGTTAGTTTCTCTCTGTAAACTCCAGATTTTTTTGCAATCCACCATTATCAACATTTATTTGGTAAGTTACAATTTGTATAAAAAGCAAATTTATATTAAACATATATTTTGCAATTCAACATTTTCAACATTTATTTGGTAAGTTACAATTTGAATTAAAAGCAAATTTAAATTAACATATATTTCGGCATAAAGACGAAAGGTGATTGAGAACAATTGATAAGGATGGAATGCAAAGTTCAAATAGGTTCTATTCAGGCAAGAACTTGCGCTTGTAGCTCTTGCGTTTGTGGACTTCCACAGGGCAATCTCATTTGATGCTCCAGCCATAGTCTGCCATCATATTTTTGTCCCATCACCCTTGGTAGCCCTCTTCCTTCGTCATGAGGTCCTGATTGAAGCGCTCTCCCTGTTCCTCACTTACAGCCCCAAAGTTCTCAGGGAATTGATCAAGGTGACTTTTCAGGAAATGGAGCTTGACACTCATGTTGCACCCAAGATCGTGAAAAGCCAACAGCATTCTAGTAACCAGAAACTCATAGTTATCTTCCTTTTTGTTACCAAGAAAGTTTTGTATAACTGCAACGAAAGACAGCCACACTGTCTTCTCCTTGTCATTCATCTTCCTTACAAATTCCTCATCAAGTACAAGGGTACGAATTTGAGGTCCATCGAACACACCTGCTTTGATCTTCTCAAAAGACAAAGCAGGAAAAGCAGAAACTATATGTTGAAAACATTCACCATCACTACTCAATGCCTTCACCAACTGTTTCATCAAGCCGAGCTTGATATGGAGTGGGGGAAAAATGATCTTCCCTCGGCTGACGATTGGGTCATTCACAATGTTTGGCATGCCTGCTTCCAGAGTTTCACGGATGGGCCACTCCTTCTGGATCCAGTGTTTCTCTCAAGGTCGGGTGTCCCACATGCAGAGATGGCATGGAAACTTTGTGAAGCCTTTCTGTTGACCAAGGAGAACGTTGACCATTTTCAGGTCCACACAAATGATCCAGTTGTGCTCGTGATATTTGAGTACCGGGTAAGTCAATGACCATTTTTATGTCATTATGTTCTTCTCGCAAATGCACTGAGTGACCTACTGGAACCGCTCCAGAAACATTGCCATTGTGCAAGAGAATACACTTGAGGCTGCGCTGAGAGGTATCCAGAAAGAATCGCCATTCTGTTGGATTATAGGAAGTAACACCTAATTGCCTGAGAAGACCTGGGATATCGTGGCAATAAACAAACTGATTGTCTTCTGAGAAAAAGGCGACAAAGATCTGGTCCCGCTTTCGGAAATATGAAACATTTGCAGAGTGGTCAAATAGATTTTTTTTTCTTGCAGCCTGGAGGCTAATACCTCAGCTGCTTTCTTGGAGAGCCCCAAATCACGCAGCAAGTCATTCAATTCCAGTTGGATAAACTGCTGAGGGGCTGATGACTGTTTGGTATCAGATGAGGAGGCTTCAGATTCTGAAACCATTTCTTGAAGCCCGTCATCACGACCCTCGTGCTCTTGCTGATCATGTTCACTGCCTTCATCTTCAGATAAGACAAAACCATTAAAGACTGGAACGGGGAGTTCCTCAGAGTGCGGAGTAGGTCGAATTGCTGAGGGAATACAGGTATAGGAGATCTTTTGCCAGTTTTTCTTGCCGACACCCTTTGTGTTGACCAGGCAAAAATAGCAGTCAGTTACGTCGTCATTGGGTTCTCGCCAAACTCCAAAAGGCAGACCTTTTCGTTTTCCTTTTGTCCAGTCACGAAGCATTTCCTCACAATTATGACATACAATATGAGGAGCCCATTTCTTGTCTTGGTCGCCAAGGGGAACATCAAAATAGGCTTTATAGGCATGCATTACAAACGATGTTATTTTGCGCTTTTGACGAAGTGGTGTGTAGCAGCCACATACATAACAGAATGCATCAGGATTATTTACACATTTATGTCTTATTGAAGAAGTCATGATCAGATCTGAAGCAAAGAAAAACATGAAGTTAAGGAATATATATGAATAAGGATAAATAAATATCAAGAAAGATAAAGAAAATTGATGTCAAATAAATTGTGAGCAAATCATTAGCAGCAAAATGAATACGGTCTATAGTTATTTAGCAGTTTAGGCATCGTATATTTCCACTAAAGTCCGAAATCGCACCCCTAGTTCTCAAGTTATCCCGAGTGCAAATAGCAATGTGTGTCCTTTTTTGTGAAAATCTCAAGTTTCAAATTGCATGAAAATTTGAGCTTGTAGAGGAAAATCGATTTCAGATTTGAAATCAGCATTGAAAAAATACATAGAATAAGTTGAAAAATCTCATGCAACAGATAATAAGAAAAAAATTGTTCCCCAGTGTAATTATCTAACCAATGATGACTGCATTTGTCATTTAAACATCAGACGCATCTCCTGACTGTTATGGTGAACATTGCCGCGGATTATGTCTCACACCGAAAAACTGCATAATCCGCAAAGAATAACCGTCCATCTGACACCCAGACAAACAATTCCAACTCATGAAAACCATTCAACCAGAAGGCACTTGATTTGATCGTCAGAAAAAATCGAAACATGTGGAGTGTGACGAGCACTCCTCCGATCTTCATTGGACATCGTCCTGCACCTCTGTTTGATATTTAACGTCTGTTTGACATTTACCATGTTATCTTTGTCTCTTTGGCAGAGTCGCTGGGCCAAGGCCTCCGGGTTGGAGGTGATGCTTTGGTGCAATATATATATATATATATATATATATATATATATATATATATATATATATATATATATATATATATATATATGTATATATAAATATATATATATGTATATATAAATATATATATACATATATATATATTTATATATACATATATATATATATATATATATATATATATATATATATATATATATATATATATATATATGTATATATAAATATATATATATGTATATATATAAATATATATATGTATATATATATATATATATATATATATATATATATATATATATATATATATATATATACAGGCATATACAAAAACAGCGGGACGAAAGAAAGCAGGGCGAAAGAAAGCCAGGGAGGGAGAAGAGAACGAGAAGTAAGCTTGAGAAGCGGGTGTAAGCGCGCAAAATAGGAGAAGGAAGCGAGCGTGTGGTGCGTGTGTGGGTGTGAGCAGCACCGCCAACAAGTGAGGCACGGGTCATTCACCAAGAACACCAGGGTCTAAATCCACGACAGACAATATCGGTGCCCTCCAGACGTCGACTGGCGTTCAAGGCTGTTCGCGAGAGGGTGCATGGCAAGGATGTGACACGCACGCACACATTTCAGGACGTTTTCACTTCAGGAACGACTACTTTCTGGTGAGCGAGATGATTCCCCCCCCCTCCCCCTGAATGATCTGTTGGGTACCCATGTCTGTGTTTAGCTGTAAGTCAACCCCCGATAAGCATCTGCTCTTTGTCTCTTTCCTGGCATTTTGATTGATTTTGCTTTGAAATTAATTCATTTATTTACGCCAGAAAATAAAAAGTTCTTTTTATTTATTCATTTTATTATTAATAAATCATTTGTCGACTTCCAACCTATCCATGTTTGTCCTTTCCTTCCATTGGTCTCGCATTGTCCGAACCGAGATAGACTGGGAGGTAATTACCACAGATTTTACCAAAAATAGGCGGCATGCATCAGCGGTTAAAACGCTCGGCTGCCCTAATTAAAATCTAATCAAGATAACATTGGTGTTTTGCCGAGGGCGCGCTCCCTGCTCAGGTAACCACATGACCTCTAGTTAAATGGAATAATTAGACGGTGGACATTGGAACTCGTGGTTGACTGGGTGGCATTCATGGTACTAAAACAACCCAACGAACTGCAATGTTAATTGTGAGGGGTGGCCCCAGGTCCGGCTCTTCTGAGGACAATTGGGAATTAATCCCCTGAGTGACAAGCTGGTGTCTCTGTACCCGTGGCCGCAACATTATATATGTATGTGTATATATATATATATATATATATATATATATATATATATATATATATATATATATATATATATACATATATACATACAAATGTATATAGACATGACACAAGTGAATAGAACCTTAAATTTCTACATTTCATCTGTATAACAGTTTTACGCAGTGATTGGCACTAATATACGACTATTTATTTTCAGAAACGAGTTCCTGGGTCTTGTATGACAATTAACTATGCCTCGAACCGAGGGAGCACACAAACTTTCCGATTTTCAAAAAGGATGAATTGTAGGCCATTTGGAAGGTAGAGTTAGCCAGCATCAGATAGCTCAGAACCTTGGCATTCCACTTTCTATGGTCAATCGGGAGATTGTGCAATTCACCAGCGAAGGCAAGGAATGCACAGCTTCCTGTTCTGGTCAATCTGGGCCCTCAGAAAGGTGTCTTCGAGCTGTGAAGCGGTACATTGAGAAAGCTCACCATTGCAAGGCAGCAGATGTTGCAGAGGAGGTCCAAGTTAGCTCAAGAACTGCTGTGCGGTACCTTCATCAACTGGGCTACGATGGGAGAGCAGCTCAGAGGAAACTTCTTCTTCGAACCAGCCAACATTCAAGGGAGAAAGAAGTGGGCTGACGAGATGGCCAACAGACCCTTGGAGTTTTGGCAAAGTGTAATTTTTTCATATGAGTCCCAATTTGATCAATTTTCTGACAATTGATGCATAAGGGTCTGGAGACTTCCCAGTCAAGAGTTTTTGATTTTGATTTTTTTGTATATTTTACCCAGATCTGCAGTGAGCAAAAAAGCTGCTGCTTGCTGGTCTGAGGGATGACAGATGGTATGGCAGAAGATGGAGTCATCAGCAAAGAGATAAGGAGGATTTTCCAGAGAGTCCGAGAAATCATTGATGAAAACCAGAAAGAGAACAGGACCCAGTACACTGCCTTGAGGAACTCCAGTCTGGACAGGAAGGGGGAATGAAATAACTCCATTTTTTTTTTGTATACCTTGTCGAGGCTCGTATGAGAGCTAACACACAACGCACAGCAAGGGGGGCATGAGACAAGAGGGGTGGGAGTGGGCAGGACGAAACAGTGGGGAACAGAGACATTTGGAGATCTGTGGAAAGGAGAGGGATGGGGCGGGGGAATATGGGGAATACAAGATGGACATTACAGGGACTTTCAGGAAGGAAAACATCTGGGGGCAGAAAATATCGGGGATTTGGATGGGGGATAATAAGAGGTGGTGGTGAACAGCTGCTTTGAAGGCTTGGAGGGAAGAATGGGATTGAATAGAGTGAGGGAGTTTATTCCAAAGGCAGGGAAAAAGAGGCATGACAGAGTGAAGGTGAGCAGTGATTCCTGATTTGGGTAGTTTTACCAGAAGGGGGTTGTTGGCGGACCTTGAGCGCCCTGCGGAAATATGGTGGGGACAAATCGCAGACACAGCAGGGGGGGAGACCGGAGAGGAGATGGTAGGAGACAGAAAGACCACCGACCTGCCTGCGGTGAGAGAGTGAGAGGCCCAAAGACTCAGTCTCATTGCGGGAGATACCAATGATCCGAAATGCCTTGGTTTCCACAGCATGAAGCCGAGAAAGGTGGGAGGCAGGAGCACCAGCCCAGAGGGGAGAGCAGTACTCCATCAGGCTGTGGATGAAACCTTTGTATGTGGTCAGGACCTCACGTGGGCCAAGGAAGGACTTTGCACGGCAGAGGATTCCCAGTTGGCGACTGGCTTTGGAGGCGAGGTTTGAAATGTGGCTTTCCCAGGAAAGATCAGGCAGATTGTGAAACCCAGAAGCTTGAAAGAAAGGACTTCTTCCAGAAGATTGTTGAGAAAGTGGATGGGGTGGGGGGGGAGGGGGCTTGCCAAACGGGCCTTTCGGAGAGACATAGTGAGAGTGTGAGATTTGTCCGGATTGAAAGACATGTTCCATGTGTTGGACCACTTTGTGATTTTACCCAGATCTGCAGTGAGCAAAGAAGCTGCTGCTTGCCGGTCTGAGGGATGACAGATGATACAGCAGAGGGTGGATCATCAGCAAAGTGATAAAGAGGATTTTTCCAGAGAGTCAAAGAGATAGTTGATGAAAACCAGAAAAAGAACAGGGCCCAGAACGATCCCTTGAGGAACTCCAGCCTGGACAGGAAGAGGGGATGAAAGAATCCCATTTAGGACCACACATTGACTGCGACAGGAGAGGAAGTCTGTGAGCCATGAGTGGAGATGTTCACGCTGAACTCCTCAGACATCCCAGGACCAACGAAAACTCTGCCCTTTGTTCCCTTTTCCATCCCTTCCACTAACCTAACTTCTGCCTCTGGAACTCCCATTAATCTCAGTGTTGCCATCACCATCTCTCTCGGGACAATGTCGTAAGCCTTCTTCAGGTCCACAAACTCAATGCCATCTCACTTTGCACCTCCATCCTCTTCTCCACCAGCTTTCTCTGCATGAACATCCCATCCATCACCTCCCTAGATTTTCTCAACCCCTGCTGCTCTTCTCCGATCTCCATCTCCAACCTCTTCCTTATCCTTCCATCCAGAATCCTCTCCAGCACCTTCATTACAAGACTGAGGAGCGTAATGGCCCCGTACTTCCCTGTATCTTCAATATCGCGCTTCTCCTTCCATATCGGCACAATTAACCCCATCCTCCACTCCTCCGGAATTGAACCCTCTCTCATACATCTGTTCAACAGCCTCTTCATCCAACTTATTCCACTGCAATTGTCATTTCTGTACTCACCACCTCAATGCATGGTGCTCTCCCCTCTTCATTGCCATTCGCACTTCCTCCTATGTGATCTCCACCAACTCCACTCACTTTCCTCTCTATATACCATGGTAACTTCAGCTCACCACTGGTTCAACAACATTCCTGGTTCAACAGCTCTTTGAAATATCCTTCCCAGACCTTCAATACTGCCACCCCTCTCTGTCACTAGCCTCCTGCCACCATCCTTAATCACTGCTCCCCCCTTCATGTCCTTTCCATCTTCATCCTTGTCACAAGCCAATTTATATATCATCTTCCTCCCACCATTCTCTTCCAACTTGTTGTACACCTCCTCTTCCATATTACTTCTCACCTTATCCACAGCTCTCTTTGCTGCTTTCTTCTTCTGCCCATACAGATGAGGCAACGCCACATCCGCTGCCTCCCCCGATCTTTGATCTTCTCTATCCTCTTCCAAACCTCCTTATTTTCACCAACTGCCTTTGCTACCTCCTCCGTCCACCATACCTGGTTTCTATGTCTTGACAATGCACCCTTTCCTGAAGCCCTTCCACATAAAACTTCTGCAATTCCTCTAAATGCCTCTGTACTTATTCCAATCCTCCTCCAAACCATTTTCTTCGTTGCTAGTTTTGTCATACCTAACCATCAACCTCTCCTTGCACTTAACGACATTTCCCCTACACTCCCCCCAACTAATAATCTTTCGACCCCTGATCTTAACCTCCCTCCTTTTCTCCATCCCTATCATACTTTTTGTAAATCTATTCAACAGCCTTATCAAAAGAGAATGAACGGTAACGGCAACCAGTGAATAAGCTATTAAAATTTCCACAAAAAAAATCAATTATTTGAAAAAATATGGACCATAATGTGCCATGGACATGGCAACTGAATTGTTAGTGTAAAAATGACTGTAACGGCCCAATTTGATAAAGCATAATGTTGTTACAAGGCACGTTCAGTTTCCAGTGGCAATATTTAATTCTGCTCTGAGCCTTGTAGTCAATTTGTGTGTCGTGAACACATCAATCATACCCTTGTGTCTGCCTCTTAGAGACAAATACAGCATTTGGTTGAGGCTTGCAAAAGCTGTGCTCATTTTGATGTCACAAAAGGTTTAACAAGTAACAATGTTGGAAATTATCTGCGGTGATGGCATAGACTCATGTTCGATACCTTTTGTCAGCTTTTCAATTGAAAGCTTCCAAATTTTTTTTTAATGTCTGCACCCTCATTCGAGTAAAGGTAACAATATATGATTTGTGTAGTCGTTTAGAATTTGATATTGTGCTTTTTATCAGGTTACGGTAAATCATGTCCTTGAAAACTATGCAAGTGATGCATGAAATGAAACTGATGAAATTCATGAAAGTAGCCTGACTACTTCAACGATTCAATCATTCCAATCGCTGCAGGGATCTACGACCGCATTCTGCATGACGATAAAATGCCTTGCGTCCATGAGCTAGTTCTGAAGTAACTCAAGCCAGAACTATACTAGTTTAAGTGAGACGCAAACTCGATGTTTTCCACCGGCAGAAGTCATAAGCAGGATGATCAGGCAGGTTTAGAAGAGCAATTTTGTTTTAAAACATGAATCTCAGGCTCATCGAGGAGCTCATTCAAATCACATGCAGCACAAAGACATTAATTCAGAGACATTGGACAAATACAAATTGCATCTGGGATTTGAACTTGGGTTCCTAGTATCATGAGCCATTGGTTGAGATGCGAAAAAAATCCTAAACAGGAGGTTGTTATATACTAAATAACTAAACAACCACAGGATGTTGTTGCAATTGGTTTAGAATCAGGTAAATGAGTAGTTTTTGGTAAGTCAATACACTACAAACCTGTCCCGATTTAGTTCAGAACTCGCAAGTAAAGACAATGAAAAACTCACTCACATTTCACTCTTTCTGCAAGCATGTGGTGAAAAACACTTTTTGCTTTAAAATTTAAACATTGCATTGCCTCACCATTAAATCAAAACCAGTCTAACCCTGGCGCTCAGAGGAGCATTTATCTTTGTGGGCCTTTTTTGTTTCATCTTCTATCTCTTGTTTTCCAACTTTGTTCATTTTTTTTTTATTTCTCTCTACTTGTACAACGACAACAATGACAACAACGAAGATAACAACCAAAATAACAGCAACAGCAGCAACAACAACCTTCCGGAGGAAGGTTTCAAAAGCTTCGGTCTTGGACACATGTTTTTCAATTGAAAACAACCTTTTTATCAAAAAGAAGTTAAAAAAAAAAATTATTATAACAAAACTTAAGCTCATGTACATTAACCCAGATACCGAAATAGATCATCATGCAAAGCTTGCCAAAACAATGCACACACATCCTTAACCTGAAGACCAAAATGTAGGAACTGCTGATGATAAAATGGTGAGATCAGACAAGGTGAGATCACACTAAGTTTTTGTCTTTAAGCTTGACTTGCAGGAAAAACGTCACCCTTAAAAAACAAACCCACTTGTTTACTAATTTATTTCTCGGCTAATGTGCTATATATGTAACAAGTGTTTGATATGTGCTTGAGCGCCATCTGCTGAGCAGCGTGCGGTTGGAACTACTGTTGAATGAAGAAGTACACGCTTGTCTCCGGCCTCCTCTCTTGTTACTCGTATTGTTGGTGAAACACACTGCAGACTCAGTATGCAATTATCTTGTTGGAGTCTACAAAAAAAAGGAAAAATCCTCTTTATCTCTTTGCTGATGATCCACCCTCTGCTGTATCATCTGTCATCCCTCAGACCGGCAATATCATAAAGAATACTTTTATAAAATGCTTCATTTGCATCACCCATCATGTCATCAGTGATACTATGCTGGGTTAACCAATCAATGGAAAGAGAAACACAGGTGTAGAGAAAACAAGAGGTTAGCACTTTTCTCTTTGTATAAAATTTATAATTGCTTTACAAGGAAGAAAAATTAAGAATAATTATACCATTTAAAATAGCACTAAAAGTAAAGATTAAGGAAAAGTAACGATAAATAGACAAAACTTTCATAGAGATTTACAAACTGGCTGGTGATGCAGTGGAGATTTTAAAAGGCAGTAAGTTCCATTGTCTTGGAGCATAACTGAAGACTGACCGATCACCAAAAGTCCTCATCTTGGTGCGGGGAACAACTCGGAAATTGTAGGACTGCACCGTGTATTCCTTGCAGGGTGGAAGGTTTAATAAGTTCAGATTCATAGAAAGCAGCCAATTTATATTTGCCTTTAAAGCTTATTAACAGAATTTTAGAATCTATATGTTGATGCACTGGAAGCAGGTGAAATATCTGAAGAATAAGAGTGATGTGATCAAATTTCTGAGCTGGACCATGAGTCTGGCTGCTGTGTTATGTTCTGTATAAGTTGGAAGGGTCTGAGAGAAGAAGCAAGTCTTCCAGCATGGAATTGCAATTGTTCAAACGTGACGTTATGAGAACATGAACGAGGGTTCCAATAGATCTTCTGGATCAGGCCTGAGCAGACTTGGGTAACATTATGGAAATGGAAGAAAATAGATTTGCAGATTTTATAAATGTGTGGATTGAAGGGAAAAGGGCTGACATGATGGTCTAGACTGGAGGTACGCACACTCGCCTCAAAGTGGTTCAGCCTGGGTTTGAATCCAGACCAAGCGATAAACTGTCATCCCATTGTTTCACAAGCAGGGTGATTCATCAATGTGTGTGCAGTCCCTCAGACGGATGTTAAACTGGCATTCCATCTGCCAGAATTCGTTTGTAGAAATTAAAGATCAAATGGTGTCCTTTGCAAAGAGTAGGCGAGCTATCGCCATTACCCTGAACAAGTTCCTGCACTGACTACTTACTTGAGCATCAAGCCTGACCAGCTGGTTCATGAAAGAATTGGGCTGAAAATGTCCCACCGCCGACCACCACA
The DNA here is from genome assembly GCF_056783735.1 of Eptatretus burgeri. Taxonomy (NCBI): domain Eukaryota; kingdom Metazoa; phylum Chordata; class Myxini; order Myxiniformes; family Myxinidae; genus Eptatretus; species Eptatretus burgeri. The sequence goes on along the minus strand of NC_140970.1, from coordinate 42,664,162 downwards.
ATATCATAGGAATAATTGTGGCAGGAGAAGGAGAAGGAGAAGGAGAAGGAGAAGGAGAAGGAGAAGCGGATGAAAGGAAAGTTGAGTTCATCATGACATTTAAGTTTAGACAGATCTAGCAATGATCAGGTGATAATCCCCATGCTTCATTATCTGAGGTTGAAGTTTTGCAAGAAATGATAAAGAGCCAAGGATCAACATGTTAGTTTTGATCACACAAAGATTAAGGAAGTTAATTGACATCCATTTTTTAGCTCGCCTGTTCGAAGAACAGAGAGCTATAGCGATACCCCCGGCGTCAGCGAGAGCGTGAAAATGTTAAAGTTTTTGGTGCAAGTTATTTCCTTTCTAATGTTTTTATCTTCCACACTATTTTTTACTGATTACAATATACAAATACATATATTGCTTTAAAATTATTTCGATCAGACTTCACTGCAATGCTTTATAAAAAAAATATTATTAGACTAGTCTTTTAAAAACGATAAATGTATAAACAGGCGAGCATTGGGTGGCTTTGACACCAACTCTCTGGTTGAGTTTCAGCAAGACACAAATAGGGTTTTATAGAAGAGAGCACACCGTCAGGTTTCATGGAAATGAAACAGGTATACCTGGATATCATCTGCTTAACAATGAAAATTGGCATTGAACTTCAGTAAAATTGTACCAATTAGATATAAATAAACATAGAACAAAAATAGACCAAGAAGAAATCCCCGAGGAACACTGACAGATGGTTGAATGGAGACAGATAAATAACCAGCAATATTTACAATGAATGGACAATCTGTCAGACTTCCCGCTGTGGAAACCAAGGTATTTAGTTAGGATCATTGGTATCTCCTGTGGTGAGGCTGTGTGCTTGGGTCTCTCACTGTCTCACTGCAGGCAGGTCAGTGGTCTTTCTGTCTTCTACAGTCTCCTCTCTGGCCTCACTCACCCTGCTCTGTCTGCGATATCTCCCCCCCCCCCCACCCATATTTCCACAGGGCACTCAAGGTCCACCAGCATCCCACTCTGGTAAAACGAACCAAAATCAAGAATCACTTCTCACCTTCACACTTTCATTCCTCCTTTTTGCTGCCTTTAGAACAAACTCCATCACCCTGTTCAATCCCATTCTTCCCTCCAGGCCTTCAAAACAGCTGTTCACGACCACCTCTTATCATCCCCCATCCAAAACCACGATCTTTTCCACCCCTGCTAATCCACCCCAAACCCACCTCCTTCAAATTCCCTGCTTTCCTTCCTGAAAGTCCTTGTAGTGTAAGGACCTGAAAGTTCCTGTAGTGTCCATCTTGTTTACCCCAAGTACCCCAACCCATCCCTCACCTTTCCACAGATCTCCTAATGTCTCTTTTCCCTCTGTTTTTTTTTTTCATTCTCTCTCCCACCCCACTTGTCTCCTGCCCCCCTTGTTGTATGTTCTGTGTGTTAGTTCTCATACGAGCTTTGTCATTGCATCCCAAAAAATTAAAAAGACAACATTGAAACCATTTAAGAGCAGGTGCAGTGATACCAAAATAAGAATGTCGGTGACCAGTGCTGTGCTACCTTCAAGAGGGCAATCTCGGTGCTGTGTAACATACAAAGGGCCATGCTCGTGCTGTGTAATTGTTTAAAACTAGACTGCAAGGGTTCCAGAAGACAATGCTATTGCTGGTGCAAGTAGCAGAATGGCAACAGTGCATCAAAGCATCTTATAGATGAAAGGTAAAAGAGGAATAGTCCTATAATTTCGAAAAACAGTTGGGTTCAAAGGTTTCTTCAAGATAGAGATTGTTGTGACTTGTCTCAATAAGGATGGAACTGCAGAAGATTCAATGGAACAACTTATTTCTGAAAGTGGAGAGAAAAATGGAAGTAAAGAGACAACCAAATATGTCGTAACAGCAACCGGTAAAGAAATCGTTTTCTTTGATTTACCAGTATTTGTCTGGACTTTATACTAAGAGGTAAGAAGTATTAAACCAAACAGACAGAAGTATTGAGTAAAGAGGGGAGAGGTATTGGACAAGCAATTTGCTAAGTTAACTATGAATAAGTGAGGTCTTATCCTGGAAAGCAACAGCAAATTGTTTAGCGAGTGAAAGAGACAAAATTAGTGGGAAAGGAGCACAAATACAGCTTAGAATTCAATCAATAATAGAGAGTAACATATGAGTGTTGGAAAAGTTGTTTGCAATCGAGATGCGTGGATTTTTCTGCAGCAAGAGATTTAACATCATGAACCATTGCTGTTTTAAAGTCACATAGTTAGTCACTGAGTTTTCTTACATCTTCCTTCCAATTTGCAGCAAGTTGTTTTAAAAGAATGCAAATCAGCATTAAATCAGGGAGAGTGCTTGCCTGGTTTAGGGAATTTAGTGATATGTGGAGAAGACTGAAAATGTCATTCAAAAACTTTTGAATATAAATTAAACCAGTTGTTCAGGATCATCAGAGAGGCATGAGAATGGAATCAAATTTGATGATTTCTTCCTGAACTTTTGACTATTGAGAGAGGTTCATCTTACGGCATATCACAGACTTCAACAGATGATTAAAGAAAAAGTAAAGGTTAAAAAAAAAGTGTCGTAATAAAAAAAGAGGGGAGGATTTTAAAAGCATTACCAGCAGAGGATCAATATCGAGGGATAAAACAACATCCAAAGTAATGTTGTGGGAATGATTTTAGGGGTTCATAAAACGCTTCATTCTAAAGATAGTTATTTCTTTGCATTTGTTTCGATAAGTGTGATGTACTTTTTGTGCAATCGATATGCATTGCATCTGTACAGTGAGATATTTGTTTTTCCTCTACTACTGTTTGTCCTCTCCTCTTCAAACCTCTTGCTGTACATTTTTAATGTTATTTTCCTCTGTTTACATGTCTTTACAAATCACACACAAGAGCTTTGCAACTCAAGCCATGAGAATGTGCAAGGGTGGCAAATCTGCATTGAGGAAGCCAGCATTAGCCTCACAAAGGGAGCTCACACAACCTGGCATGCAACCAGATCGGTGGTTATCTCATGTGCGGTTGTCAGTTGGCTACACAGCTCACACAGAGAGGCTGCTGACCATTACAGCTGCTTTGGAGAGAGTCGAAAAGGCCAAGAGAGCGACCGTTCACCGGAGGAGAGGCAGCTGTTTGGAGGAACGGCTGTCGTCCATGGGGAGGAGAACACTCGAGTCTGAGTGTTCCGGAGCTGTGAACATTTAATCCCCATAGCAAAGAGGACTTTAAGGATGCGACAATTATGGAGCTTGAGGAGGTCTTATGCCGGGTTACACCAAAGAGCTGCCGTGTACTTGCTCAAACAGCAAATACCCTCTTTGCTGTTTGAGCCCAGTTTTAAAATATTTGCCACAGGACATGCAGACATGCAGCACACAGAGCTGTTCCTTCTCACACAGGTCATATCATGTCCTCCTCCTGAAGTTGCAAGGCTCTCTGCCTGTTATTTTATGTGTCTCACACAAGGTCACTCAGAGGCCTGACGTTGAGGTGTCTGCATTCAGTTTCTCTGCCGATGAGATTGCCTTGGTTTGGTTTAGTGTGGCCCATCATAATTCTTTCTCCCAGTCCATTTATTACCTTCGCATTCTGCGAAAGGTTATGTTTTGGTCGGCGTGTATTTATTTATTTATTTATTTGTAATCTTGTGATTCGTATAACTCAAAAAGTATTAAACCGAATTGTTTATTTATTTATTTATTTATTTATTTGCAATCTTGTGATTCGTATAACTCAAAAAGTATTAAACCGAATTGCATGAAATTTGGTGGGATGATTGGTTATTAGCCAGGAAGCATTCGATTAGATTCGGCATAACTCAGTCAATTCTTATTCGATTTGCATGAAACCAGCATCAAACGAGATTACCTTCTCTTGTTGAAACGTTGTATTCACCGAGCTTGCGAGTGAAGACTCGCCAAAACGACGTGAGTTGATTGTTGTTTAGTCCGTAGCCCCCAAAAGTCGGGGGGGGGGGTCATGACATTATAGATATGTGGTTTGTGTCATAAGACCATTCATATGAAACCAGTTCCCCACACTCATACCAAGAACAAAAAAAGTAGTGGCGGCGAAGGTATGCGCTCTATGAGTGCCCGTTCTAGTCTTTCATGTGGGAGTACAATTCAGACATTTTAGCCTAAACACAGCTTTGTCTGAAGTAATTTCTCAAGCCACTTAGATATTAGCCCCAAGATACTTTTTCTTATCAATATCCATGACATCACTTTATTTCTACACTCCTTAGTGCCCAGCCCCACAGCATGAGTGGATGCCTTTTAACACATTAGACTGAATTGAACAATTAACTTCCATTTACTGTATAATAATTCTCCAAAGAAATAATGCAATTATACAATTATTTTTATACTGATCCATTTAAAGCAGGCAGTAAAAGGAAAAGCCAAACTTCATTTAAATTGTCTATACATGGGGAGCACAGCCGAGTGCTGTGCCGTCAACAGTACATTGCTTTAGTTAATGATTTAAAGCTTTATCAAAACCATCAGTGAAACGGATTGTACATGAAGTGACCCCCAGACTGAATATATGAGAGCATCAAAATGGCTTTAAAAATCTCAGCCACAACTTATTGGTTCACGAGCGCCAGCCAGAGTGACCACTATATTCGTTATGTCTGTGTGTCTGTATGTATGTCTGTCTTGTCTGTCCAGAGCACAACTTCGTGGAATGTGATCCGATTTGGATGAAACTTGAATATGATGCTGATATCAATGCCTAGTTTTGTCTTCTTGGCGATGGGCGTCCCATGCCCATTGTGGACGGAGCCACGCCCACTTGTAATTTTTTTCTTCATATTTTTGTCGATTTTTTTTATCGAAATTCCTGCTCGAGAAAATGTGCACATTGGCCATATGTACAACATATAAAAAATTCAGTTTGATTCGGTCAATTTTGAGGGAGATTATAGGTTTTGAAGAAATAGGCGGTGACAGATAGTTGGGTAGCAGCTAAGACTACCCATTGTAGGCGGAGCCACGCCCACTTGTAATTTTTGTTTTTGACAGCGTCTCGCATAGCGAACGCTGCTCATAGAGAGCTCGGCGTTGTTGTTGTTCTTCTTCTTCTTCTCGTGAAGACAAAACTTTAACCTCTAGGACTCGGCTCTTGTATATACAAGATCCGGATCTCCTTAAACAATAAGCACATGTACACATCCTCGCATTGAGGGTTCCTTTTGAGAGCGTCTATCATGAACTTTTAAATATATTCGGACATTTGCTTGAAAGTTTCGAAAAGTTCACGTTAATATTTAAAGATTATTCCATTTATCGTATTGTAATTTCGTAAATACACTATTTATTTCGTAAATACTATATTTCTATATGTATATATATATATATATATATATATATATATATATATATATATATATATATATATATGTGGACATATATATATATATATATATATATATATGTCGTAAATATGTAAATACATTATGACGGGTCTCGCTATTGGCTTAATCAAGGCATGTGATGAAATATCGGAAGTTGTTGTTGTTGTTTTTTTGTTTTATTTTTGCTTGTTAGCCGATAAAACCTTTAGGACGCTGCTCTTGGACACATTTGTCCTTGTTTGGTTCACGAGCGCCAGCCAGAGTGACCATTATATTCGTTATGTTGGGTAGTCAATCCAGTCGAAATTTTTTTTTTTGAAATTTGTTCTACCCTTATTATCACTTTTTCCATCGATATGTTTGTCTGTCTGTCTGTCCCTCTGTTCGGTCCAGTGCTCCGTTAATACAATGGCGATTTCGATGAAACTTGGTTGGGAGGTTCATACCATGACCTAGTTGTTTGCAAATGAGAACCGTTGCTATGGACAACACCGTTGCCTCGCAACGGGACTTTGAAATTTTTGAAAAATCATAAAAAAATTACTTTTTCAAAAATCGGGCCACGAGTGACTGTGGGCAGTTCATTCAGCCATATTGTCAAAAATTTCCAGCCGGATCCTATGAAAACTGTTGGAGAAGATAGACTTTGAATGAACCCTGGTCGAAAACAATAAAAAAACGAAGTTCGTTATATCTCAGAGACTATGAGTCAGATATACATGAAACTGGTATGGTAGGTTCATGGTATGTCCTAGTTATGTGTGAGAAAGAACCATTGCTATGGACCCCTCCGTTGCCTAGCAACGGCCGAAAAACCCCTAAATGTGGGGGTATTTTAACGAAAAAACAATCTGCAGCATTAACCCTTGAAGCTAGAATCATGAATGTTCTTGTGCTTAATCCTCAGGTCATTCCCCATCGAACGGGCTCATCACGTCAGGTTCTATTGGGTAGGCGACTTCCCATGTCCGCCGACCAGCTTGTCTGTGTGTCTGTCTGTCCAGAGCATAACTCCGTGCACTTTGATCCGATCTTGATGAAGCTTGTTTATGTATTCGATATCAATGTCTAGTTGTGTTTTCCTGGATGAGGGCGTGCTCCGCCCATTGTGGGCGGAGCCACGCCCCAAAATATACATTTTTAAGGGGTAGTCTGATTAAAAATCTATCTTCTCCGAGGGAATTGACTGAATGGAATGGGTTCTTCAGTATTTGAATTGCAAAATGAATGATCTAAAACCTGTCATTATCTGATTTTTCATTTTCGTTCCAAGGTCAAGGTCACAAGGTCAAAAGCTTAGAAAATTGAGAATTTTGACATAAAAATCATACGACCGCCAAAACTTTGAGAGCGAGGATGACAATATTTTTTATGCATAATCTTGAGGTCATTCCCCACCTAAAGTCTTGAAAGCATTTTGCTCTATCTCGAACACCTTGCCCATGGTGCCCCCTTCAAGTTTGTTTTTACACTGATTTCATCAAAGTATGGGTAATCAGAGTAGTGTGAAATGCCATATAGCCTTTATGACGTTATATTGTTCCTGGAATGTTCCAGAGGAAGTTTTGCATCAAAGGTCATAATCCTTGACCTTTGACCTTTAAAGGCCACAAAGGTCAAATTTTCAAAGTTGTGGGAATCAAACCGGGTTTTCGACCTTCTTCGATGAACTAACTCCAATAAGCTATAGCACGTATCCTGTTTCCTTATTTTAATGTCCACATCATTGTTTTGTGACCTATAAAGGTTATGCAAAGGTCAAATTTTGAAAGTTGTTGAACGAAACCAGGTTTTCGACATTTTTCAGCTAATAACCTGTCACTCGTACCACATCATGTTGATCATTTTTATAACTTGGTCAAAAATTATCACATTGTCTCCTCCTTGACTTCTGAAACAATCTACATCGTCAAATACCGCTCGTGAACCATCGTCGTCTTCAGACTTGTTAAATCACTGCACTGTTGGTGGATTTCAAAGAATTAAATAGCTTGGTAAAATTACTGCCAAGTGATTTTCAGCGACATTTGCAATTGAAACTGAACTGAACAATTAAAACAAACAAAAACAAACAAACAAACAAGACCTTATCAATACCTTTGCCACCTTTCATTGTAAGATTTACTGTGAACCAATGATCTGAGCCTCCCTCGTAATTTACAAGGCGGTCGTTTTTTTCCATCAATTTGTTTCACAATCTTGGCCATGAGATCGTTACACCATAAGAGGCAAACATTGGATCATCACAAATCAGTAGATGAAAACATCTCTTGAAGCAATTTCTGATGAAAATTTCTTATATACTACATACAAACAATATTGTCTTGGTAAATGCAAAAAAAAGAAAGTCACCAACCCCAAAACAGTCAAAAAGAACAAAGGGTAATCAATTCAGAGGTTTACGTACTGCTCACTCCTTTGATGTAATGAATGAAAAAAAATCGTACAATTTGATACCTGAACACCAAAGTAGAATAATTTAACTGGCCAATAGTTATATTATCAGCAGGTGAACAATCTTGCCAGCAAGTGGATAATCCTAGTTGTAGGTGGATAATCTAACTGGGAAACGGATACTGTTAGTATTCCTATCTGAACCCCTGGCTCATAATGCCAGGAAGCAAGATGCAAATCCCATATGTTTTGTCCATTGCCTACTAATGTTCTTGTAATTCATGTGAAAGTACATTTACATCGACTGTTATATTTGTCCTGCATGTGATACATGTACAAGCTATCCCCTGAGCCATAGATCAATACAGAAAAAGAAGAAAATAATATTTTAGAACTGATTTGTTTGAGCAATACCAAACAAAACAAACTCCAAGACACGTTTGTTTTGATCTATGATTGGTAAGCTCGAAGCAAAAACATGTTTGAAGCAGAAACTCAGTGCATGCTTAGACTTTAACACCTTTTAATACCAGAAGTTATGCCTGAGCATCTACACAAATTAATGGCATCTCTAGATACTCAAGCATTTGTTGCATGACTCAGCTTTGATAAAGGAGACCGACAAAGCAAAACCTAATGGATTTGTGTTTCGTTTCCGGAAAACATACTCCATTGTCCCTCTTGGTTGAACACACTCTGCCATAAACCCTTTCTTTGTTGTCCTCTCATAATCTAAGCTCATTGCTCACTTGCATTCTTTTCTCACTCTTCCCTCCAATATTTCAAGTCCACTGCTCACCACCACCTTATGATCACCCCTCCCCCCCATTTCCATTACTGAGCTTTATAACACCCATTGAGACCCTGTTCTCACCCTTCTCTTGAAACTCCTCTCCTTGAGTTGTGTTGCATCAGTTTCTTGTCCCAATGTTTTGCCTTTGCCTCATTTGTCTGCTGATCCCTTGTCCCATTATTCTGTTCTTCCATGAGTCTCAATATATGTACAAATAAAGCATTGAATAAGTCATGAGAAGGTTAATGAGGCAATTTTCGTGCTATCAGGGGATTCGATTCGTTTTACCTTTTCCTCTCTTATTATTTTACATGAAATGAAATTACAAATGAAATTACATGAAATTACAAATGAGTCGACTTTTTCCCACATTGTCTGGCATATACATTTCAGGGAGGTAACCAAGGGACTGTTGAAACTAAGTGTTGTTCTTATGAAGACACAAAGTGCGACTGAATATTGTCTTGCTTCAAAAAGGTACAACGATGGAAAATCGTCTGCTGAAAATGCATTTTATTTCCATTATTCCAAACAAGATTGAATTGTATGCAATGTAACAATATAATCCCATCTTTAAGTTATGGCAGGAATTCCTTGAGAGATGACGTTGTTATGGGGTGTCTGCTGTCAGTGGATATATCTCTTATTTGAGATCATATGAGATTGAGTACAAGGTATTTTTGATGATATTACCTCCACCAACGATGGTGGACAGAAGTTATGTTTTCACCCCTATTTGTCTGTGAGCAGGATATCCCAAAAAGTTATGAACAGATTCAGACAACATTTAGTGGACAGGTTGGGTGTGTGACAAGGACGAATTGATTAGATTTTGGAGAAGATCTGAATTCGGATCCAGCTACTAGAATTTTTGAAGTGATTCATCACCAGTGAGAGACAGGGCCAAAAATGATGGATAGCACGATATCTCAAAAAGTTGTGGATGGATTCGGACGAAACTTGGTGGATAAGTTGGGTGTGTGACAAGAAGGACGAATTGCTTCAATTTTGATGAAAAGCTGGATCCAGACAAGTTTGAATTTCTTCGGTGATTCTTCACCATTCAGAAAACTTTTAATGTCCAACCGTTTCAATCAGCAGCTAAAACCCAAGACTTCAAACATTCATGACAAAAAAAATGTACAGAATGCTTCCATGCCCCCCCCCCCAACCACCTTCTCTATACTAGTACCTATCTCCATATTTCCAGCATGGTAGTGGAGTCAGTGGACTACTTCCCCTACCTGGCATTGTGTATTTGTGTATTTGTCTGTCCTCTTCATAAGGACGATTTGTGTAGCGTTGTGAAGGCCAAACTTTTAACATGACTGTGTTCACTCGTCTGTTTTTCAGGATAAAAAAAACTCGAAAAACATTTTTCATAAAATATTAACTAAGTCTCTTCTATTGGAAATGTAGATGGTGACTTACAAACCGAGTCTCAACGGCACGTGCACAGACACGTTTTTTAAAATAACAAAAAATACAAGGCGTATGGGGATTAAAAACCTGCACGTAATATGCAACACGTGCAGAGTAAAGCGAGTGCTCCTTTACAGCCAAAGGATGTCTAATAAATAAAGAAGATAAAACACACCTGACACTCTGCATGCTCACAAGACTTTGGTATGCTCACGAGACTGTACTGTCGAAACAAAATGTCCCAGAAGATAAAGAAAATAGGGTGACATTTGTACATGTAGTGTTTTAAAATAATGCTTTTTCTTGCTACAAAACCATATCTTCCAGTCTCCTTCAATATTCTGAATAGAATCAATAATAAGTGAAGAGACGTATATATATATATATATATATATATATATATATATATATATATATATATATATATATATATATATATATATATATATATATATATATATATATATATATATATATATATATATATATATATATATATATATATATATATATATATATATATATATATATATATATATATATATATATATATATATATATATATATACATATATATATACATATATATATATATATATATATATATATACATATATATATATATATATATATATATATATATATATATATATATATATATATATATATATATATATATACATATATATATATATACATATATATATATATATATATATATATATATATATATATATATATATATATAGTATGTGAAAAACGAAGACCCACCCACATCTCTCACCCATGAATGGAGGGAATAACCAATTAACTTTCACCTAATCAATTAAACCCAGGTGGTTAGGATTATATCTATAAATTGACTTCTCCCATGCTTTTCTGGTTGAGGAAGCTGCATAAAACAAAAATGAAAGGCTACCCAAGGTAAGCCCTTTGCTGTTTCAAACCCTTCCTGGAGTTCCTCCACAACTATAAAGACGTTCACACATCATACATACATGAGAATCCCAATGCTACACTCCTCCTCAGCTGCCAGACCGGTTTCATCACTTATTGGCGAATCTTCAGCGACTGCGCAGACAGAAATGCATACCTCCAGGTTCGCTGCGAGAGGGATGTCAGATGAGCGATCTCAAGCGGCTCAAAGGAAAACGTGTTATAGATGTGGATCTGTAAATCACACGGCCAACTACTATGGATGTCCAGCAAAGGATGCCCAGTGCAACGGCTACAAAAAGAGAGGACACTTTGCTAAAGTATGCCAGGGCTCAAAACAGGTTCATGAAGTGACTGTCCCTAACGTGAATGTGTTGATTGTAGACAATCGTGCTTGATATTCTGATAAGATAGTGTGTACTGTACAAGTTACTGCTGCCGGGGAGAGCCGATGGACATTGAATTACTGTTAGATACAGGCTCGGCAGTGTCAATACTTCCCTAATCTGTCTACCTACAATGTTTCAATAATGTGTTACTGACTGCGCCAAAACTTCACCTGGTTAGCCACCTGAGAAATCTAATACCTGTGCGTGGTTGCCTGCATGTGGATGTGACTTTTGAGAATTACTGTGCACCCACTGAATTTTATATAGTGCGGAGCGGCACTGCCATTCTGGGCAGAGACCTGGTTGCTGCACTTGACATGCAACTACTGAATGGTCGCATCAATTCTACCACTCGAAGCACTGCAAATCAACCCCCAGTCACAATTGTTGCAGGTGACAGCATGGAGGGCACCCTGGATTGTGCAAAGGGATTTATTCATCTCGTTACAATGCGACCCAATGTGACTCCAGTCCAGCAAAAGCTGCACCGTTTATCTTTGTCTGTGAGAGATGTTGTTTCACAGGAACTGAAAAAGCTCGTTAACTGGATGTAATTGAGGCAATCAAATCATCAGAGTGGGTTTCACCAATTATTGTCATGACAATGAAAAAAAAGGAGGGATTCGTCTGTGCGTGGATGAAAGAGAACCAAATAAAGTGGTGGTGATTGACGGATATCCTCTTCTGCATATGGCTTATCTTATATGAAGTGGAGGACTTATCTCTGGAGTGGACATTTCACTTTACACATTGACCACAGTCCTCTCACTAAACTGCTTTCCACGAATGGATTGGGAAGAGCTGGAATGTGCGTGGCCAGATGGTCCGCACGGCTTCTGTCATTTAATTATGACATTCAGTACAAGCCTGGCTCTGAAACCGTTACAGCTGATTGCTTGTCTCATCTTTCACTACCTACTTCAGAGCCCAGTCTGGAGGAGGATGTTGAGGTTGTCATGCTCACGTCAGTGACAGCTGAAGGATTCAAAACTGCTTGCATTTCCTGCCCCATTCAAACAAAATTGCGTGAATTGCTTACAAAGCCTTGTCCGAAAACGTCAAAAGGCCTGGATCCTGATCTCATTCCTTACTTCAGATTGAAAACTGAACTGTCACTACAAGAAGGCTGTGTGATGAGAGGTACTCACTGCCTTCTTGTCCCGGAGACATTACAACCACATTTCATCAAATCAGCGCATGATACGCACCAGGGCATAGTGAGGACAAAGAAGTGGTTAAGAGATCTGTATTTGTGCCTTACGAATGGACACGCACGTCGAGTCCGCAAACAAGGCTTGCATTACTTGCCAGCAGCACGACAAGACAGCTATGACTCATGCATCACCACTACAGCCGGTTCCTTATCCTGATGCTGCTTGGGAAAAAATGGCAATCGACATTGTGGGGCCCTTAGATTAATCTGCGCCACTGGATTGTTGTTTCACTTTCACTCTCATTGATTACTTTAACAAATGGCCAGAAATTGCCTTCACCTCCCAAGTCACTTCCACTACAGTGATCAAGTTTCTGTCAACTGTCTTTAGCAGAGAAGGTAACCCAAAAGAGTTGATATCTGACGATGGTTCACAATTCACATATCAAGAATTTGAAACCTTTCTAAAAGACAGAGACATTACCCACAGGAAGTCAGCGGTGTACGACCCGCAAGCGAATGGGGAAATTGAGCGATTCATTAGAAGCTTAAAGGAAAGCTTGCTCACTGCTAACATTGAGGGGAAAGACTGGAAAACATTTCCAACGGACTTTCTTCAAACATACCAGTGAACAACTCGACATGCCACAACACAGCGATCACCTGCTGAACTGCTTCATGGGAGAGAGATGCACGCCAAGCTGCATGTATCTGGTTTGCAGATGCCAAAGCACAACACACTGTTACACAAAGACACGGCGCTCAGAGTACAAGAGAAACAGAACAAGAATAAGGTGTACACCGACAAACCCCGTGGAGCAAAGGATGTGAACTTTGAATGTGGTTCCTTCATCCGAGTAAGGAAACCTGGCATCCTCCGAAAAGGACAATCCAAATTTTCAGCGCCTCTCCAAGTTACGGAGCAAAGAGGATCTCACACGTACAAACTGTCCGATGGATGGATCTGGAATGCGTCTCATTTATCATCTGGCTGGATGCTGTCAAAGGAATGCAAGAGATGATGCTAAGATACCACTCCCTCCTGACATCACCGCACCACCAGCGCAAGACACATCAGAATCTGCGCCGGTTGGCCGCGATGCCAGAATTCGCAGACTTCCAGTCTGGACTCAAGATCATGTGATGAAGTAATGTGAAGTCCTTTGAGAATAAGAAAAGGAAGCCAATTTAAACTGTTCACCATGTTTATTACTACTTGTCGTATGGTTAATCCATGCTGTGGCAATTTCTACATTTCAACTTCTAGTTAATTGATATTATTATTGCTCACCGAGATACGGTGTGCATGTGGTTAAGGAAAGGGGGATATGTGGTGTTGTGCACAGACTGGATGCTAGAGGGGGGGGGATGAGGGAGAAGGAGTTCGGGGTGAGAGGTCAGGAGGTGCGCAGTGCAAAGCTTGTTACGTTCCGATGTTCAGTTGAATAAAACCGTTTGGTTCAATAAAACCGAATACTTTGTTTGTAGTTTGTACTGCACATGTGTTTGATGTACTTTGTACTTTGTACTGTGTTTGTAGTTTGTACTGTGCATGTGTTTGAGAAGCGTTGTCCCGCATGACAAATGTGGGAGTGCAAGGAAGGAAGAACGTGGGAAAGTAATTTGACCGGTCGGAGGATTAATCGTCTTCAGCGAGGGATGGATGAACAGTAGGTTAATTTTGAATAATGAAATAAATAATGGATTGTGTGGTGAGGGAGATGGATACAGATGGACCGATGGACGAGAATAAACCAAATGTAGGGTTGAAGGAAAAACCGACTGGATGAATGGGGGGGGGGGGTGGTTGTTGAATTGAGGTTTAGTGAAACGGATTTAAAGTGGTAAATGAGGAAATGCCATACCGGGAACACATGGACTATCTTCACAACGCATTTCCCCCCTCAAACTCCTGGATACAAGGCAAGGATCTATCTACACACAAAACTATGAAATAACTCATTCTGGGGAACCATACGTGTTCAGTACATGGATGCGCTCCCCCGGCATATATATCCAAAACTGTAACACTATATATCGGTGTATGGATATGCATAAGCTCCATTCTATCAAGATATCCACACACAGTGTGTGGGGGGGGGGGTGAGTAGGGAGGGAATCTTCCCCCTCATTACTTGTACTATACTCTAATTTTCATTATGTGTACTTTCTCAGAATATTGAGTTCTAGAAATATGATGTAAGACTGTTAAATATAGTACTGTGTAATTATGGAGGAAAGGCACATCAAAAACGGCACATGATGTTTAAAAAAAAATTCATCAAAGCACATGCTGTGGATTAACAGAGGAATAATTCTGTCCTTACACACTTGTATCCCTGCATTATTTTCTCAGTGGCACCCAGCGCAAGTTATCTCAGCCATAAGGAAATGCAAAAAGAGTAATTCCTTCAGCAGAAAACATCCTTCACCCCCAAGTATCTGCATGGCCTGTTTTCTCTCCAAATGATATCCCACATCACTCCATGCAATAGAGTGGGGCAATTTAGCTAAATATAGCATAACCATTGTGCATTTTGTGAGGAAAGCACCAAATTTGGCACACTAGTAGCCGAACATATTATGAACAGATTTGGATCTTGGGCCATCTCAAAATTTTTGATGGCAGTGGAAAATGGCTGCCACAGCCAGCAGCGGCTGAATTTGAGATGGCTCAATATCCAAATCTGTTCATAATATGTTAGGCTACTAGTGTGCCAAATTTGGTGCTTTCCTCCCAAAATGTACAATTGTTATGCTATATTTCGCTAAGTTGCCCCACTAATACTAAATCGGAATTTTACATTCTGCAATCAAGATAGTTGTAAACTTCCGAATCGATTTAAAATGCTTCTGCAAACGATGTTCATGTTGTCAAGTCATTTGTATGCCTTCCATCCTTCCAGGATGACTTCAAATTGTATGAAAGTTATCCTTGAGCTGTCTCGCCTGCGTTGGAAACACGGTCCAGCTACAAACTGTCACTTTGGTGTTTCCCCATGCAGGTGATCCATCATCAAGGTGTACATCATCCTCTGTTCATCAGAAGAACATTGTTGGGAAACCAATGTTGGGTGGATGTTAAAGATCCCACGGTGACCTTCTTGAAGACTATGTGAGTTATCTCTGGTACCCTGAATAAATTACAAATTCCTGCCTTAACTGCGGGTAGAAAGTGGTCTGGTATCCCTGGATAACCCTTGGCATCAGGATACACTGCTTGCTTTCTCGGAGTGTGTATTTTTTTTTTTTTGGGCTGGGCAAGGTTGTTATCATATATGAATAGCTGTCTTCGGCTATGAAGGGTGATAATGTGTCTCCCCGACCCATAAACCTCTCCATGGTCGGTTTGATGTGCCCTCCTGCTTCCTTTGTACAAACACCTTATTTTTTCCTCCAGAATAATTGGCTATATATGGGATAGTATACAAGAGCTAGAAATCGATATGGCAAATACTGAGCACTGCAAAGTGTAAGGCAACAGCTGTTTGCACAATCATCCTCATGATAAATGGTGTTAATTCACTTGTTATTCAAGAGTTTTAACCAATTACAAATCGCATAAATTGAGCCCAATTAATGGCCGAATTAATGGTACATCAATATACAATTAAACCTACATTTTCCACGAGCAAGCTTTCCTTTGAATTTCCTCGACGTTGTTCATATTTCAAATGGGAACCATATTTTTTTTTCCTATTCTTTTCCTCCACCCGGAGTCAATTATATGCTGAACAGTTAGAATGGCCTCCCCTTTTGCCAGGGATGTGCAGTCTCAGCGATTGTTAACGATGTTTGTTTGTTTTTTTTTTGCCCAGTGGGAATGAAAACACCATTTTGGTGATTGAAGAGATGCCTGCTCAAATGGAGTCTCTGCTGGAGTGTCACAGGCTGAAGCAACTACAGCTTGTGTGGCCATTCTGACATGCGTCACCGATTCCATCTGTCGTGTTCCATTATATCAGCAGATATACGTCATGTTAGAAGGCTGTTTTCCTCTGCAGGTCCATCTTTGCCGCAGATGCGATTGTAGCATTTATGGACAAAAATGTTTTTTTGTTGTCGTTTAGAAACTTTTTATTTTGCTCGGTTTTATGACCGACCAAGGTAAAACAAAAAAAAAGCTTCCTGGCAAAAAAAAAAGGGCTTACTTGTGAGAAAGATATCATGGCACCATTTTGTTTACATATGTCAACAAACTGATCTGAGGCTCATGGAAGAACTTGTCTGCATATCTCAGGCAATTCAAAGACATTATGACATATCCAATGCACTTTAACATGAATGAAAAGGATGTTGGTAGATGGCGGACAAACACTTTTGGTAAACAGGTAAATTTGAACTTGACCTGGGGGTTCAGATGGGAACACAAACAAGCCGAATCATCACACTTGAGACTGGGTGATGATGGCCTTGTTCTTTTGTTGTTTCTTAATCCATGACTATTATTTAATACACCGGCAGTGGACAAAAAAAAATGGAAACACTAATGTAAAGTCACTTAATATGGTGTTGGGCCACTATGCGCAGCCAGTACGGCCTGTATGTGCCACAGCATAGAGTCCACCAGCGTCTGGAATTCTGCACAAGGGACACGGCACCATTCTTCCATGAGAAAGTCGATCAACTCACCCCTGCTTGATGGAGGTGGAAAACGCTGTCTGAATCATATTCCAGAATATCTCATATGCTTGATTGGGTTCAGATCTAGTGATTGAGAAGGCCATGGCATATGAATAATATCAGTGTCAAGCTCATCAAACCATTGGGTGACCGACCACACGTGCTCTCTGGGTGAGGGCATTTGGGGGGAAGGGGGGTCTCCTCTTACAACCATGCTAACCATAATTATAGGCAAAGAAGGGCTGTGCAGCAATTTCAGCTTATCTGGAAGTGGAATTCCAGATAAGGTATTGTCATCGTGCATTGTCATTGTCCATCCGTTTGTCTCCTATTTCGACTTTCTCAGCCAATCCGTTGGGCCGATGCAGCTGAAATTTGGCAGCAACATTCCGCTCCTAACTGGAAATGGGGATTGCAAAACTCATTCTGGTCACATGACATTAAGTGGGTCAAAATAGCAGGCTTAGTAAATTCCTTCAAAAATATTCTTCTCCAGACCCACCAGTCACAATGCTACCAAATTTGGGTTACAACATTCGGCTACGGCCCAAATAAGCTTAAGGTACAGTAGTCCTATTTTTATAGCTGACCCGAAGCATACTGGGATGTTATCTGCTTTTTTTAGCACATGGGCCTCACCTGTGTGGAAGCCATTGCTTGGTATCCCTCATTTACCCAGGTGTTTTCATATTTTTTTATCCACGACCTGTATGTCAACAAATAATCCATCCACCCATCAGGATCATACTCTGCGCAGAGCATTGGTGCTGCCTAAGCAGTCTCCTTGGCAATTGAGCACAATCCTGGACGGGTCATCACTCCGACACAGGATACCAGCAAGCTGGCACTCATTTTGCCGACCTCAGAAGGATAACAGGCAGAGTCAACCCCACCTGGTTTTAATTCAACAGCCAAGGGGGATTTGAACTCAGGATCCTAGGATCCCAAGGCCACCACCATAACCATTAAGCCAACACCAGGCAGAACGAATAATACACTACCCGAATTATTTGTCAGTCAAACCAGATTACATGTGCGACTTGCTACAGGTACCATGCAAACTTGTACTGACCTGTTTCATGGTCGAGTTGTTAGCGACTAAATCACCTCCCCCACCAGGTTTCCTGTTGAGGAGGGTTTATAGATACGGACACACAGCAGGATTAAAAACAAAACCTGTCAAAGGTCGGACGAGCTCCTTGTAAGCCAATGGCCATTTATTTCTCGTGCCCAACTGTGTCTGAGGACATCCTCCTGTCGTTGAGTTACATTTTTTTAGGAGGTTGGTGGCAGGATTTGCAAACTGGCAACCGTAAAACCCTTCACTCCACAAAACACACGAAAACCAAAAGAAAACTGAAAATCCACTTCATGAGAGTACCACCTGTGCAACAGCCCTTCGCAGAGCAGCTCACCAGATGACGGGATTTGCGGCAAAGCCTTCAGGACCCCCACTCTTTAATGAGAGGAGGAAAAACATGGGGCAACCTTCCCAGGTTGGATTGCGGTAGTGTGCGTGTCAGGGTGGTGCTGAGGTGTCGTCCACCAGAAGGTGGTCTCCTCGGGTTAACCTGAGGTGGTCCTTTCGGGTGGGTGCCTGGAATGTCCTATCCCGAAGAGAGGATGATCACCTGTCTCTGCTCTCATCTCAGCTCAAGCATTTGAACATTGGGATTGCAGCACTCTCTGAGGTTCGGAGACCGGATAGTAGCAAGATCATTGCGGGTGGTCACACTGACTATTGGTCTGGTCGCTGTGACGGTTCCCATGCCCAAGGAGTTGCTGTAGCTGTGTCCAATAAACTCACTCCAATGATAATTGGAGTAATTGGAGTTGACCGGTAACACCCGTCAACAAGCGTATTATGAGACGAACGAGTCGTCACTCCTTGGGTGTCGTTTCTCTGGTCTCTATATGCTCCGACTGAGGTGTGATCTCACCATGAAGGACGCATTCTACGCCACGCTAGAGTCTTTGGTTGATCAGTGCCCGAGGCGAGATACTCATCTAGTCTTGGGGAATTTCAATGCATCGAATGGAACTGATAGGGATGGTTATGAGACATGTGTTGGTCCCCATGATTCTGGTACTGTGAACCAGAATAGCACTAAGGAAGGGTGATCTCCAAGACTGCAATCACTACCGAGGGGTGACGCTGCTCTCCTCTCGGTACCAGGCACGGTCTTTGCTCGGAAAATTATTGATAGGGTTCGCCACCATCAGCTTTAGTACCACTTGCTTAAATATTCCATTGCACCTTTTGAATGGAGTGGGTCATTCATTGTGTCATATTCTGTCAAAATTCAAAATTCTTACCTAAACTGACAAGGGCGCTGCATTAGTGGCAGAGCTGTGCCTCAGGATTGATGCAACTAGGAATAGCGGCTAAATTCACAACTGAAGCTCTATTATTTCTACATATTTGCCGGACATTTGGACCAATTTCAAAAATCCAGACTCCCTGCTCATCTCCACTCATTTGTTCTTCTTTTTTTTCCTGGATATGACAAATGCCTTTATTTGTGGAATCAACTTCCACATTCTCTTCAATCTCATTCTTCCCTTCATGGCTTCAAGACAGCTGTTCACTAACCCCATCCACAACCATGATCTTCTGGACCCCCGTTAACCATCCCAGGTTTTTCCTTCCATTTCTGTAATTGGCAGTTTGCAGCTGTATCCATATTGTTCACCCGCTGTATCCTCCCCTTGCTCTCATTCTTACCCATGTCCCTTATTTCTCCAAGTCTCCCTCTATTTTGTACCTTAACCTTGCTGTTGGTGTGTTCTCTACCCCTTCTCTTTCTGCTGTTCCTTTTGTTCTGTTGTGTTCTGATCCATTTTGTGTTCTAGCTCCTCCACAAGCCTCGAAACTGAATACAAAAATTATAACTGCCTGTCCTGAAGCTCACCTGGATCAGGAGCAACAGTCACTCAAACCCTCCACAGACCTCATTAGACCCTGAATTTTTGATGCCATGAGCAAACTTAGGTACATCACAAGTGATGAAGGTTGTAGTCAAGTTTCATCAAAGTCATGTGTGTAGTTTTGGAGAAGAGAACAAACACCTATTTATTTATTTGGGGGGGGGGGTCAACCCTCCCCCCCTTGTAAACACCCCTAATGAGTGCAGATTTTGATGCGGTCAGTACACCTTTGTGAGGCATCAGATATGAAGCTTGTGGCTAAGTTTCATCAAAATAGTATGCTTGGTTCAAGTGATAATGACTGGTGTTTATGGACTGACTCACTCACTCACTCTCACTCACCTATGGACACTGCTCACTCACTTAAGCTCACCTGACTAAAGTCCAGGTGAACTAAAAATGGCTTACTTGTGAGAAAGATATCATGGGATCATTTTGCATCCACATGACTGCAGATTGTATATCCAGCGTAAATTCTTTTCTGAAGAACTGTGTACTCCGTGATGCAGCGCCCCTTGGCACTGTCTCAAACAGTGGTGAAGTCGGATCCAATTTAGACAAGAAACAACAAATGAATTCTGGATTAAACAGCTCAGAAGCAAGCACTCGATACCAACTTTGCCATCAGACAAAGTGAGGACGTAACAGTATCATACCGTTACCTACAAATGTTCACTGTGGCAATGGTGGACATGAGGTAAGTTAATACACAATGCACTTTGTTTTCTTTTAAAGTATGTGTGAAACTTGAATGAAATAAAGAAGATGCAATTGCTAAAGCACCATTGATGCACAGTTGTAATCCTTCAAGGATGCACGCGTGGCTTTTCTAAAGGCTTCTATGATGTTCAAGGGTTGCCCTTCAGAATCGAAGATGGCTGTTGGTATAGTACTTGCAAACACCTGGGCGGTGAGTTTGTTTATCGTGGAAGAACTACTGCCCACACAACAACCACACTCCAATATAGTAAGCAGTGTAACACAGCTGGTGCCAAGGAATAGTAGAGAACACCAGACCACTTGCTATCCACACTGGCAGCCCATTCCCCAGAATGTGATCTGCCAATCGACCAATTTGTCTCTTGCTTATCGCTTGGAAGACTACACCAACTTACTACTGGATAAACAGAGGCAATTTGAGCTGTAAGGAACCTTCCCCAATGTTTCATCCCACCCAGGAATTGAACCTGTGACCTCTCGTTTTGATGGCAAGCATGCCATCCACGATGTTATGGAACTCCAAATTGTATCACAACTGTAACTGTAGTCTTGCAAGTTACATAATCTTGACGACACAATGCTGAAAAGCAAGATAAAAGTTCTTAAACCATTATAACTTAGCATTTTTGTTTACGAGATTGAAGGTGTTTTGCCTAACTCTAATTTTTGGCCTGTGTCAGTCTGCCTGGAACAGGCCCAAATGCTTCTGAATCATCAATTAACTTGGGGGAAGAACAGACTTTGAAAGAACACTGCAGAGAACGTTAATTGCACAATGAATATTATAAACAAGAAACTTGAACGCGGAAGGAAGCCATTATGGCCCATCAAGCCTGCACAATGGTTGCCAACATATGGTTGTTTGTTCATGCTCTATCCCTTTCAAATGCTCAACATCAAGGAAGGAATTTGATGGCCACATTGATGGCTCACCTCGGCCACAGTTATTGGTGCTGTTGCTTGCCTTCCTGGTTTTGGAGCACAATATGATTAGAGCCAACTGCGAAATGGCATGTTTCTGTGGAAAATAGATAATAACAGGATGAAAGTAGGAATTCTTCAGGAAGAAACACAAGGATGATGAAAGGGATGCTCTTGGGGCTTCAAATATTCCAGCTTACTGTTTAAATCTGCTTTTATATTGTTTAGTCAAATCTTCCAAAAGCATTAAATTTAACACTTAGACGAGAGGGTCAAGCTCTTGTCATACCACCTCCAATCATTAAATCTTTGGAGGAGCATGAGTGTTGTTTTCTTCTTCCTTTAGTTAAGCAGTGATGCAAACAACACTCATCAGCAAAATCTGATTCATCAGGAATTGAGGAGGGGGAAGGGGAGGATTGGGGATTGCAATTCCAAGAACGTAGTTGAGTGAAGTCATGATGTGCCATCACAAAATCCTCATGCTTCCTACCTAAAGCAAAGTTCAAAGATGGCAAAACGTACCACCAGGTATGGCCCAATATCAAATTTTGAGTGAATTTTTTTTCCCCATTTTGACCCCTGTGACCTGAAATCCCCACTTCCTGGTGCATGGACCCAGTGGTCAAAGCAATAATAGATAAACAAAATAAATAATTGGTACATATTTCATGCACCACCCAATGTTGATTACCTCTCCAAAGTTGAACTTTAAAATGTGCCCGTAATTGCATTCTTCGATATTTGACCTTTTGACCTCACCCCAGGGGGGAGGGGGGCAGGGACAAAATGATACTGCACTTGTACATTCTGGCCATATGGTGATCATAACTACCAAGTTTGCTGAATTTCTACACAACCGCCTCAAAGGAGAGAGCATGATGGACGGACAGACAGAAAGACAGACGGAGGTAATTACAATATCCCCCCATTTTTTTTTTCAAAAACCATGGGGATAACAAAGAAATGCAGACAAAGGAGAATATATTTAATTTGTGTCCACTTGGCATGCCCTGCATCTATTGTCCAACTTTAGAAGCAAAAATCAATTGTTCTAAATAACATGGCATGATATAGAAATCTAAAATGACAGTTTCCATTGTAAAAGCCTTTTTGTAATACAAAATTAAAAAGAAAACTCTCGAGATAGAAATGGTACAAATGTGTATGGAAATGATTGTTATTTTTGCTTGCGTCCATGGAAATATCATATGCATCACACGTTATCATGTGATGACGAACTGAAACAATTCTGTTTCCCTGTAATTTTGCATAAAGGGATGGGTGAAGAGCCGTGCAAAGTGCAGAGGCGTTCCTAGCATCAATCTGTCATTACAACATGTTTAAACAAATTGACAGAGCTATCGTGGAGCCCTTCATGGGCTTCTTGGAATGGTATTCTACCATAATGAAATGGTAATATCTGGTTCCTTTAGCGCATTTATTTTCATTGTAAAAATGACATTTAGGGTTACCTTTTCTGCATGAGGCAGTCCGTCCTTTTTGACAGAAGTCTGTAGTTGTTCTCATAAATTATTATTCTCCTCTCTCTCTATTATATATAAATATATATATAAATATATATATATATATATATATATATATCCATATCTCTCTCTCTCTCTCTCTCTCTCTCTCTCTCTCTCTCTCTCTCTCTCTCTCTCTCTCTCTCTCTCTCTCTCTCTCTCTCTCTCTCTCTCTCTCTCTCTCTCTCTCTCTCTCTCTCTCTCTCTCTCTCTCTCTCTCTCTCTCTCTCTCTCTCTCTCTCTCTCTCTCTCTCTCTCTCTCTCTCTCTCTCTCTCTCTCTCTCTCTCTCTCTCTCTCTCTCTCTCTCTCTCTCTCTCTCTCTCTCTCTCTCTCTCTCTCTCTCTCTCTCTCTCTCTCTCTCTCTCTCTCTCTCTCTCTCTCTCTCTCTCTCTCTCTCTCTCTCTCTCTCTCTCTCTCTCTCTCTCTCTCTCTCTCTCTCTCTCTCTCTCTCTCTCTCTCTCTCTCTCTCTCTCTCTCTCTCTCTCTCTCTCTCTCTCTCTCTCTCTCTCTCTCTCTCTCTCTCTCTCTCTCTCTCTCTCTCTCTCTCTCTCTCTCTCTCTCTCTCTCTCTCTCTCTCTCTCTCTCTCTCTCTCTCTCTCTCTCTCTCTCTCTCTCTCTCTCTCTCTCTCTCTCTCTCTCTCTCTCTCTCTCTCTCTCTCTCTCTCTCTCTCTCTCTCTCTCTCTCTCTCTCTCTCTCTCTCTCTCTCTCTCTCTCTCTCTCTCTCTCTCTCTCTCTCTCTCTCTCTCTCTCTCTCTCTCTCTCTCTCTCTCTCTCTCTCTCTCTCTCTCTCTCTCTCTCTCTCTCTCTCTCTCTCTCTCTCTCTCTCTCTCTCTCTCTCTCTCTCTCTCTCTCTCTCTCTCTCTCTCTCTCTCTCTCTCTCTCTCTCTCTCTCTCTCTCTCTCTCTCTCTCTCTCTCTCTCTCTCTCTCTCTCTCTCTCTCTCTCTCTCTCTCTCTCTCTCTCTCTCTCTCTCTCTCTCTCTCTCTCTCTCTCTCTCTCTCTCTCTCTCTCTCTCTCTCTCTCTCTCTCTCTCTCTCTCTCTCTCTCTCTCTCTCTCTCTCTCTCTCTCTCTCTCTCTCTCTCTCTCTCTCATTGGATGACCTTTTGACACAACTTCAAGGTTATGGAGCCACTGTTCGGAGAGTCGATTGTAGACCCTCTATTCGGAGAGATTCGAGAATGGAAGGGTCGAAAGCTCTGATGACAGTTCCCAACTGATGATCCGGATGTCCATTGAATCAGGCAGTTATTAAGTTGAAAAAACTCTTCAATTCTCTAACTCCATCTCCATCTCTCTGTCTGATTGAACAATTTCCAGAGACAATTAAGGTTCTGGACACACTGTTCGGACCCCAAATAGCTTAAGGAATTCTCACATATTCTGTCTCTGTCTCTGTCATCTCTGTCTGCTTTGTCTGAAGGATGATTCAATGCTGTCAAAACAGCCCCATGGCAAAGATTATGCTAGGGGGTTTTCCACTTTAAAAGTGACATTTTATAATTACCCAAAAGAGGATTCTTATGACATAAAGCAAGCTGAAGTCTGATTCACAAGACGTGAAAATAAATAGCATTTGGAAAATGACACATGGGAATATGTTGTTCCTTTCATTTGATATTTAATGGGAATGGTATTTGTGACAGAAATTTACAGCAAACCAAACGTAGCATTTATTTGATGTTCAGAGTAACTGTTTTGAGGCTAATTAATATCGACACGTTGATTAATTATAATAACCATTACTATATGATAGGTGTGCTCCATCTCATCCGAGATTGACTCATTCTGCAGTAATTTACCGAAATGAATCATTTATTCCTTCCACAGTGGAAAAAAAAACAATGCTTGGAATTGTGGTTAGTGAATCTGCTCTAGGTCTGGTAGCTTAGCGGTTTGATTCTGACCATGGTCCAGTCACACCAAGGACTTTTAAAAAAGTATGTGCTGCTTCCTCAGTTGCTGCTCAGCATTTCGAGCATACAGTGCCTTCCATAAGTATTCGAACAGTAAAGTCAAATTTGTTATTATTGCTATATATTCAAGAAATTTGGATTTGAGATCAAAAGAAGAATATGAAGCAAGAGTACAGGTGGTCAGCTTTTATTTATTGGTATATCTATCTGTATATGTTTTGCCATTGTAGAACAATAGCAGTTTTTATGTTAAGTACCCCCATTTTAGGTAAGCATAAGTATTGGAACAGACCAACTTAAAGTAAATGAAAGCAGTATAATAATTAGTATTTGGTTACATATCCCTTTCATGCAATAACCCGCATCGAGCCTGTGACTCAATGACATCACCACACTCTTGGTGTCTTCCTTTGAGATGCTTTGCCAAGCCTTTACTGCAGCCATTTTCAGTTGTTGGTTTGGGTGGTTTCTGACTTTAGTCTCCTCTTCAGCACGTGAAATGCATGTTTAATTGGATTTAAATCAGGAGATTGACTTTACCAATCTAAAACCCTCCACTTTTGTCCGCTGATGAACTCCTTGGTTGTGTTGGCAGTGTTTTGGGTGATGGTCTTGATGCATGGTGAAGTGCTGCCGGATGAGTTTGGAGGCATTTTTTGTACGTTTCTGTGCACTTCTGAATTCATTTTGCTGCTGCCATCATTAGTTACATCATCGATAAAGATGAGTGATCCAGTTCCAGAGGCAGCCATCCACCATGCTTCACAGATAAGGGAGTATGTTTTGGATCATATGCACTTCCTTCCTTTCTCCACACTTTTACCTTTCCATCTCTTTGGTAAATGTTTATCTTGGTCTCATCTGTCCATAAAACTTTGTTGCAGAACTCTACTGGCTCACCTCTGTACTTCTTGGCAAATTCTAATTTAGACTTTCCCTATTTGGCACTGATGAGAGGTTTGCATCTTGCGGTGTAGCCTACTGTCGACGTCTTCTGTGAATGGTAGATTGTGATACTTTCACCCCTGCATTCTGGAGGTTGTTAGTGATGTCACTGACAGTTGTTTTAGGGTTTTTCTTCACAGCTCTGATGATTTTTCTGTCATCAACTACAGTTGTTTTCCTTTGCCGACGTGGTCGTTGTCTATTGCGGAATACACTAACGGTTTCTTTCTTTTTCAAGATATTCCAAATTGTTGTATTTGTGATGCCCAATTGTTGTGCTGTGGTTCTAATGGAATTATTATGTTCTTTCAGCTTCCCCATTGTTTGCTTTTCTTTCATAGACAGTTCTCTGGTCCTTATGTTGGTTTATGCCTACTGACTCCAAAGGCAGACTCACAGGGCAAAATCAAAGGCTAAAACCAAGATTATACATTCACAGCTCTTTTATGTGTAAAAAATCAATGCAACAAGAAACATCTGAGCAACAAGAAACACCTGTCAGTCATTTGTTCCAATACTTATGCTTACCAAAATTGGGGGGGACTGAACATAAAAACTGCTATTGTTCTACAATAGTAAAACATATATATGTATAAATAGCAAGAAATGTAAGCTGACATTCTGCACTCTTGCCTCATATTCATCTTTTGATCTCAAATCCAAATTGTTTGAGTATATAGCAATAATAACACATTTGACTTCACTGTTCTAATACTTATGGAGGGCACTGCAGATCACAGAAAAAACCCACAAAATAGATATTTCTGACCATGTAATCATTACTATTTAGATTTTCGTGTCTTTCTTATTATCTTCCATCCGAAATCACATTTTCGTATGTGGATCAAATTGGCCATAAATATATTAAAGTCACAACTAGTAAAAGTTTGCAAACATTATGATTTGAATGTCATCAAGGGAGAAGACATGAAAAATTAGAAAGGGGCTATTCGATGTTACGATGCCACCAGATATGCCACTGCCCACATTATTACATCATGACACATACCTTTACCAAGCTTGATTTAAATCCCTGAACCCAGATTCAAAATATTAAATAATTCTCACTGCCAGACCATGTATCCGAAGAGGTTGAAATTTAAAAATTTATATTCCCCATGATGACCAGATCTTAACTGCAATGTTTCATGCCGATTGATGAAGCGGTTCAAGAAAAAATTTTTTTTGAGATTTTCGTTGAATCCAATATGGCTGCCAGACCATGTGACTTATTAATTATTTGTGAACACACTGGTATCCTCAAGGCTTGGGGAACATGTGGATGAAGTTTCCCCTCAATCTGTCAAGTTGTTCTGGAGAAGAATTTTTAAAAAGTTTTATTCTTCAAAAAATCATAGCTACCAATCCATGTGACCTATGATGTCATAGGTGGAGAACTTTTTGTTCGTCATTGATAGGCAGGCAATCATACCTGTAAAGCTTTGCCTTGATCTGTGCAGCCGTTTCAGCAAAGAAGATTTTTTTGAAGGTTTTTATGTTAAAAAAAATATATAGCTGCCAAACCACGTGACCAATGACTTCATCAATTTTTCCCTCCCATACAATTTAGCCCTAGATGATCCTCAAAAATTTCATACTGATCGGCTAAAGTGTTTGACGTATGCAATTATGATGTCATAATGAAACCACCTATGACATCATCAAAAAACATCAAACTCATTCCCCATGTGGAGTATTTGACATGTGCCAAGATTACATTTTCTCCATGTAGCGGTTTTTGAGATACAGAGGTCCAAAGTTTTTTATTTTTTCCAACATGGCTGCCACACCACATGACCTATGATGTCATACTCATCATAAAAACAATGTACATGAGTAGTTGCACCTATGGTGTAAATTTTGTGTCAATCAGATAAGCGGTTGCAGAGAAAACAGAGAAAATTAGCACAGACGGACGGACGGACAACCCAAAAACATAATGCCTCCGGCAACTTTGTCAGTGGAAGAAATTTACAGCAAAAAAGCAGAGGAAGAAGAAAACGAAGTACTTGCAGGCTCTTTTTGACGAACAGGTGTTAAAAAAGGAAAATAATAGTCCTTCCACAATATAAGACTGTCAATGCTTTCTTTTAAAAACAACAACTTACAATCAACTCTTCAGCTTTGCAAGGCACCACTACTATGAATTATAGCATGCCACTTGCCTCGGGGTTCAACATTCAGTCACCAGGACAGCACCTATGAACTGAAGTCATGAAATAGCAACCATTTTGAACCAGTTGTCAAGTTAAGCAGGTGGCCACATGAATGGAACATTTTCAACTAAAATTTCCCCAAACACAGATATAATTGGTTGCATAAAACACTTTCACTGTGACCGAGGAACCACATACATAGCAGTTATTGCTGTGTATGTAATTGCTTGTATGTATCTATGTCAAAACCATTACCTTCGTCTGCTTCATCGGATGCCAGCAGGGTGGCACAATGACTCCAAATGGTGGCGCATGATGCTCGGTAGCGGCCGCTTAAGACCAGGGATAGCGGTAGCATGAGGAGTGGTGTGGTTGCACACCATATCATGGCTAGGACCATCCAGGCTGTCTGGCTGGCCTGCCGTAAGCTCATAAAGCTTATGACCTGCATGAGAACCAAAGGCAGTTTCAAGGGTTTAAAAAGATGGTGCAAAAAAATAAAATAAAAAGGGCTGGGCGAATTGACAACATACTCCAATACATTGAATACTTAACGAATTCTAATCTACATTTTCACCTTCTGTTGGAAATATTATCGGTTACAACTGTGTTGTCATCACACTTACATGGAATGCATTGTATTTTGTACATACTGTATTTGTGAACGTTTCATCAAAGCAATCATGGCAATCTGATTCACGATTTATTTATTTATTTTCAGCATGTTTCAGTGCTGGCAGCATACTCGCCTCAAAGCTGTGTCTCCTGGGTTTGAATCCTGACCCAGATATAAACTGTCATCCCGGTGTTTCACAGGCAGGGTGATTCATCAATTTGTGTGCTGTCTCTTGGATGGACGTTAAATGGCTGTTCCGTCTGCCGGTATTAGTTAGTTGGTGGACGTTAAACCCTTACCTTAACAAAATAAACCAGTGGGAACAATTTACATAATCACAATCGCGGTAATGACGTAATGACGTCAATGAACACAGGAGTGTTGACTCCACCTCCATCTGGATGAAATGTGTCAAACGAATCTGTATGTTGGAAAAAGTGAATGACACCCCAATTTCTCTCAAACACAGCATGTCTTTCTGACAACAACTAATACGGAGATCTCCGTATAGGTTGTGAAATTTTTTTTTTTTTTTAGAAAGGGGGGGGGGGCCTGGATAAAGGGGAACCAACACTTAGTAATTGGTATTTCCTCTGGGCCCATTCTGGCTCTCGGTGCCCCTGCTGTGCGAGCCATCTCTTCAGGTTGACCTGTCAAGCCCAAATGTATCGAGTGAGGGCACGAAGCAGCTTAAAATTCTAGGGGGGTCTGGGGGCATGCTCCCCCAGAAAATGTTTGCTTTTTGATGTTTCTTTGATGCAATTTCATGCATTCGGGGTCACTCAGTCCTGCATTTGTCACTCGCTCGGGGTGATGGAGCACGGACCACTCGCTCGGGGTGACAGAGCACGGACCACTCGCTCGGGGTGACAGAGTACGGACCACTAGCTAGGGGGGACGGAGCACGAACCACTCGCTTGGGGTGACGTAGCATGGACCACTCACTCGGGGTGACTGAGCACGAACCACTCGCTCGGGGTGACGGAGCATGGACCACTCGCTCGGGGTGACGGAGCACGGACCACTCGTTCAGGGTGACAGAGCACAGACCACTCACTCTAGGTGAGGGAGCATGGACCACTCACTCGGGGTGATGGAGCATGGACCACTCACTCGGGGTGACGGAGCACGGACCACTCGCTCGAGGTGACGGAGCACGGACCACTCGCTCGAGGTGACGGAGCACGGACCACTCGCTCGAGGTGACGGAGCATGCACCACTCGCTCGGGGTGACGGAGCACGGACCACTCGCTCGGGGTGACGGAGCACGGACCACTCACTCGGGGTGACGGAGCACAGACCCCTCGCTCGGGTGACAGAGCACTGACCACTCACTCGGGGTGACAGAGCATGGACCACTCGCTCGGGGTGACAGAGCACGGACCACTCGCTCGGGGTGACGGAGCACGGACCACTGGCTCGGTGTGACGGAGCACGGACCACTCGCTCGGGGTGACGGAGCACGGACCACTCGCTCGGGGTGACAGAGCACGGAACACTCACTCGGGGTGACGGAGCACGGACCACTCACTTGGGGTGATGGAGCACGGACCACTCGCTCGGGGTGACGGAGCACAAACCACTCGCTCAGGGTGACCGAGGACGAGACACCCACTCAGGGTGGCGGAGCACAAACCACCCGCTCAGGGTGACGGAGCACGAACCACCCACTCAGGGTGACTGAGCACGAACCACCCGCTCAAGGTGATGGAGCATAACCACCCGCTCAGGGTAATGAAGCATGACCACCCGCTCTGAATGACGTGGCACGGCAAAAGCGTCGCAGAGTGAACGATTCGCTTAGAATGATGTAGCGTGGTACTGCTGTCAAAAATGGGTGCTCAGCAAGTGGCATAAGCACTCATGCAAGCACTCCAGTTGAATGGTTGATAAGGAACGGTTGGCCAGGCTGTCGTTCCATACCATAAAGGATCCCTTTAAACTTTGAAACCCGTCTTGACCGCGCACGCAGCAGTTAATGAAATAAAATGAATTAATGAAATAAAATGACTTCACCCACAAAAGAGTTGCAGTTTAATGCAGAACAACCCTGTAGATATCGCAATGTTCATTCGCCCGTGAAATTAACATTGCAGATTACCCGCCATCTTGCCTGCTCCTCTGTGCAAGTGTCACCTGGTGCATCAGTTGGAGGTCTGAGCAAATGTTATAACTTTATTTGAAAACATCCGTTTTGTTTTTTACCAGATTTGCTGTTATTCCTTTTGGAGTACCTCACGAAACCTCTGAAAATATCGACATAGATCTGGCGGATGTTATGGATAGGCAGTCCCTCAGGGGGGACAGGGCGTGAGGTTGAGCGGTGAATGCATTAAATCATGCAGCTCAATGAAGCTGGTTAATTTTGTTACATTCCCAAATTTTTTTGTTCACTCAATTTAATTCTTCAAACAGCAGAAAAAGAGAAGTTTAATGCTTCGGGTAAGGTGGGTACAGAAAGCAATGTGTTTCGGATACAAGATTTCGATGCAAACACTGAGTTTAGGCATTCAGCCTTTTCACTTGCCCTATCAGCATTGTCGGTAAGGGAGGGGATGGAGGGGGAACATACACCAGAAACTGATTTGATTAGACACCACCAGGATTTGGAGGAGGGACAGAGGTTTGAGACTACAAACTTGAGCTGAGAAAGATGTTGTTTTCTGGCTCTCCTGAGGGTAGATACACACTTGTTCTGAGCTTTATGGAAGGAAGTGCGATTACCCTCAGTTGGGTTTGCTTTCCATGAAGCAAAGGCAAGTTGTTTCAGGGCAACTGCCTCGCCACAAGCTTCAGTGAACCATAGGCAGGAGGAGGAGTGGGACAACTGAAGACGAAAGGTTCTTTTAAATTATAATATTTCACGACAGATTTCTACACTTATTTAGTCCGGACGATATCCGATCCTCAAAACCGAAATAATATTTTGATGATATACTTTAATAAGGCCGTGAGAGAAGATCGTGGAAAATTGAATCGTGTAATGCATTAAATCGCTCCAAGCTCCTAATTTGAAAACTTATCGTACTTACAAATGTGATGTACACAATGATTCATAGCTATGATGAACAGGCATTCGATAATATGAGTGAGGAAAGAGAAAAAAATCTTTATCGTGAAGAAATCGTTGTGGCCTGTTCCAAGTCAAGGCATGGTTGAGGAGGCCAAAAAACATGGCGGCTTCAGACCCCAGCAGGGCTACCCAGGAAACGTCTTAAGATCCAGAGAGTGATGTGGCTGAGGATTGCCTGATGAAGGATATAATTAAATAATGCCGTTAATTATCTTCAAAAGAGTGTTTTAATTAACCCAAACACCCAATTTTAACTCTTGCACTTCCTTGGAGTTTTCTTCGTGAGCAAAGTTTCAGACTGCTCGGTTTTATGGTTTTGGATTTATAGAGAACACACACACACACACACACACACACACACACACACACACACACACACACACACACACACACACACACACACACACACACACACACACACACACACACACACACACACACACACACACACACAGCCTTTTATTAGTATAGATGCATTTAATAAATAATATTTATTTATTTTATTTTTTATTAATGCCTCCATTATTTCATACCATCTGTAAATATTTATATTTAATCAATAATATTAATTAAGGAATTTATCTCACTAAAATAATTAATTCATTATTTTGATATCACATGCAATACAATCGGAACTTGTTTACACGAAAACCAACCAAACTTAAATACAAGGCGATGATGGAGTCGAAAGACATTCTCACACAAGACCTGATCAAACAATCAACCAAATATCCTCTGTTTAACATGATGGAGAAATCCTCCTCAGCACGTTCCACAAAATTATCCTTTACTGAACAAAGTCTTGCAAATCTGAATAGCTGAGATGAAAAGACATTATAACCCATTTTAATTTGTACATTGCGACATGGAAAGGTGTACAAGACTACAGGGAAACTGAAATCATCAACTTTATGATATACACTTGTACTACAACCATTCTGTCCAACTCCAACCAACACATCCAGACATGTAGCAACTGTGCAATCACAACCACTCCAGTTTGCATTCAGGCTATCTGGATAAATCATGTGAAGTTTCCTATCAAAAAAAATTAGAGTTAACCACACAAATATCAACTATATAATGACATGTATGAGATAATATTTTAGCTAATCCTCATTTTTACTCCTTCATCAGTTTCTGCATAAATGAAAATTCACAGAAAATTAGAAGAATGTCCACAAGTAGGGCGCTGCAATTCCCACCCATGGGAATATGTTTAACCTGTTGTATCATTATCCCACAAAAAGACAAAAGTATTAAATTAAATTAAAGTAACAGCATCCTTAAACTTCTGCTTATCGAAACAATGAAAACTTGAGTGTTTATTATTCTTATGAAGCTTAAGGATCCAGAAAAGTCTTGGAATACAAACATTTACCTCTTTTACATTTAATACCGAAATTATGAACCAAAACTTCCTGATGCTCAGAGATAATATCTTGGAGTGATTTATGACAAGGAACATATTATGTGCTATTTCCTATACTAGTGAAAGTAATCGTATCAATGCCTAACTCTCTTGATGAAATTTCTACATAAAACTTTTTACGAACCAAAACAAAATTATGAGCTGCCTTATCCGCTGGAGCTATTACGTAGCTGTCATGGAGCTTCCGAATGTGTTTACAAACACTCGGCTTGTTCAACATGAATGTTTCCATTTCAAAGAAATAACCCTATGCAGGCTCCTGCTATACTTCTCCAGTGTCCAACTTGCTGTCCTTTGCTGTTTCGCTCCTCCATGAGCCTAGAGCCTGAAACCCTTGTAAAAAAAAAAAAATCATATTGCTATTCCAGTGTTCTGTGGTTCTGCCCAAATATGGGTACAGTACTGCCAAAGCAGTTTATTGGCAAGGGTTATGCTGGGTGGTTTGCCATTGCCTTCCCAGCAGTACTTAGGGTAGGAATTTGTTCAGGGTGCTGGCAATAGCTCGTCTGCTCTTGGGATTTTTAAGGACACCGTGTGATTTTTAACTTCCATCAACTAATACTTGCAGATGGGACATCAGTTTTACATCAATCTGAAGGACAGCACATCCATAGATTAATCACCCTGCCTGTGAAACACCAGGATGACAGTTTACAACTGGGTCGGGATTCAAAACCAGGCTAGACGGCTTAGAGGTGAGTGTGCACACCTCTAAGTCATCCTGTGTCAGCCTCTTTAAATTATAGTAGAGTCAATTATCTAATGGTTTCCAATTTGAAAGCAGTTGTTTAAAGAGACTCCATTGTAATTACATCATAGAGTTGCCACGTTGGCATTTCCTGTTCCATAATCCACTTTCCATATTAATGTTGCAGCTCAATGCCATTTTGGACCAAGAACGATATGCTTGGAATATCTGAGTATACTATATTCCTAGTCTTGTTTGTCTGTATGTTCCATGTTCACAGCCATGTGAAAATAAATAATTTATCCAGACTTTGGAAACTTTGTTGTAAAGAACAGATAGTGATTATAATTAAGTTGGTAAATCTCTCGTGATAAGTAAACACTATACACAAAACTGGAGAAAACGCTGCAAAGATGACATTTGCCTTCTACTCACACCAGCAGCTTGTTTCTATTATTTTTGTCAAACAAGGTCATGTTCCGTACAAATCCAATGACAAACGAGAAAGCATCTGAAAATGCAAAGCCTGTCCGTGTCTGCCTTGTACTCAAACTAAACTAAACTTGCCGAAAATGACAGTTTTTTTTTAAGTACATTTTATTAATTTGTGTTTTCCACAATCTCATAATAAAGGTTTGTTGAAGATTTGATGACAAAAACTCAATTGGTGAAAATATTATGGCCTGGACATACAAACTGAATCTCAATGGTAAACTAGAAGGGAACTCGGTGGAGCGCATAGCTCCGCCACGCACCACGTAATGCCTGATCCACAAGAACATATCCAGCCCAATACATTTTTTTAAATATCATGCTTTAAATTACCATATCGTTTTGGTCTTATCTCTCAATGGTGAAGAATCACTTAAAAAATTAAACAATACTCATATCCAGATCCGGATCTTGACCAAAATTGAATCAATTCGTCCTTGCGACACACCCAACCTGTCCATTAAGTTTCGTCCGAATCCGTGCACAACTTTTTGAGATATCGCATGATATATCGTTTTTGGCCCGAACTCTCAATGGTGAAGAATCACTTAAAAAAAATTATAGTAGTTGGATCCCGATCCGGATCTTCAACAAAATCTAATAAGATTGTGTTGTCACATACCGAACCTGTCCTCAAAATTTCATCCGGATCCGTCCACAACTTTTTGTAATATCCTGTACACAACCAAACAAACAAACAGACAGACAGACAGATAAACAGACAGTAAGGGGTGAAAACATAACCTCCTTCACCTTCGGTGGCGGAGTTAAAAAAAATAGGAACGCCTGTCCTGAAGCTTACCTGGATCAGGAGCAACAGTCACTCAAACCCCCACATACCCCTTCGACCCCAATTTTTTAATGCCGCAAACAAACTTTGGTACATCAAGCATGATGAAACTTGTGATCAAGTTTCATCGGAATTCTGTGTGTAGTTCGGAGAAGAGAGCAAATACCTATGTTGGGGGGGCGGGGGCAGAAACCTCCCTATGGACTCCCTAAATAAGCATAGATTTTGATGCAGTCAAATACATTTTGGTACATCACGGGTGAAGAATATTGTGCTCAAGTTTTATTAAAATCGTGTGTGTAGTTTTGGAGAAGAGAAGAAATACCTATTTTGGGAGTCAACCCTCACCCAATTCCTCGTAGACCCCCTTAATGAGTGCAGACTTTGATGTGGTCGATAATCTTTGGGACAACATGTGTGATGAAGGTTGTGGTCAAGTTTCATCGAAATTGTGTGTGTAGTTACAGAGAAGAGAGCAAATAACTATTTGGGAGTGGGGGGGGTGTCAAACCCCCCCCCCTGTTGACACCCTTAATAAGCGCAGATTGTGATGCAGTCGATATACTTTGGTACATCATGGGTGAAGAATGTTGTGATGATGTTTCATGAAAATCATTTTTGTAGTTTCAGAGAAGAAAGCAAATACCTATTTGGGGGGGATCAAAAAACCCCCTCGTAAACCCGAATGAGCGCAGATTGTGATGCGGTCGATACACTTTGGTACTTCACTGGTGAAGAATGTTGTGGTGATGTTTCATCAAAATCATGTGTGTAGTTTCCGAGAAGAGAGCAAATAGCTAAAAAAAAATGGTTGGGGAAGGGAGGTTGCAGTAGTTTGTTTGCAATACCAGTTAGTTTGCAGTCCAGCTTCTTCAGATTACCAGCTGATAAAGCTGATCTCTGCAGCCAGCTCTTCCACTTGTTGCACTGCAGACCATGTCCGCATACTTCCACAGGAAGGAGTTGAAAACCCAACTGATAAAACAATCGGTCCCTGAAGATGACATCCAGTGATGGGTCAAAAATGTGGTAATTTGTTCAGGAAGCCGGCGATAACTCACCGACTCTTCACGAAAGACTTTCTTCAGTTTTTCAAACAAACAAACAGCCATAGGATATTGAACGTCCACCAGCTAACGCAAACAGATGAGTCCTTGACCTAGATGTCCATCCGAAGGACGAAACACCGTCACGTATCACCTTATCCCACATGAAACCTGGTTTGACATCCATCCGAGGGATGACATACTTCGTGATCCTAGGGATGGCACACTCTCCCTGTCTGCGAAGCATCAGTCCAACAGTTTATAATTATTGGTCGGGAATCGAACCCAGACTAGACATTTCTAAGGCAAGTGCACCATCTCTGGACCATCCTTTTCGGACTCCTGGACCCTCTAATCGACCAAACCCATTGTAATCCATTAACATTTATATGCACTTATCACTTTACATAAACACCTGTTTTAAATAGGGATAGTCTGTTTGAGGTTGTTCAACTTTTCTCACCGGTTGAAACATTTATATTCACCATTACATTCGAAGCCAAGCTTCTGTATTTTCTTTTTCCTCATATTTTATCTGCATTTATTTATTAAATGCCTCCTCCTATTCATTAATTCCATTGTTTAATCCCCACATATTATTGCACGTCCTACACTTGATGTGTTACCTTCTAGTCTTTGTCACTTCACTCTTCCATGAGCCTCGACTTTGGATACCAAACAAAAGTGAATTTTTTTTTTAAATACATAAAGTACACTAAATGTATGAAGAAGAAACTTGAATTACAACTTGAGTACTCCAGCCTTTACTGCATTGAGGTACTCCACCCTTAACATGGAGAAGAGATGAAAGGATTATGTTGAGAACCACACTTTGGCATCGAGGAGAGGAAGTCAGTAAGCCATGTGTGGAGTTGGCCTTGGATGCCATGGGTAGAGAGTTTGTAGAGCAAGGCGGGATGTCAGACTGTATCAAAGCTCGAGATATGTCAAGAGAGACGACGTGATCTCATGTCTGACATTGAGGGCTTGTGTGTGTGTGTGTGTGTGTGTGTGTGTGTGTGTGGGTGTGTGTGTGTGTGTGTGTGTGTGAGAGAGAGTGAGAGAGAGAGAGTGAGAGAGAGAGTGAGAGAGAGAGTGAGAGAGAGAGTGAGAGAGAGAGAGTGAGAGAGAGAGAGTGAGAGAGAGAGAGTGAGAGAGAGAGTGAGAGAGAGAGTGAGAGAGAGAGTGAGAGAGAGAGTGAGAGAGAGAGTGAGAGAGTGAGAGAGAGAGTGAGAGGGAGAGAGAGGGAGTGAGAGACAGAGAGTGAGAGTGAGAGAGTGAGAGAGTGAGAGAGTGAGAGAGTGAGAGAGTGAGAGAGTGAGAGAGTGAGAGAGTGAGAGAGTGAGAGAGTGAGAGAGAGAGAAAGAGAAAGAGAAAGAGAGACAGCGAGAGAGAGAGAGAGAAAGAGAAAGAGAGAGAGAGAGAGAGAGAGAGAGAGAGAGAGAGAGAGAATAAGCAGCATGTCCAATGAGAGTGACCAGGTCTGAATATGAATTGATGATCTCAGATGTGGTCGTTGGAGAAAGGAAGGATTTTCCATCAACTGCGATGATTGGATTTCATGACTTTGCTGATGAATGAATAAGTCTGCAAATCTGTAGTTGAGGAGATCGGTGTTTGTTCCTTGTTTGTGAAAGGCGGTGATGTTGGCTGATTTCCATGAGATGGAAGATGACCTCGGAGAAATTATAGGGTGAAAAGGGCATAAAGAGGATGCGCAAGAGCAGCAGAGCAGGTTCTTAGGATGTCTGAGCCAAAGTCGTCTGATGCATTTGCTGAATCAGAGTTGAGGATTTCCAGAAACATCTTCTGAGGGTTGCCAGGCTTGGACTTTAGGTACTCCTGGTGGCAAGACTCGGAATGTAGGTTGTGAATGGGTTTCATTGGACATGTCACATACAGCACCACAATAAAATACCTCCACAGTCCAAATTAACCCCCAAGCTGTTAGCAGAGGCACCCTGATAGCCTCAGAAAAGCAACTGGAAGTAAATGTATGGGTTTCCGTCCATGCATGTCCATGGCATGCACATTCAGCAACCAACCTCCCCCACCCCACACCTTTATAAATACCTCTATACATGCCAACTTGCTCCAACCGTTTCTTATTAACATCTACCCTGGCAACCTTCAATGATTTTGTTAATACTCTATTAAACTGGTCAACTGTCCTTCCACGCTCTACTCTTCCAAGCAAACTAACTACTCTGAGTAAAAAAAAGAAAAATCCCCACTGAAACTGGGTCCTTACTCTCTTTTCTGAAACCTAAAGCAAGATCTGGCTGGATGGTACAGGTGATACCTCATTTACCTTTGAGCTGTCGATTCCCGACCCGACAATAAACTGTCTGATTAGTTTTTTGCAGGCAAAGCAATTTATCATTGAGTGCACCGTCACTCATATGGATGTTAAGCCGGTTGTCGCAAAAGACGTGGTGGGATCAAGTGGCATTAGTTAGTGAGCGTTAATAATCCTACAATGTTTTCTGAAGAGTAGGAGAGCTATTGGCGGCACCATAAACAAATTACAAAATTCCTACCCTAACCTATATGAGGCACTGCATAAGTAGAACAACCACGACCTTTAGAAAACGGGGCACACCTGCAGGTGGGAGTCATAAGTGACACCAAGTCCAATATGCAAATGAAGAACGAGCTGAAAGCCGTGCTCCATTGTCTTAATCCTCCATTTCCATCCGAAAAATAATCTACTTTGTCGATCCATTTTTAATACCCCAGATATTTCCATCATATCCAAACCGAATCTATTTTCTAACGTAAAAATGCCTGTTCTTTCTAAACATAACCTTCACAGCCTAGACACCTCAACCCTGTTATCAATGGAGTTGCACCTTGCTATCCCACTAAACTACAGCTCTACCCATCTCCGTTTCAAAATATGCAATTTGGTGTCTGTCTGTCTTTCTATCTGAATGTGATACATTTGGTAGTTACTTATGCAATCTCAGCCAAACTTGACATGAGGACTAAGGGTGTCATGGTGGAGGTTGTAACGAACTTCATTTACCCTGCTCCCCAAAGGGGGTTTTCCACCTTGAGTGAAATATGTGTTAAGATGTATAGATAGGTTATAGTGATATTTCTACAAGGGTGCTTCTAATAACAAACCTTATCGTGGCGTTTTTCCAAGGCTGCTTCTCATAACAGAAGTAACTAGAAAGCATCTGAAAATGCAAAGCCCGTCTGCATCACTTTGTATTCGGACTTGTTTTTCTTAGGATGCTAAACATGCCGAAAACAGCCAAACGATATAATGTACAAAAAACTGATTTTAGGCGACATTGACTTTTTGACCTCAAAAGCAATCGGCTTCAGTGACACAAGATGCAAACCCTGCTCAAATTTCAAGTCAATCAGATGGAAATTGATGACTTCATGCAACCTTGACATTTTTAATCTTTAAAAAAAAAACACAATCGGCTTCGTGCTTTTGATTGGTGAACCAATTCAGTGACCCAATATGCAAATTCTTAAAATTTCAGGTCAACTGGATGACAATCGATGATTTCATGACATTGAACTTTGACCTTTTGATCAAATAATGAATGTCTTCTCCATATTCTCATAATAAAGCTTTGTTGAAAATTTGATGAAAAATTTCAAATGATAAAAAAAACTTATGGCACCGGATAGACATACAGCCAGAAAACACACACACACACACACACACACACACACACACACACACACACACACACACACACACACACACACACACTTCTCTCTTTTTCTCTCTGTACAAAAACTGAGCACATTATACTAATCCACATTTCACTATCAGCCCTAATGTTTATTGGACAAACCACATTTTTAAATTGGCCTCCAAAGCCAGCCGCCTTCCTTGGCACACCTGAACTCCGATCCACCGACAAGGCATTCATCCGCAGCTTGATGGAGTGCTGCTCTCCCCTCTCAGCTGGCTCCCTTGCCTCACATCTTGCTCAGCTTGATGCTATGGAAACCAAGCCCTTCAAGATTAATGGAATCTCCCGTAATGAAGCTGAGTCAATGGGTCGATCACTTTGCCATCGCAGACAAGTCGGTTGTCTCTCCGTCTTCTATCGCCTCCTTTCTGGTCTTGCACCCTCTGCTCTTTCTGTGCTTTGTCCCTGCCTCCACCCCCATGTTTCTGCAGGGTTCACACGGTCCACCATCAACCCTCTTCTGGTGAAACTACCTCAATGCAGGAGCACTGCTCACCTCCACTCATTTGTTCATCTATCTTACCACCTGTGGAAACAACTTCCATATCCTCTTCAATGTCATCCTTCCCCTCAGGTCTTCAAGACAGCTATTCACACCACCATCTCAGATCATCCACAATCCAAAACCATGATCTTTTCTATCTTCGTTTAACCCCCACCCCCAATCCCTCCTCCTTCCAAATTTCCAATTTTCCTTCCGGAGAGGTCCTTCTGTGTCCATCTTGTCCACCTTATGCATCCTGTCCTGCCCATGATTCCTCCCCACACCAATTGTTTACCCAAGTCTGCCTCTACCTTGCCCTTGAACTATGCTGTTGATGTTCCCCCCCTCTCCTTGCTGTTCCTTTTGTCCTGTTTTCTCCTGATCTGTTCAGTTTTCCTCTTCCACGAGCCTCGACTATGTACTCTACCAGTTAAAAGTTTTAGAACACCCCATTTTTCCAGTTTTTACTGAAATTTAAGCAGTTTAGTGTTACAATGTACTCTGAAATTAATGCATAGAACAAATAAACAATTGCAGATAAAAAAATAAATCATGGAATCGTTTTGATGAACAAAATTTAATATAATCTAAATTTTTGACTCATCAAAGTAACCACCTTTTGCAGATATAACAGCCGAACATACCCATGGCATTCTTTCTACAATGGAAATGAAATATTGTTCGGAAAGTTCTTCCCAACACTGTTGCAGAAGTTCCCACAAATGTGTTGCACGTGTTGGTTGCTTTGCTTTTACCCTTCTGTCCAGTTCATCCCAAACCAGCTCGATGGGGTTTAAGTCGAGAGACTGCGCTGGCTATTCCATGATTTGAAGCCTACCGTCTTGTTCTTTTCTTCTAAGGTAGTTCTGACATAGCCTGGAGGTATCTTTTGGGTCGTTATCTTGCTGTAGGATGAACCCCTGACCAACTAGGCCTAGACCAGAGGGTATTGCATGGGGCTGCAAAATGCTGTGGTAGCCCTTTTGGTTCAGGGTGCCAGTCACTCTGTGCATGCCGCTGACTCTGGATCCAGCAAAAGAGCCCCAGATCATCACGCTTCCTCCTCCATGTTTGACAGTTGGTGTCACACACTGAGTAACCATCCTTCCACCTACTCGATGGTGTGCAAAATCCCTGCGTGATGAACCGAAGATTTCAAATTTTGATTCTTAGGTCCATAAGACCTTCTTCCAGTTTTCAGTAGTCCACTGGTGGTGCTTCATGGCCCAGGCAAGCCTCTTTTTCCTATTTTGCCATCTTCGTAATGGCTTTCTTACTGCCACTCGACCTGTCAAACCTGCAGCTCGAAGTCTTCTCTTCACAGTTGAAACTGAGACTTCCTTACTTCGTCCAGTGTTAAGCTGTGCTTGAAGCTGCTGTCCTGTGAGCCACCTGTCACGCAAGCTGTTGACTCTCAGAAACTTGTCCTCTGATTGTGTTGTGGCTTTGGGTCTGCCAGACCTCTTCCTGTCAGTTTCCTCCAGTTTCCAAGTGCCTTTTGATGGTGTAAGAAACTGCACTCACTGACACCTTGGCTTCGTTTGCAATTTCTCTAAAGGAAAGACTTACACTATTAAGGGTTATAATGGTCTATCTGTCCTCCTTTGTTAATTGTCTTTTTCTCGCCATTATGATAGCAATGTACTACTTCCTTCAGTGCAATATTGTCCAAATAATGCTTCAGAGGGTGCAGCAACACAGTCTGTTCCAACACTGCTTTTATACAGACGGAGGGTTTGTAACTAATCAACCAAAGTTGGGACACCTGTAGGAATTGTTTGCATCAACTTTCAAGGCTTAATTTACTTCCATTGCTGCAGAACAGCTGCAGTTGCTAACCCATTACTTGTTCCCTGAAAAGGGCCTTTTTAACAACTCTGAAAGTTATATTATTTTTCAGTTTTTGGTGACAAACTTTTTTTTTTAACCTCTGGCAGTTTACCGCTTAGCTTTGTACCATTTCAGGTTATTCACTGGACTTGAACTGCTTAACTCTCAGTAAAGACTGAAAAATGGGGGTGTTCTAAAACTTTTGACTGGTAGAGCATCTTACTCAAATTCACCAAATGTCCGTCTGTCTGTCCGTCCGTCTCTTCCCAGGTACCGCAAAACGACTGAACCGATCGCAACCATTTTTTGGGTGTGTAATCCTGGGACCCCTTGGAGTAAAATTGTCATCTTTTTTTTTTTTTTACTATAATTCACCAAATGTCCAAATGTCCGTCTGTCCTTCTGTCTGTTCCCAGGTACCGCAAAAACGGCTGAACCGATCGCAACCATTTTTTGGGTGTGTTATCCTGGGACCCCTTGAAGCAAAATAGGCATAATCTATCTATAATTCCAGCAATCT
Organism: Eptatretus burgeri; assembly: GCF_056783735.1. Taxonomy (NCBI): domain Eukaryota; kingdom Metazoa; phylum Chordata; class Myxini; order Myxiniformes; family Myxinidae; genus Eptatretus; species Eptatretus burgeri. The sequence continues at coordinate 42,621,281 of NC_140970.1, read as the reverse complement.
CTGTGTGTGTGTCTCTGTCTGTCTGTTTGTCTGCGACCGCTGTTTCTCGACAACCGCTGGCCCGATCTGATTGAAACTTGCCAGGGTGGAAGGGTGAGACTAGGAGGGAGAGAGGGGGGCAAGAGAGGGGGGAGAGAGAGGGAGAGAGAGAGGGGGAGAGAGAGCGGGGCAAGAGAGGGGGGAAAGAGAGGGGGAGAGAGAGGGGGCAAGAGAGGGGGAGAGAGGGGTGAGAGAGGGGCGAGAGAGGGGGCGAGAGAGGGGGCGAGAGAGGGGGCGAGAGAGAGGGGGCGAGAGAGAGGGGGCGAGAGAGAGGGGGCGAGAGAGAGGGGGCGAGAGAGGGGGAGAGAGAGGGGGGCAACAGAGGGGGAGAGAGAGGGGGCAAGAGAGGGGGGAGAGAGAGGGGGCAAGAGAGGGGGAGAGCGAGGGGCGAGAGAGGGGGCGAGAGAGGGGGGCGAGAGAGAGAGGGCGAGAGAGGGCTGCACATACTGGCACTCACCTACGGGCACACCCCTACGGGCCAGTACTAGTAATTAATCATAAATATAATAACATGACCCCCTTGACCGCCCCCGTTGGGAGCGGGTGCTTCTCGTTTTTTTAATACTAGAAGTATTAAATAATTTTTCTTTTTAATACTTCTAGTTTTTTTAATACGAGAAGCACCCGCTCCCTACGGGAGCATTCAAGGGGGTCATGTTGTTATATTTATTATTAATTATTTTGCCTATTTTACTCCAAGGAGTCCTAGGATTACACACCCACAAAATGGTTGCGATCGGTTCAGCCGTTTTTACAGTACCTGGGAACAGACGGACAGACGGACGGACATTTGATGAATTATAGTAAGATGTGACCTAACCAGACTTCTATGCAATGCCTGTACTGCATCTTTAGTTTTATTCATAATTTCTATCTGAATAGATTGCAACCTCCTATTTTCCACAATTGTTGCTGTTGATGGTGCGCTCACTGCTTTAGTAATCCGTCTGATATTATCCCCAAATCCTTTTCCTGATCCACTCTCTTTAAACCTTCTCTTTTAAGAAAATAATCTCTGTTTTTATGATTCCTCTCAATACCTATAACCTTATCTTTATCGACATTAAATTTAATCTGCCACTCATTTTCCCATTCCCCTGAAACATCGAAACTGTCTACCACTGCCTACTCGCAACCCTGTTTACTTTACCCCTCCCAACCCCAATCCCCCCCCTTTCAATCTTTGTAACATCTCCACTAATTATCATCACTCAATTCATTCTCCATCATCAAAATTAAAAAGAACAATCTTGCTAAAAGTGACCCTTCTGCTACTCCACCATTTACCTACTCCCATCTTGACAGATTCCCAATTACTGCCCTCTTGATGCTGTTCTTTCATCAATTCTCCATCCAAACGGCTGATCTGCTCCCGATACAGCTATCTCTTACCCGAACCATTTTTGCCTGTGTGGTAGCTTAAATATCAAAGGCTATCTGAAAGAATATACAAATAATGTGCTTGGGTTTTCAGACTGAAATACACTTTTCTCTCATTTGACTGGTTTGGTCATAAATGGTGCAGTTTATCATTTAAATTTGGCGGAGGGTATCCCCTGATTTGTTTAACAACAAATTGACTCAAAGTCGATTCTCTACAACTACTACTCCTCCGACGATGACTATTTCAAAGCCCCCGTTGATCCCCACCTTCTTATGGAGTTGGCCAGGGAAAGATTTTCACCCACATCTGTCATGAACTAGATATATGGCAGATGACATGGGGCAGGAATTTGTAATTTGTTCAGGGTGCCGGCTGTGGTATAGCCTGCGGGCCTGCGGGGCAGGGCATGGTTGTGGGGGAGTGGTCGGCGTGGTCATCGTGTCTGCCAGGGATATAAGGAGTGCGCGCCGCCTGAGACGTTGTAGTGGATGCCGTAGTCGCCACGGCTCGTGTGTGTACTGAGTGCGTAATAAAGGAGAGTGGTGGGCAAAGTACGCCCGCGCTCCCGCTTGTGCAACACAGCCTGGCTCGACTGTTCCCCCGCTCGTGTCTGCCTGCTAAGCATCTGTACCACGACACTACAGTTGGCTGACGAGGATGGTGGAATACGGACTTATGCCCGTTTTCGACAAGGATGTTCGGATCGGCGTGTGCAGTTGGCTGGGTTCGGAGCGGCGGCGAGTAACTCCACGCACCCCGCGCGGTTCGAGGTTCCGGGGGAGTACGCATCCCGAAGAGCGTATCGCAGGTTCGCTCGCCGCGCGCACAGGCTCCGGAGCCAGGAGGCTCGCCAGCGCGGCCAGCTCAGGCATGACAGGAAGTTGGGGCACGGCGCGCGGACGCGTGCCCGCCTTCGTCGGAGTCGACTTCGGCCACGTCGAGTGGGCAACGGCCGCGCTCGGTGTTCGTTTAATTGAGGCACGACAAAGCTGGGGAATGATTTCTGCAAGGCCACGGCTAAAGAACGAGGACACGCAGTTCAGCTCGGACGCGGCGTTGGACGTCGCACAAGCTCTGAGGAATGTCCGGGGTCTCGATGGTCGGTGCGCAGCAGATGACCCGGAGGTCAGCGCGATGTTCCATGCGCGCACGGCCGCGCGCTCGGTCTTCGGCGCGGGTCGTCGACGAGCGTTGCAATGCGATCACTCGGACGGCGGTCTGAGCACTCGGGGACGTCTACGGTGTGTGTGCCGAGAGTCATCGCCCATCATTACAGTCATAGATGGCGGTGTGCGAAGCAATCCTTCCGTCCCGGGTCAAGACCTACTGCCGGTACGGTGTTCGGTGCATGGAGTACACGGTAACGCCTCGGATCGAGTTTTGCAGCCTGGGCATGGAGATTCCAGCGACCCGGAGCGGGAGATGCTGCCGGTGTTAGACCTGCCTTCAATTGGTCCGGAGGTGACAAGATCAGTGGCAGGGGAGGTTGAAGTGACCGGGGCACTGATGCTGCCCATGTTGAGCCTGGTTTCAGTTGGTCCAATAGTGACAGGGCCGATGCCAGGGGAGGTCGGAGTGAGCGGGACACTGATCGGGTGTCGAGTTGAGTCCACTTGTGCTGCCCTCGCATCGCGCACGTACACCGGCGAAGCGATTGCGCCGCTTGCGGCGCCCGACGTCTCGGTGCTCTACCGGGGTCGAAGCGCCCTACTCTCGGTGTTTGTGGTGCGAGGGGAGGGGCCCGTCCTCTTGGGTCGGGGCTGGTTGACGCACCTCGGGCTGGATCTCCAGTTCGTACCTCCAGGTGTGCCGGTGCTCCCTTCGATGCTGTCTTCGAGTTCCGAGGGCAAGGTTCTGGCGGCGGGAGCCGCATCGATGCAACGGGAGCGGCCGTTCGTTGCTGCCTGCAATGGTGATGTGTGGTTCGGGAGCAGCGGGAGCCGTGCCAGCTCTCGCGATGGGCTCTCGCGCTTCGGCTGTGTTCATGAGGCAATGCGCGCCTGTGTTGTTCGGGCAGCTTCAACGGGTTGCGGGGAGCCCGTCGCGTTAAAGGAAGTCACCGGTCGCAACATCGAGTCGACAACCAAGAGACGGACTCGTGATGTAGGTTATGGGTTGCTGTTCATTGCATATTTCTTTTTCATTGCTCGAGTGATGCGGTTTAACGTTGTTGAAATAAATGCCGACAGTTCATGTGTGGGAGTAGGTTTGCCTGAGATCAATCGATGGGATTTGCATTATCATCAATGGGATGTGGAGGCTTTGGGAGCGGTGGTGGCGAATAAAGAGGTTTGGTTGGCCTTCCATTGCCCCGGGCCGCGGGTGGTTGCTTTGTCATGTGCAGGGATGTTATCGAAAGAACGTGCTGTACGAGAAAATGAGTTTGCGATTGTACCAACGATATTCTTATTGATTTATGACGAGCCTGTGGTTGAAGTGTGGTTTGAATGGAGTTGCAACTGTCTAACTGGGTCTCGGAGATCGACTCGGAGCCAGGGCTGATGCGCTGTTTAGCGTTACCCCCACCTCTGGTTTCGGCAAGGTCAGACGTGCCTGGCGCCTGGGGCGCAGTTCTCTGTTTTCGCTCAAGGCCGTTTGGACATGCGTTGGAATCTCAACTGATTGTGGTGCGTGGGTTGTTGTGGGGCATTGGTTGCATCCAGCCAGCGGCGCTGTTCAGCGCCCCCGCCCAAGGTCAGTCGGGTCTGGCGTTGGCGCCACAGCTTCCAGACAGCGGGCTCCCGGCCTCGGAATGTTTATCTGCTTCAGGTCTGCCTGGGGGATATGTGCCGCCTTGTGGGCCAGAGGAGTTTGATGGTGCCGGGGGAGGTTTGCTCGGGAGGTCGCCGCGACCTCGCCAAAGGCCATGTAAGCATGAGCTGCCTGGGGGCGTTTTTGCTGCGTAGTGCTGCTGTGCTTCTCGCCTTGCTGCTTCATATCGGTAATGCGGTCAGAGTTTGGTAGGTGCTTTGTGCAACTCAGTCTTCGGAACCTGGCCGTTGCTGCTTCACTCGCTCGCATCCACACGTTATATGATGTGATGTGCTTTTATACTTTGCTGTTTTCTTTTTTATACCTTGTCTGCTTTGATACCGTGGTATTTCGTGCTACTTATGCTTATTATGATGGTGATCATTTAATAATCATGGTTTTAGGAGTGAGGAGTGTGGTATAGCCTGCGGGCATGGTGGTGGGGGAGTGGTCGGCGTGGTCATCGTGTCTGCCAGGGATATAAGGAGTGCGTGCCGCCTGAGGCGTTGTAGTGGATGCCGTAGTCGCCACGGCTCGTGTGTGTACTGAGTGCGTAATAAAGGAGAGTGGTGGGCAAAGTACGCCCGCGCTCCCGCTTGTGCAACACAGCCCGGCTCGACTGTTCCCCCGCTCGTGTATGCCTGCTAAGCATCTCTACCACGACACTACACCGGCGATAACTCACCAACTCTTTGTGAAAAACTTTAGCATCCATCAAGTAATGTTAGCAGATGGGACACCCAGCTTAAAATCCATCTGAGGGGACAATGTTGTTGTTGTTGTTCGTCTTTCACTGCTCCCGTTAGGGGTCGCCACAGCGGATCATCCGTTATGATCCGCATACTGATTTGGCACAGGTTTTACGCCGGATGCCCTTCCTGACGCAACCCTGGTCGCCTCTTACGACACAGGGATAAGGATTGGGTTTCGCCATGATTCCGGGCTGCCCTCCACTCTCTCATAGGGCGGCCCAGTGCAGAGCTCCCGTCCTCAAGCGATCCTCGAACCCAAGCCTCCGAGTCGCCGGATTACAGGCGCACGCCACTACGCCCGGTTATCTGAGGGGACAATGTACTTTGTAATGCAAAGACCTGTTTGCAACATACCCATCTGACAGTTTATTAGGTCAGGAATCAAACCTTCCAGACATTTTGATTCAAACTGCTTTAATATACTTATTTATTTATTACACGACCTTCATTGCAAAAATAAATCTCTGATTCTACTAAAAAGAATACTAAATTTACAAGAGGCTTGTGCTAATTTCTATCTCATCGTTATTCAACAAGATATTTCATCAACATTTTTTTTTTTTTGTCAAAACATTAATGATGTAATAGAACATCGATTCGTTAGGTACACGAGGAAGGTATTAGGTAGAGCCAATATCCCCACCAGGCTGAACAGTTTACGTTTTAATAGACACCTATACTATCAACAAAGTCAATTATGATTGGACATCCTCCACTGATGCGTCATCTCCCAACGGCCTCGGTGGGAGGAGGTACCAAATAGGCTCCTCCCACCTAGATAGTTGGGAGATGATGCATCAGTCGAGAACGTCCAATCAGAATTGAGTTTACGTTTTGTGGTTTTTGTATCCCTCTGAAAGGGCGGATCTGGATCCAGCCCTGAACCAAAATCGAATCAGCTTGTTCTTGTCACCTAACCAACTCATCCACATAGTTTTGTCATAACTCGTCCACAACTTTTTTAAATATCTTGCCATATATTGTTTTTGCCCCCATCTCTCAATGATGAAAAATCACTTTAAAAAATAAAAATAAAAATTCTCGAATCCAAATTTTCAGCAAAATCGAATTGGTTCATCCTTGTGACACATCAAACCTCTCCACCAAGTTTTGTCCAAATCCGTCCATAACTTTTTGAGATGCCGTGTTATACAGAAGCCCTTAAATATTGCGGGGAGCGGGGGGGGGGGGCTTACTGGAGAATGACACAATATTTAAAATGCGATAGTTAAAACTGATTTTTGTATGGGAATATGGGGGTTAGGTTCCCAGGCTTTGAGAAAATATGGAGGAAGGTCAGCGGCAGCTAAAAATAAACACATCACAATTGAAATAAACAGATAAAATAAATATAAATCCGCTTCACAAAGAAGTCTCCGAGGCTGCATTGAAGCAGATTTTAAAACGTTCATAAGCAGATTAAACTGGTCCGGCCTTGCCTCCACCAGCCTCCCTTATTACTCTCTGAAATCGTTTCCATTTGTGGGTGTGTTTATTTTATAAATACTGTTTTGTAGCTCTGTAACCAGTGAATAAATAAAATTAAAGGAATCACTTTTGTCTATAATTTTACACTTCAATGCCATTTCATTATTAACTAGAACAGGCACTCATAGAGAGCATACCTTCACCACCACTACTTTTTTGTTCTTGGTATGAGTGTGGGGAACTGGTTTCATATGAATGGTCTTATGACACAAACCACATATCTATAATGTCATGACCCCCCCCCCGACTTTCGGGGGCTACGGACTAAACAACAATCAACTCACGTCGTTTTGGCGAGTCTTCACTCGCAAGCTCGGTGAATACAACGTTTCGACAAGAGAAGGTAATCTCGTTTGATGCTGGTTTCATGCAAATCAAATAAGAATTGACTGAGTTTGCCGAAAACCACATATTTTTCAAGGGCGTGCCCCCCCGACATTTTACCCCAACCGGTGACATGTGTTATGACATCATTGTGTCACAAGATTGGGCATTAAATTCTGAACATTTTGGTGCTGGGTTCATGTAAAGCGGACAAGAATTGACCGCGTTATGATAAAAACCACATATTTTTCAAGGTCGTGACCCCCCTGACCTTTGACCCCTAACCGGTAACAAGAGTATGGGCGTCATTGTGTCATATTGCATATCACAAGATGAGGCGTTGAATTCTGAACATTTTGGCGTTAGTTGCATGCAAATTGAATAAGAATTGACCGTGTTATCGTAAAAAGACGATTTTGACCTTTTCGTGACCTTGACCTTGACCTTTGACCCGAACGATCCCAAAATCTAATCGAATGCTTCCTGGCTAATAGCCAATCATCCCACCAAATTTCATGCAATTCGGTTTAATACCTTTTGAGTTATACGAATCACAAGATTACAAATAAATAAATAAATAAATACACGCCGACCAAAACATAACCTTTCGCAGAATGCGAAGGTAATAATGCGCAAAAGCATCATGGTGCGAGACAACCATCACAGTTCAGCAAATTTTGTCCGAATGTGCCAATAACTTTTTGAAATATCCTGCTCACAGACAGACAGGGGTGAAAACGTAACCTCTGCCCACTTTCAGTAGCGGAGGTAATAAACAGGTGACCCCCATCAGTGCAACATTACAAATCATTAAGAAACAAAACCAAACTTGAAAAAGTTAACCAATTGCTCCATTATAAATTGAGTGGAGTTTACATTAAAAAAGCAATGAATACATGACTTTTAAAATGATGTAATCCACCTCCCATAGCTCAGCATGCATGCACAGAAATCCCGAGTAACGAGGTCCATCGGGGTGGCCTGGACTTGTATGATGCGTGCCAGATAAGGATTGTAGCATGAAACGGCTCACACAGCTAAAAAAAAAAATACTTGGGAACGTACCTGCGAGAAAGGGGTGAACCTCTGCACAACAAAAGATTTTGAGAAAATTTTGATCAACTCCTCCAAAAAGTTGATATCTTTTTGCAGTCCTCACTGCAAGAACTCGAGATGATATGGGCCCATGAAAGGCCCGAAGGTTCGTAGACTGGCACGTTCTACCCAAACCTTCGTGCCTTTTAACACCAACGGAAAGGTCATGTCTGGGGCTTGTCAATACACAGGGTAAGTTTAGTGATAGTTCCCATTCATCATGTTTGGGAGGGGGGTGGGAGTGGAAATTATGTGGACTGTGAGTACCATTATAAATATTCATTTCTGGTTTAGTTCCGGGGCTACAAGAGAATAAACCCGACTCCTCTCTTCCACTGATATTTCTGGTATTCCTATATTTCCACGAGTCCAATTTTCATTTAGGAACAGAACAATTATGGTTCACCATTTTGAAATTTCCACTCTTTTGTCTAAATATTGAAAATTAGGTTTAAAAGACTATTTGAATTACAGGTTTCACTATTTGAATTGCAGAACTACAGGTTAAAAGCGCCTGGTGAGGAAAACAGCCACTGGAAGAACACACACACACACACACACACACACACACACACACACACACACACACACACACACACACACACACACACACGGCCTCAGTTAGCCTCACCCCCCATCCCCCCCCCAACCACACCACCAACCACCTCCCCACCCATTGTTCCTTAGCAATGGTGCTTAATGCATCATTAATTTGGCGTTTTCGTTGCATTAACTTCCTTCAGTACAACATCTTCATGGTTCTTGGCATTCGGAGTGGCGCTGCCTTTCCAAAGATTGTTTGGTATCGTTCCAAGCTGTCCTGGGGGGCATTATAAGGGTGTGGACAAGCACCACAGGGGGACCAGGCAATAAGGAAAAGGCAGATTACCTTTTCTCTGAAGGCCTTTAATGAGCCAGCTGGGGCTTTGTTGATAATCCAACAGCTCAGTTTCCAGATGGTTTGAATCCAAGTCCTCAATACTGCAGCTTTCAACCAGATTTGGACCCAAAACCTGTGCGGCGTTCATCCTATTTTCTCAAGTCGACACAACCGTTGTAAAGAAAAGTGAGGTTATTTATTTACAGTCATAAAGAAATGTTTTGAAGCCTGTAGCCTGGGTCTATTCGTACTTGCCACAGATCTTGGAGCTTCTGAAAGCCTTCCGTAAATGTCTTAGAATGACATCATCTCATTTTCTGTCCTCTCATACTTTTCCTGCCATCAATATTACGCATTTCTAATTGCGTGACACTTACTTCCACTTTCATCATATATAGGCAACAACCATGACCTGTTCTTCGATGGGGTGTTGCATGTCAAAAACCTATTCCCACATTTATTTTCTGCTTATGGTCATGTCTATTTTTGGTTAATTCAGTAACAATATTGAAATTAAATGCTCTGGAAGAACAATTATGAGCCTTCAATGAAAATTGAAACAGCATATGCTCCAGAATATGAGCCGGCAGAGCGCTGCAAAAAATGCAAATCTTTGGTTCAAATCTCAACCGAGTTATAAACTGTCATCCTGGTGGTTCCATGCAGGGGGAGGCTTCAATGTGTGTCGTCTGTCAGATGGACATTAAACTGGATGACCCATGGTTCCAGCAGTGATCGATGAAGATGGCACGTATGCTTCAGGAAGAGTTGGTGAGTTATTCCTGGATTTTGAACAAATTACAAATTACAAATTACAAATTACAAATTCCTGCCCAAATCACCTTGAGTCGAACATTCGGCCTGGCCAACCGGTTCATGAAAGATTGGCCACAACAGTTCCCAGACTGATGCCCCTCCCTATCCCCCTACCCCTCTAACCTCCCCCCTCCCACCAAGTAGATGGGAATAATTGGAACCGTTTAAAGAAGAAGTCGGCATAGTAGATGTGGCTCAGAAGATGTCATAGAAACTGATTTTTCTTATCCTGAGAAACGTTGCAATACTGATGATTAACATGTCCCCATATTTGGCAATTGTATTGAATACACTGTACTGCACAATGTTTTTGTGTTTTTGCTTCACCATAGGTTGGCATCCATGGGGAGGAGGAAATTCCTCCTTAATAAATGCCCCACTGAGGGCAGTGAGATCATTGTGACGTCGCTGGTACCCCGAGTAACCTCGGAAGGGACAAGGGCCGTATTTCAGGCGGAGCCAGTGGAGCATGTACTCCAGGCCCTCCACAAAATGTGGGCCTCCACATTTTTGTGAAAAAAATTTTTTTCTTTAAATAAATACCAACAATCTCCATCCAATTTTAAAAATGGGAGGAGTTTTCATGAAATCAGGAATTTTGTCAAAAATAAAGAAAAATGAAAAAAATCACTCATAGAGTGACAACTTGGTGAAATGGAACGGCACTTGGGAGGGCACAAACCTCTGCCAGGCTGAATAGTTTACATTTTGTGTGCCACTTATAGATTGGTTCTGAATCTGGACCTTAACCAATATCAAATCGGCTTGTTCTTGTCACCTAACCACCTCATCCACCGAGTTTTGTCTAAACTCATCCAGAACTTTTTGAGATATCATGCTATATATTGTTTTTGGCCCCATCTCTCAATGGTGAAGAATCACTTTAAAAATTCTCTTATCTGGATCTGGATTAGGATGTTCTCCAAAATTAAGCATTGCTGTCCTTGGCTGGCCACCTACACACACAAAAATTTTCAAAACGATTGCTTGAAAACTGTGGCCAGAAATCGTGACAGACAGACAGACAGACAGACTACAGACCAACATACTTGGTGAAGTTATTTTTCACCAAGTAAAAAGTTCTAAAATGTATATTGACTGCGTGTTCATTTTAATAAAAAGATCGAAGCTCTGTAAAGGATGCGTGGGTTTCAGTATGGCTTTACAGGTGGAAAAGCAGCCCAAGTACCGGCGAAGCGTCTTGAAACACACTGTAAGTGTTATCAAGTTTATCACGGAGTGCAGGCTTGCGCTTAGAGGCAACGATCAGATTATTGGGTCGCGAGCAAATGGGAACTACCTTGGGATGATGGAACTACTGGCATAGTTTGACCCATCCCTAGATGAACACATTAAGTTGAATGCTAACACTGCAGGTGGGCATAAAAACTATCTGTCGTCCACAATTTGTGAAGAGCTCATTAACGTCATGGGCCCCAAGCACAGTGGCTGTGTTTTCTCATGGCTAACATTCTTGTGTTGTGTTGTGTTGTGTATGTTCGTCTGTACGTCCAGGTGTGTGTGGCTGCTCCTTGAGGAGCCTTCGATCTTGTAAATAAAAAAAGCTGTACATTCACCTGTGTATAAAGTCTTGTAGTGGGGCAACTTAGCATAACAATTGTGCATTTTGTGAGGAAAACACCAAATTTGGCACACTAGTAGCCTATCATATTATGAACAGATTTGGATATTGGGCCATCTCAAATTCAGCCGCTGATGGCTGTGGCAGCCATTTTCCACTGCCATCAAAAATTTTGAGATGGCCCGATATCCAAATCTGTTCATAATATTGTTGCGGTTGTGGAAATTCGCAAACCACCATTCAGGTCCCGTAGGTGAGATATCTCTGTAAGTACATGTGTAGTTAGCCCCAAACCCGTTGTTTAGAGGGAATAAATGTGATTCATTCGGGCTGCGACACTTTGAGATAGCCGTTTTTCTGTTCTATCTTTATTTTGAACCAACCACGCTCCAACCATCACACAACAACAACAACGCCAACAGCCACGATCTTTACCTTCACAACTCGCTCCCGCAAACATCGCATCACCGCCATTCCAAACGGCACCATGGCCATAAACAACCACCATAAACCCTCCACCACCTTCACCTCTCTCCTTCTGCGGCCATTCCCGCACCACCTGTGAGCACCGAGCGACGGGCTGTCCTGGGCTCGGCCAAGACACGCGCCGAGCCGCGAGTGCAAAATGCGGCCTTTCCGAGGAGAATTCGGATCAGGAATGCTACACGCCCACTTCTGATCCGTCCAATCAGCAAGCGCGGGGCGGTTTGGCCCCGCCTCCAGGCGCGTCTGTGTGGAATCAAGATATGCAAATTCTAGGATCAGGGGAGATTCACACCCCTTTTTCTCCGTCCAATGGGCGAGCGTGGCCCCGCCCCCGAGCTCGTTCTGATCGGGAAATTTGCATATGGGTTCTCCTGCCAGCCTATAAAGCGCCGAGCGCAAGGCGAATCTGGGCAGAGTCAGTTTTGGAAGAGCGGAGAGTGGCAGAAAAGGCAGAGTCAGTTTTGGAAGAGCGGAGGGTGGCAGAAAAGCGAAGAGAGTTTTGGGGCAGAGAGAAGGAAGAGTTGTTGCGCAGGAGTTGTTGTTGCGAGGCAGTTGGAGCGCGGAGTGGAGTCGGGAGGCGAGGGCGTCCAGGTAGTTTGCTGCAGTCGGCTGAGGAGAATTGGGGGAAGAGTCCGAGGATTTCGGGTCCGAGGCAAGGAAGACAGCGGTCGGCGACGAGGTCGCGGTGGAATCGCTCGTCACGGGACCCAAGAAAGCCAGCTATACTCTTTCCCCAGAGCATCAACAATTCCCCCCCCCCCGTTTTTTTCCCCCCGCGCTGAGATAGTGCGAAAAGGGGGCCCCGCTCCCACCCCACTCCAAGCGGTGCCAACGAAACCCGCGAAGGAGCACGAAGACGGGGCACCGCCGCGCTGCCACATTCGCGGCTCATCACGAAGACGTGGGTAGGACCCACTCGGTCTCGCGGACCTAACCGCTCTTTCAGGTCCCGCGCAAATATTGGCCCACAGGCTCCGTCTGCCCCCTTGTCTTTGAGGGTGGCCTTTTCTTTTGCTTTTGGAGTAAATGTGTGTCGGCGCCATCTGTGAAGTAAAACTGTTTAAGTGTTGCCGTGTGCTTGCGTAGTCGGTAGTATCTCGACGTCATTGTTCCTTTTGTAGCATTTGATATATGTGCATTCTGTTTGGCTGTAGATGTGTGCTCTCAGTGTGCCGCGGAATAAATGTGCATCATGTTGAACTGTTTTCCCGTTTCGCTTCATATTTTCTTTAATTGAATCTCCATCTTGCTTCACGTAAAGGGTTGGTAGTGGGCTTAATACGCCCGATAATTAATCGGAAGCATCGAGGCCGACGATAACACCGCTCGGTTATCCCGATAGTACGGAACGGATCGCTTAAGCGGCCCGTGTCTGGAGTCGACCTGCGGCGAGGTGCGATCGCCCGGTCCACCAGCCGCGTGGGTACTTAGGTAGGTCGAGTTTGGCGAACAACCCTATCCCACGCGGGTGGCCGATTGGCACGATCGTGGTGAGGCCGAAAGGCCCACCCGTGACTGGCTCCCGGCGTTAGTCCGAGAGGGTCACGACAGAATTGTCCGTCTGGTGGGTGACGTGCCGCGATTCGTCACGTGGCCGTTCGCACGCCGGCGGGCGCGAATTCGCAACAATATGATAGGCTACTAGTGTGCCAAATTTGGTGTTTTCCTCACAAAATGCACAATTGTTATGCTATATTTAGCTAAGTTGCCCCACTCGTGTGACTCAGGGATAATCCCACTATTCTAAATAGTTTACCACTACATTTTTTGCAGGAGGAGGTTTTTTGCAAACTTGGTACATGTACATTATATTATTATGGGTTCTACGACCTTAACCCGTGAAGTAAATTGGGATATCCCACATCACAGCCCAAACCTGAGAAGTAAACCAGGCTATCTCACATCCTAACCCTAACTTGGGAAGTAATCCTGGCTATCCCACATCCAGGGCCAAATTGAGCTAAGTGCACTTAAGTAATCTTTCAAAGTCCAATGCACATATGGTGTTGATTACAGTCCTGAACAAAATGCTTGAAGCTGATGCTGATAATTTATTCAATGGGATTATAAGTGAGAACTTGAACTTTGGATCCCTCTTTTAGCAAAATTTTAATTATGTGGTGTAACCCACTTTACCTCTGAGGGGCTCAATTAGTGCACAATCAGAGTGCTTTACTCAACTCTCACAAAAATGTTGTTTCAATGCAACACTGAAATCAAATTACTCATCAATTCAGAAGTTTCATTACATTTCAGCATTACAAAACTGCTCATTTCTCAGATCAAAGGATGTTACTGATGTTATCATGTGGATAGGGAGTCATGTCAGTCCTATTAATAAATAGCCGATTGGTTGAGAATCTGTGATGGTAAACTCTACCTATTATTGGCAACTGAGGCGTCTGAGTCTTGGAATGATGATTCACTATTGGGTTACACAGAAAACTGACAAAACTCCAATTGATGGTGAAGGATGACGTTCTCACAGAACTGCAGACACCTGTACATGACAGGCTTAAGAAGATGGTATGCAGAACATGAACACAATATTCTGTCAGCACAACAATGATGCACACACTGATTACCTAGAAGAGAAATATCTAAGGGGTAATAGGACTTTTCTCATCTCCTTCATCGTCCCAGAGGTCTAATTAATACTCAGAACTATGATGACAGCAACACTTTTCCAGAAGGAAGCTTCTCACAGGGGAGTGATGCCCCACATTAGGATCCTAGCAGTGGCATGATGCCTGCGAGGAAAGAAAAGGTTCATGCACCAGAAACCATGGAAACATGTCTTGTGATCACTGTGTAATGTCTGCAGAAACGGGTGAGCAGACGTACGTTTTACATTCCGGTCACTCCGTTTGAAGGTCGGTTGCTTCGAATTGCCCTTTGATATTCACATTGCATGACTCACATGATTTGTTTCCGAACACAAAGCCTTACACAGGCTTTATCTTCAATGGCACGACAGATGAGTCTTCATGGCAACCTCCCCTTTCATTTTCTGGTAATGACACAGCAGCAATTGCAAAGTACACTTTGTCTTCGCAAATCTTGAGCGTGTGTCCATTTATTCGTCTGTCCTGCATATCAACAATTCGCAATTCAAGCACCTCCATTTCACATTTGGAAACGTGGACAGGGTTAGTAATTCCAGGGCTGGCGGTGTTTCCAAATATATCTCAAGTAGGCCTACAATGGAGTCCAATTTCACTGAACTATAAATAGAGCCTTCACCGCATGCGGTAAAAAGCTATTGTTAGAGGCAGAGCAAAACAGCACAGGTACACTCATTATATACCAGAAAAGAGAAGCATGAACCGAGAAGTAAAGATGACAAACAAGCATGCTTCATGAAAATCACAAACAATTATGCATGAACATCACGCGGTTGTAATCATTCCGAGGTGCCTTACAAAAGTTAAGAACAATGGAAGCTGATTATTCATAATTCTAGGCCAGTGGTCCCCAACCTTTTTATCCCACGGGCCGCATTCACTACTCCCAAGGATGTTGGGAGCCAGAAAAAAATTGATGCATTTTATTGTTTTATTGATGCAAATTGATTTGATTCCTCCCGGCGGTTAATCGGCAGTGGCCGGCAGCGGCATTGTGCAAGGCTTTTCAGGTCACGGCGCCGGCCGGCAGTGGCATTGTGTAAACCCTTTAAAATTGCTCCATGAAAATGTGTTTTGATTGGAAAGTCCTCGCGGGCCGCAGTATAGGGCTCCGCGGGCCGCATGTTGGGGACCAATATTCTAGGCAGAAACTTTGATGCCACATCAGTCATTATCAACAACGATCAGAGGATTGGAGGGATAATACGAAGTTTTTTTATGCATTTCAGCTGTGCCAAGGGGGCATCGAACTACTATTATAAAATAGTTAACTTTCTGATTCAAATACTTACTCAATTAGTATCCAACAATTCAAATAGGATCCATTTGAGACAACAGAAAATCACCAATTCAAATAGAGTCCGGTTCAAACAATCAAATGTCAACAATTCAAATTGGGTCCAATTCAGACAATGAAATGCCGACAATTCAAATAGGGTCCAATTCAGACAATGAAATATATTACTAAAACAAGAAGCATCCCTCCATGTATCCAGCACGTTGTTGTTTTTTTTCCTAACGGGTTCCTGCTGTCATACAATAACAAAAATGGTGTCGTTGGAAAGCTAATAATCAATTTACTTGGAACAAAAATGTGTCCGTTTAAGCACAAAGATGCCCATTTTAAAAGTCGTCCTTTCCAGGAGGGAAGAGCAAGAAGCAAGACCTTGAGCTTTAACGTAGCGGTTCCAATGATGTGAGAGCAGGAACCCTTTTAGAATGAAACGTGATAGACAAAGAAGGAGCAAACAAAATTATATAGAGTAATATTTCTCGCAGAAGTAGAAAAATATCTAATAGTACATGGAAGGAGCATACAAACAACCACAGCCATGATGACAGCAACAACAACAATTAATACGTGTTGTAAAAAAAATCCTCTTGTTTACATATTTCCCTTCATTTTACATCCTCATTGAGTCTCAATCACATGCAATATGTTTGTGAAGTGAAACTTGCTGGGTTTTTTTTAAATTAAACCGGTCAGTGAGGCAATGAGTAGGCACTACTGGTGTCCCCAATTCAAATACACCTCTATTTTTAGTTTAAGCTGCTGCTTCTACAATGTCGCCTTTTGATTACTCAGTTATACTGAATAGTGCATCACTTGGATGTATGACAACTAAGATCCAGGCTTTCAATGACATATTGGATGCTGCTATCCTGTCTGTGCCTGTTTGTGGTGAGGATGTTGGGGTCACGGAGAGATTTGCTTACATTGGCAGTGATATTCATGTCTCTGCTGGCTGTGAATTTTAGAGGTCAACAGACGTCTGGGTCAGGCCTGGGGAGTCATGGATTCACTGGATCATGGGGTGTGGTGCTGCCAGTACCTGTGCAGGAGGACTAAAGTCCGATTCTTCAGGTCCTTGGTGCTTCCAGTCTTGCTCTATGAATGGGAAACTTGGACTCTGACCAGGGATCGTAGAATGAGATTTAATTCCTTTGGTACCAGGTCTCTTCGGAGAATCCTTGGCTTATGCTGGTCAGACTTTGTGTTCAACAAGCGGTTGCTGAGAGAGACTCAAATGAGATTTGTTGCCTGCATCGTCTGTGAGCGTCAGTACAGTTGTGTGGACATGTGGCTCGTTTTCCTGATGCTGATCCTGCTCACCAGATTCTTTCAGCGAAGGAGCCTCATGAGTCGAGGAGGCCAATGGGCAGACCACGTGCCTCGTGGTTGCAGCAGGTTGATCGGCATATCAAGGAGATGGGGATGGGCCTGGCATCTGCCTGGGGGATGGCCAGACAGAGGCCCCTGGAGTACCGGTGGAAAGTGGACGCAGCGACGCGCTGCTTCGGCACATGCTCCCATACCTGACCTGACCTGACAATTAAAACCATCGTACATTTTACTTGTACTACTTTATTGTACTCTGCGCTAATCTCGGAGTTCCGAATAACTCACATCTACAATGAACAGAGTAGCACAAAATTGAACAAAACAAGGGAAAAAAAAGACATGAAATGTCATAGCTCCCATTTTAGTAATTTTGCTGTACAAAGTTAAATGGCTAGTCCTTATTTATTTATAACTAAAATGGCCACCAGTCTAGCAGTTGGCCATCTTTGATCAGATCGCAAAATAAAGTTAGGTGCAAGTGTAGGACCGTGTACTGTGTTTGTGCCAAATTTGAACAAAATCGGATCACTCATGTCCGAGAAATGGTTGGTGACGCATTTAAGTAACAAAACGGCCATCTTGGATCTAATCTAAAAAAACAAAAAATGACGTGCATATTGAAGTCATCATTCATTATCTGTGTGCCAAGTTTGAACAACATCGGTAAATACATTTCAGAGAAATGGTTGAGGACGTATTCAACTTCGGGGTTTAAAAAAAAAAAATTTACAACTAAAATGACCGTCAGTCAGCCATCTTTGATCGCATTGCAAAACAAAATCATGTGCGTATGTATACCAACACGTGTTGCCTTTGTGCCAAGTACGAATAAAATTGGTCCATACATTTCTGAGATATGGTTGCAGATGCAATCACGCACGGACACGCAAATCGAGACCAAATCCGTAAGCCCCCCCCCCCCCCGTTTCAGACGAAGCCCAACAATGCTAATAAAATGAAAATATTTGATCACCTGTAAAAATGATGCCAATGGACTCGATAAATTTGCAGTTCAATCCATTATGGAGAATGCTGCTTGATAGGCCAAAGGGCAAAGCTATCACAGAGGCATGAACTACACTTGCATCCCGTCAATTGACCGAGATTGACTCGAAGATTTCTGCACATTCAGCACATCTGTTATTGTAATGCAAGCTGAATGGGATCTGATCAATAAAACAAGGCAATGATGGGGGCAATAAACAGGAAGTTTTGAGCAGTTACTGCATTATAGAGTCTCGGTTTTTAATTATATGTCCATATTGTTTTTGGAAGGCAATTGTGCACACCATCTCGGAGGTGATAGATTTTTTTTTTTTCAATGGCAAATAAACCCCCAAGTGCCAATAATTGTGACCTGGAGCAGTCACACTTGATGGGCCAAGATGGCGAAACAGCATGTTCAATGTTTGTTAACCATTGAGCTCATTACACAGTCGCACCCTCAAAGTTGAATACTCGCCAAAAGGATGAAGCATGATAGCAAAAGAACAAACAGCAATACAACAGCTGCATCAACCCCCGTACACACCACTGTACTGTATTACAGCACATGTACCACATTGTGATCTGATGTGTCTCTCATGTCATTGAGAAATGATAATTTTCTAAGTCTATGCACTGACTACTGTAGTGATACTGATTATATATAAGCAGGTATCTGATAATGTAAAGGGAAGTTTAGGTTGAATATGGTAAAGTTTATGGTTACTGCTGGTATTAAGGAAGTTGTTCAGCACTGCATTCTTCTTGAAGTTTCCCATTTCAGTTCATGCTGGAGTTATGATAAACCCCTATTTGTTTTAGAGATTTTTAGATCCTCGTGGAGGATCTCTAAGTCTTACTCACGTTGTTGTTCTTCATCATCTTCTTGTGCACTTTTTTTGTTTCACAGCCGACAATTTTCATCGAAACTTCCTGAAACTTGGCATATATATGTAAAAATTCCCTGCGCAGACAGTAACCATCTCCGATTTTGAAAATTCCTCTGAGAAAAAAAAGTTATGACGTCAAAATATCTCCACTAATGGAAATCGGCTAAAAAATTATCTCCGAAACTAGGCAAGCTTTTTGAATTCTGTTTGCGGGAATCGAACAGGGCAATAGCAGAGATGAATTACCGCACATATGATAGATACATCACTATGACGTCATATCAATTTTTATGATGTCATTCCTATTTTTTGACATTTTTTTGTTTCACAACCCAGAGTTTTCATCGGATCTTCGTGAAACTTGCCATGTATATGCAGAAAGCCCACGCGCAGGCAGTAACCATCTCCGATTTCGGAAATTCTTCCTAGAAAAAAAGTTGACGTCATAATAGCGCCGCTAATGGAAATCGCCTATACCATTATCTCCGAAACTATGGAAGCTGTTTGAATTTTGTTTGTGGGACTCAAGCCGGGTATTAGCACAGATAATTTATCCCAAACCTGACACATCACAATGACGTCATATTCGTTTTTATGACGTCATCATTAAGAGGACGAGGATCTTAGCTCATTTGAGCTTGTTAACCTCATTCCCAACCCCCCCTCACACCATTACTCCATACATGCCCTTTCCCTACCCCTCCCAAAACATATTTCCTTTCTCTCTTCCACTGCACCTATAACCCCCTACCTTGCTTTCTCTTATCATCATTTTTAAAATTCCAATTGTCATATTCCCAGTCCCAGTCATAAATAGGCTTTACTCGATTGCATTGAAATCCGTTTCACACTTCCTGGGAATGTGTTATGTATGTTCATTCAGTGTGCCTCTCTATATTCATGTCCCTGAACGTCTTCATCTCCACAGTTTTTGGCAGTAAAGGAATCTCTTTTTCACATTTTATTTGTTCCATTTTTGCCTCATATTGCAGTTCCTTTCAGCTGGGGGTGTGCCAAGCTGTAGTCCGCAGCCATATGGAATCTGTTCAAGGAAATGTAGAATCTGGGTCAATAGACAGGAAGTTTTGAATGCCGTTTGGCGATTTTATTTGTTTTAAACAGCAATCCCTGGTGTTCAACAGGGCAATTCACTGCAAGAGTTTCAATATGGGCGAGGCAGATAAGGGAAGCACCATCATGTTCTTGATGTTTTGTGGAGAGTTCTCGTTTTGTCGAGTTCAAACTTGATGTGCTTATCTGCTTTTAACGACCATTTCTTTGATACAGTGTTGAACTGCATTCCAAATTATTGCCATTCACTCACTGGCAATGTAATGGCAAACCACCCATGGGAATTTTAAACCAGGGAATTGTTTCAGCAGCTTTCTTTTCTATCAGAAATAGTAGTTATCAGATTAGTCCTGCCCAACTGATGAGTTAACCAAACACCATGTGGCCCACAAGACGATGACAGATTTCCTTTATTTTCCGGTTGATAAGCAGTGATCAATTGTTAAGGCCCGGTCACACCTTGACGTTTTAGCCAACGTATGCCGATTTTTGAATTTTTTTTCTAAAACGCTGGCACACGTTGAATACGTTATGGGTAAGTTTTGATAACATTGAGAGCACGCTGAAAAACACTGCCATACGTCGTTGTACGCTGGCTTTAAACGTTGTACTTTTCGGTTGTCCTCAAATGTTTTCATACTTGAAATTTCACGACGTATGCCGGCGTATGACTCACACGTTCCGCTACGCTGGCCACAAGTTGTATGCACGGTCTGCGATCGTTGACAGACGTCAACACATGCTACTTTTAAGTTAATCATAAGTTGAGACACGCCGAGGTAATGTTTAGCGTACCCGAAACTTATTTCTAACCTATGATTAACGTGTTGTTGGCACGTTACGCGATCGTTGCCACACATCGACAGACGTTACTTTTAAGTTACTCATAGGCTGAAAGACGTCGGTATAATGGATCGTCCTTGCGTCAGCGTCCACGGCCACGGCCAGGACACTTATTTGCAGCATTCTTCAAACTTTTCTTCGGCATGACGAGGATGTTCACACTTCGATGTCTAGCTTGGCTATGATTCCAATTATCCATTGGCAGCGTCTATTTAAAATAGTCGAGTTTGAGCGTTTTAACAAGTTCAGAAGAAACGCTTCAAATTTCAAAACCTCAGCATCAAAAAACAAAGGCGAGTGACAGCAATTTAAATCGTTCATTGTAAACAATGAAAATGGCTGAGTGGTACCGTTTAAAAGTCATTGAGTGTAAAAAAAATCCAATTGTTGAGCGCAAGCATCTACTTTCAATAGTGGAGATGCAGCCATTTAAATCGTTGAGTGGCAGCCTATGAACCTACCCGTGGACACGCGGACGCAAGGAGGATCCATCATAACCCACACCCTCCCCCTCACACTCACCTACTACTGCCAACATGAACAAACTACTACTAATACTAATACTAATACTAATACTGATACTGTTACTGCTGACATGGACATCGACTCAAAAAGGAACTCGAAAACACTGTTGGGTTCCCCTTTTATGAACACCATTTTTATATACCAATTCCCAAATCCGCTGGGAACACGTCTTTATATGGCAGTTGTAACCTAGAAACACGTTCATTTTTTTTTTTGTCGACCGGAAGACGTCATTGGAATACGTCTACATACGTCGATGTGTGTTGGGACTACGTAAAGAATTGGTTCAAAGCACATTAAACATAAGTTAGAAATAAGTTTCGCGTAAAAAAAGACATTACCGCGACGTGTTTCGACTTATGAGTAGCTTATAAGTAGCCTTTGTGGACGTGTGTAAGCGTCCGCATATCGTGTGTAAAACCTATCCCCATCGCATGCGGAACGTGTGTCATACGCCGAGTACGTCATAAAATTTTGAACATGTTTAAAATTTCTTGACGTACTCTACTTACTAGGACGTATGATAGCGTACTTTAGCGTTCTACTCACGTATACCAAACTTACTCATACCGTATTTGACGTGCCCCAAGGTTTTAGACACATTTTTCTTAGGTCGGCAAACGCTGGCAAGATCGCCAAGGTGTGACCACGATGTTGACACTTCCATTTCTCCGGCAGTTATGATTCGAATCGTTGTGCGTCAGCCTTTTAATAGGCTACGTCACGACATCGTCGGCGATGCGTGCAACGCGCTATGCCGAAGTTAGACTATTGTTGGGCATCGGTTGTGTAGGCCGACAACAGGTCAGCATTCGTTGGTATAAGTTAGCTATAACACAACGAAACGTTCTGTGTCCATTACTAATATGTTATGCATACGACCAACTCGTTATGAATATGTCCGAATCTTAAAAAAAAAACATCAAAAGTTCAACGTCAGCCAGCGTTTTCCATCCATCCATTAGGACCATACTCTGTGCAGAGCGTTGGTGCCACCGAAGCAGTCTCCTTGGCTATTGGGAACAATCCTGGATGGGTCGCCACTCCGACACAGTATACCAGCATGCTGGCACTCATTTTGCCGACCTCGGAAGGATGACAGGCAGAGTCAACCCCACCTGGTGTTAATTCAACAGCTGAGCAGGATTTGAACTCAGGACCCTAGGATCCCAAGCCCACTACCTTAACCATTAAGCCAACACCAGGCATAGCCAGCGTTTTACATACATTTTAATACGTTGCCATCGCTGGCTAAAACGTCAAGGTGTGACCGGGCCTTTAGCGCCGTGCATTGTATTGCATCGCATGATGATATTGTGGAAAAATGGTTCAGTACATTTTGGGGATGTCCTAATTGGTCCAATAACCACCAAGAGTTAATTAATTCGGCCTGCTATCTTAGCATGCTTCAAAACGACGTTTTATCACGTTTGTGGAATAAGCGTTTAAACATGGCCCCACAATGGTTCAGGCACGAAGGTGCAATTCCACTTACTTCGAGAGCCCCCTTGACGCATTTGGAGATGGTGTCATTTCTCTCAACTTTGCTGACACTGGCATGGACAATGACATGCCCCACGCGCAAGCCCTGACTTTTAATACATGTGATTATTCTCCATGGAGAGATTTGATGATTCAACTCAAAACACAATGGCCTCAGTCTCATTGAGCTGAGGGTGAACGTTGTGGGATCCATGGGGACTTGTACTGCAGAGTCGAGAATAGTTTAATCCACCGGTTCGAGGAAGTGCAAAGACAAAATGGCAGTCATGTTGAACATGTTTACGAATATCGTTCACATTTGATGAATACATTGTTTGTTTTTGCACCTTCAACTTTTAAATGACAATTGTTAATGTTTCATTTCAGGCCATTGCCTTGTAATTACAAGGGTGCTACAAACCACCATTTTGTGCAACTTCACACCTGACACGTTTGGGAAAAATTTGCTACATTGTGCATTACATTGGTTTTGGATGGAAATAAGCAGGCCATCTTCGGGTCCACGTCTTAAACTTGAAAGCGTCAAGGTGAGTAATTGGTTCAAGGTAATTTCTGCTCCAGTGATGATGACTAAACCTTGTGCACCACCAGCAGAACCGAGAATGTACCTCTGCCATCGATATGAGTGTTTTCACACTGGAGTGTAGTCATGTACTTGTATTCCAGTGGTTGTCGGTTCAAAGGTTCAAGCTAAAGGTAGCTGGAATAGGGTTTGGATTCCAAATTTCTGAAAACCAAGCCAGTTTCAAGAATAACGATGTTACTATTGCTTTGTCAGAAAATCCCCTGCTGACTGATTACAGTGGTATAGTCTACATGTGTTAGTAGTCTGCAAATCCCCTGGTATAGTCTACATGTGTTAGTAGTGTACATCTTGTGGTTGTCACTTAGTACCGTCCTAGAAACCTGTCATGGACATTTCAATGCTAATTATGAAAAGGCATTGCTGCCCAAAATTTTCTGAACCGAATTAGAAAACAAGAAACACAAAACTTGTGACCATAATGATTTTTGAAATCATATCGTTACGGATCTGGTCCAGGGGGTAAAATGGCATATATTAGAATAGTAATTCATTTGTGCATGTCGGCGTAAGTGTATTATTATTATTTCTTGTGAAAGGTAAAATGTGTCGAGTAAAGCATTTAGGAAGCGATCATCTTTCTCTCCCAAAGGTCTGTTTTTGAGCTGCCATATTCTTGAATCTTCCACGATGTTTCTGGACATCTAAGGTGTGTCCATATATGGTCAATGCTTTCGGTGAGTAGCCAATTGGCACCCCTTCTTCCTCGGGCACAGTCGCTTGGGTGAACAGAAGGGAGAGCAGAGCAGAAGGGAAGAAGAGCAGAAGAGAGAGAGAGAGAACATGATAAGTGTTACCAGAAGACAGCACCTCTGGTGTGCGTCCAATCAGCCAATTGCACGAGTGTGCTCAACCCGTTCTGTGGGACTGTAAAAGAAGTAAAACAACACGTGGTACTTGGCCATTCTGGTGCGACAGTCTTACGTTCTATTGCGTTCATGTTCTGGACCCCTTGCGGTACTCGTGGCTTTGTGGTTCTGTTCTGAAGAGCTGGTTCTGGTTCTGTTAAAATTCTGGTTTAGGCTGGTTCAATCCACCGTACAGCAACACAAAGCTCTCCAGTGGTTCCACACAGGTCTGATATGGTTTGCTTGCTCTCTCTCGCTGGTATGCAGAGTGTTGCGAGCACAGCATGACAACCAGCCCACATGGACCGTTGTGCAAGGCACCCCCACCGTGTGGCGATAATTGCCACGTGGGATAGGTTCTATTCTCTTATCTCTGTCTCATCTATCTCTCGCTGAGTCCTGTGCCCCCCCCCCTCCTTCCCCCCTTCCCCGTATGAGTGAGTTAAGGCTTTAACCAATTAAGTTCCATTATGATTCCAAGGGCGCATTGGCAGACATGTAACAATATCACTCGAGCCTAGTCTTAAGCAAGTCTCAAATCACTGTGGTATTACTTCAACTCGTGTCAAGTCCCATATTTACTAATAACCCTGAGAGTACAATCTATCAAGGAATTAAGACACAGGTCTTCATTTATTGCCATGTTTGTTCTGAAAAGCTGTTTGATTCAAGTTTTTGTTTGTCAACTTCATGTGCTGGAAATTATTTGCTTTACATATTCCCAGCAAATATAAAACTTCTGTTACATTTACTTCATATATATATATATATATATCGTGCCCCTACTTGAACATACGTTGTACGAGAGTCAGTAACCTAGCTTGTGTTTAAATGGTTTACACATAGAACCAAAGCATTCAATGTGGAACAGGAAAGATTTGACTATTTTATTACCCTCGCCAGAGGAGAGGGTATTGCATTTGGGTCCGTTTGTCTGTCTGTCTTTTTGTTACTTGGTGAAAACATTTTTTTGGCCAAATATGTTGGTCTGTAGTGTTTGTCTATTTCTCTGTGTTTGTCACAGAATTTTTGGCCACAGTGTTCAAGCAATCATTCTGAATTTTTTTGTGAATGTAGGTGATCCGTCAAGAACAGCAACGCTTAATTTTGGTGAAGATCCGAATCTGGATCTGAGAATTTTTTTTAAGCGATTCTTCACCATTGAGAGATTGGGCCAAGACGACAGCACAATATCTCAAAAGGTTAGGGATGGATTCTGCCAAAACTTGCACAGGTTGGGTGTGTGACAAGGACTAATTGATTCGGTTTTGGTGAAGATCCCAATCCGGATGTGGATCCAAGAATTTTTTTAAGTGATTCTTCACCATTGAGAGATCGGACGAAAAACAATGTATAATAGCATGATACTCAAAAAGTTGTGGACTAGTTATTACAAAACTATGTGGATGAGTTGGTTAGGTGACGTGAACAAGCCGATTAATTTTGGTTCAGGTCCGGATGCAGATCCGGCCTTTCAGTGGGATACAAAATGTAAACTGTTCAGCCTGGCGGACACGTGTGCTCTACCGAGTGCTGTTCCGTTTTGCCAAGTGTCACTCTATGAGTGATTTTTCATTTGTTTGTTTGTTTGATTCTCCGCACAGAACTTGAGTCCTTTCTCTGCAACCGCTCATCGGATTTGCAATAAATTTTCATCATAGAGGTGACGACTCGTGCAGAATGTTTTAATAATTATGACCATGGGTCACGTGGTGTGGCAGCCATGTTGGAAAAAAGGAAAAACTTTGGACCTCTATCTCCAAAACCGCACCATGGAAAAAAAATGAAACTTGGCACATCATAAGTAGTCATGGGGAATAAGCACGATTTTTGTATGATGTCATAGGTGCCTTTGTGATGATGTCATCATTGCATACATGGAAAACTATATCCAACCTGTATGAAAATTTGAGGGTCATCTTGGGATAAATTGGTAAACAGAAAAACATTGATGACATCATCAGTCATGTGGTTCCACAACCATTAAAAAAAAAAAATTTAACCTTCAAAAACCTTCTTCTCTGAAATGGCTGAACAGATCAAGGCAAAACTTTGCAGCGTTGACCACCTATCCACGAGGAACAAAATATTCCCACCTATGATGTCATAGGTCAAATCGTTTTGCAGCCATATTGGATTTACCCTAAAACCGATAAAAAAAATCTTCATCTCCAGAACGGCTGGAGAGATCAAGGGGAAACTTCAGGCACATGTTCCCCAAGCATTGATACCAGGGTGTTCATGAATAACTGATAGGTCACATGGTCTGGCAGCCATATTGGGTTGAACAAAAATTAATCTTGAACTGCTTCATCGATTGACATTAAACTTTACAATTATGATCGAGTGGTAATGGGAAATATACGTTTTAAATTTCAATCTGATCGGACACATGGTCTGGCAGCCAGAATTATTTTATTTTTTGAATCTGGGTTCTTCCTTTTTGAAATTAGTTTTTTAAAAAGGTTTAATTGGCTGCGCCTCGATGGGTTTGATGGTAGAGGAGTAACAGCTGAAACTTTATTCCTGTCCAGGTTCCTCCTGATGACTTCATCTTTGCTTTTTGCTTGCTCAGATTCCTTCTGATGACTCCAATGCAGGATTGTACCTATTTGGTGTTCCATTTGATTGTAATTGAATTTATTTTACTCCCATTTTGAATTCAATTGAATAATAATAAACATTATGGGTCAGGCTCAATACAAGTGTCTGATCAAAGCGGGACGTCTTGGTTTATAAAGTAGCCAGCCATTATAAAGTAGCAGTTCGAGTTTTGCCTATTATTAATTATGTAAAACGCCAGTGCACAAAATACAACACACAAAACTAGTCCTGGTGTGGGTCTGGAATTTTGAACGAAGAGGGTGTGTGTGTGTGTGTGTTGCTATCTTCGTATAGGGGTTTTAGTGTAGTAGATAGCAGAAAAATCGTGCAAATTATGATACAAGCATCAAATTTGGCATTTCTGTCTTTTTCCGGCACTTTCTGATCAAATCTGCCCGATTGGCCATTTGAAAAATAAAAAAAAAAAAAAAAAAACTTCAAAAAAATTTGGTCACAGCTGGCTGAAATTCTTGAAGCACAAGTGAACATCCCAGACAGAGAACCAAGGGGAGATGCAGTCATCATTGATGGCTCAGCACTTATCAATGCCCTACCTCCACGCACTTCAAAGATATTAGATGACTATGCTAAAGAAGACATCATCCCAAAAGTGGAATCCGATGGTGCCAGGTACGAGAGGGTGGACGTAGTGTTTGATGTGTACAAGAAGTCAAGTCTGAAGTCCGAGGCAAGGTCGAAAAGGGGCAAGGAATCAGAAGAGTGACAGGAACCAGTAAGACCCCAAGTAACTGGAGAAGCATTCTTCGAGATGACAGCAACAAGACTGAGCTGTTTCACTTCCTTGTGGAAAAGATGTGTGAAGCACAGACGACAAGCACAGTCATTGTCACAAAAGGAGAAGATGCCATTAGCAACACAAGGAAGTCACTGGATGCTGTGTCTCCATGTTGTCATGAAGAAGCAGACACTCGAATATTTGTACACGCCAGGGATGCAACGACGGATGGTCGCAAGTCCATTATGCTTGAGTTTGTTTAATTCATGCATTATGCTTGAGTTTAAATATATAAATCGCCTGTATGACAAGGATGCCAGCAGACCTCAGTCATTTTACATCAAGGTTAGTGGACTGGAAAAAAAAGACAATCAAGACAAGGATTTGAAGCTGGGATTCCATTATAATGATAAAAGTGCTCAATGATAGGGATACCAAACAGGCCAAACTGCCCATTGTTCTTGTATAATATGAATTTTACAAAATTGGTCACAGATGAATGTATATTTTGAGCGATAAATAGGCCCAGGTTCAGGGGGGGGGGAGGGAGGGGTGGTTAACGAATGGGAAGGGTCCAGGAGTTTAATACCAAAGTGGATTTTGAAAGTGCCTGATCACATTACAACAATATGTACCAATTAGTGATGAGGGCTGTTTAATCCACAGCTTTGACACAATCCGACGTGAACTCCACCAGGAGCTGGAAGATCTCTTAATGGAAGTTAGAAATCCATCAAACATATCTCATGGAGATATAAATCGATAATCTTATTTTAGCACTGGGACATCTATTTATTATTTACTAGCAAATACAACCCTTTGCTTCACTGACAGGGGTGGAGAGAACGAGAGAGAGAGAGAGAGAGAGAGAGAGAGAGAGAGAGAGAGAGAGAGAGAGAGAGAGAGAGAGAGAGAGAGAGAGAGAGAGAGAGAGAGAGAGAGAGAGCAGAGAGGACAGAGGGAAGGGGGGCTGGGAGAGAAGGGAGGGGAAGTGAGGAGTGGGTGTAGAAGGGGAAGCTATAGGAAGGGGAGAAGAGTGAGGAAAGGGGTGGAGGTGGCGAGAGCAACGCCTCATGAAACGTTGCCATACACTGTGGGAGGGAGGGGTGCAAGAGAGAGAGAGTGAGAGTGAGACAGAGGTGTGGGAGGAGAGTGCTGCATTTTATTCAGAGGGGGGAGCGAGGAGTGGACAGACAGAGAGAGAGAGAGGGGGAGGGGGAGGGGGGGGGAAATGGAAAAAAATAAAGAGATAGGTGAGGGGTGGAGGTGGCATTAGCAAAGAAAGTTGTTAGCATATGTTATGCTTCATGACCGAACACAAATCAAAAAAAAACTCACGTCAGAACAGCTGTACACACAATAACACAACAGAGTTTGTCATGTTAACCACAGGCACATCTGCAAAAACTTTGAAATCCCAGTTTAAGAAAATTTGGGGGAACATTAACCAAAAGCATGGACTGAAAACAGAGTACTGCTCACGTACAACGTAATTATCCTATCGAGTGTGAACATCGAAAACAAAGCGTTGCGACCATACTTAGTCCAAAATCACTGGTATTAACGCCTCACTTACCAATGCCTCCTTCACTTTTTTGTACCTAACGATGCAGAAATCATGAAAATGACCAAATACCAAGACCTCAATAATGAAGTGAAAAGATCCTGGAAGCTGAAGAATGTCAAAGTTGCACCAGTGAAAGTTGGAGCTCTGGGAATGATGACAAATAACCTCACAAAGAAATGAAAAACCATCCCTGGGAATATCATTGCAAATGAACTAAAGTTGGAAGCTGTCCGGGGCTCAGTAACGATCCTGAAGAGAGTCCTCAACACAAAACTGAGAACAGAAAACTTCACAGCTTGGTCCATGAAGCGTGACCCCTTACCGAAATGAAGGTGGATACTTTGAGCCCACTCTGGGAGGACTCGATTCCATATTCTGAAACTGGCATGTGAAGATACCAATCAACAACACACGCATGCACGCACACACCGGTGCCAAATGCCATTGGAGTAACACAGTTTATGTACATACACACAAAGTAAATAAAAACCACAAACACAAATACTAACTTTGAAACAGCGTTCTTTGATGGAGGATTTAAAGTGGGTAATTAGCAAAATTCAATTAAAAAATGTATCAAGACAGAACACAAAATGTCCATCTATACTCCAAGTCTTCAAAGCTAGAACAAACATGGCGAACACCTGGTCGGATGGACCTTATTGTTTTTTCAATTTGCATCAATGTCGAAGTGAGAGGTGGATTACAAATGGACATCGCACAAAAAGGTTAAACAAAGTGATGTCCTGTAAAAATAAAATTACACATCTTCAGTGGATGAGACGCCTTCGGAGGCACACACCACACAGAACCGTGGGACCCAAAGGTGGAAACGTACGTCTACTCGATGTGAGATTGAAAGTTTGTGTACTTTTTCCTGAAATGAACAAGCAAGCAGCTTGGAGAGTGCTCGCCAAGTGGCTTAATCATTCAAGCAAGCAATCCAATGAAACGGCTGATAAGAAACGGTCCCTTGGCACACAATTGGCAATCACCGAACAGTCATATTCAACATACACCTCCCGAAGACGCCCAAAATATAAAATATGTCCGAATTGGACAAATGAACTCTTTATACGAGTTGGAACTGCTTGTAAGTTCAATTCTGGAGCTTAAATTTTGTAATTCTGCTTAGTTTAAGAGATACTCGTGGCGATCGCATGTGCGGAAATGAAATATAACAATGAACGCTGATGTCTCCAGGTGTTCATAAGCATTGCAATGTACTCAGGGATTCATAGCTATGATGAAGAGCTTGTTCCAAGTTGCGGCTTGTTCTAAGTCCAGGTAAGGTTCATCCTACCTCCGTTCTTCGCACCTCTTCACTGCCTTCTGTTTCAGTATCAGCTCCTCCTCTGTTGTCCCAAAGTGTGTGGTGTTCTAACATCTGTGGGCTCCGTTCTAACCAAACAGATATCTCACTCTCACAATCAGTATACTCATCACCACAAACATGCTCCTTCCTTCCTCTCAGTACACCTCCAGCTCTTCCCAACCCCTCAAATCTTGTACCTCCCCCTGCCTGCTCCCTTCTACACTATACCACTACCAAGTGTCATCCTTCCCCTTTCCCCACCTCTCCCATCGCCCTCCTGCACCTTGGCCGTGTCTGCTTTCAACATCTCCCTCCCTCTCAAAGCAACCTTCACACTCTTCCCCCTCCAAGCTTCCCTCTCACCTTTCTCAAAAACTCCCCCCTCACCCTTCTCCCTCCACTCTCCCGCTTCTCAAAGTTGCCCCACCTCACATCCACAAAGCTGCCTTCTTCCTCTGCTCCGACCGGTTCATCTGACCACGTCCTTGTCAAAGTCGACATCTCTCTGGCTGTTATTACAGAACCACCTCAGCGCTGTCGAGTCTGGCATTTCACTCAGGCGGACTGGAGGGACTTCAAGCAGCCATCAAACTTCCAGACTGGTCTCCCATCTCCACTTTCTCCAACATCAACTTGTCCTGGGAATTCTTTAAAAGAAACTAGCTCTCCCTCATGCATAGATTTTTCCCATCTCGTCTTCAGTTGTCCTACCCTTCCTCCAACCCATGCTACACTGAAGCTTGTGTCAAGGCAGTTGTCCTGAAACTTGCCCTTTGCCTCATGGAAGGCTAATCCAACTGAAGGCAATCTCAGTTCCTTCCATATAGCTAGGAATAAGTGTGTGTCTACCGTCAGGAGACCCAGAAAACATCATCTTTCTAATCACAAATCTTAACTCTTAAACCTGTATCCCTCCTCCAAATCCTGGTGGTTTCTATTTAACCTCTGCCATCGAAGATGGACGGAGGTTACCGTTTTCACCCCTGTGTGTGTTTGTTTGTTTGTGAACAGTATTACGGAAAAACTCCTGGACGGATTTCGACGAAACTTGGTGGGGGGATTAGGTATGGTCCAAGGATCATGCCATTAGATTGTGGACTTGGTCCAAAGTCCAATATGGCCGCTATGGCGGCCATTTTGAAAAAAATATTTGAATTGTTGTTTTTGCATTTCTACATGTTTTAAGTGATTTCCAACCCCCCCAAAAAAATTTTGTTAGAGAAAAAAAACAACAAAATTTTGCAACTTTTTTCAAAAAAATTGATTTTATTTGAAAAATATTTGATTTTTTTTTTTTGCATTTCTACATGTTTTAAGTGATTTCCAACCCCCCCCCCCCCAAAAAAAAATTGTTAGAGAAAAAAAAAAATTTGCACCTTTTTTTTCAAAAAAAATTCGATTTTTTTTTTGGCATTTCTACATGCGCGTCGATCTAGTTTCGTTCATTCAATCATGGTTCAGTGGAGTCTGATCCGTTTTGACCTACAATGAATAGGATATCAGGTTCACTTAAGTGACCCAGCAGTATTGGCGGCGGAGGTTATGCACTCGACCGAGTGCTCCCCCTCTAGTTTAGTCCGTTTCTCGTATGTGTTCCCCCTCCATCCCTCCTTTACCTCAAATGGCCGCAAAGCTCACACTGCATGTGAAAAGGCTGAATGCCTAAACTCTGGGTTTGTTTCTAAATCTTGTGTCCCAAACCCATTGCTTTCTGTACCCACCTTACCCAGTCACACCCAGCTGTTCCTGGACTCTATCATTTTCTCCTGACAAGGTGGAGAGCTTGCTCTCAAACCTCGACTCAGATTCTGCAACCGGTCCAGACGGCATCAGCCCACATGTCCTAAAAACCTGCTCTGCTGCTCTTGCTCACTCTCTCTGTTCTATTCACCCTCTCATTTGCTCAAGGTCATCTGCCATCTGCTTGGAAATCAGCAAACATTATTGCTCTGTTTAAAAAGGTGCAAAATAGATCCCTGTGAACTACAGACCAATCAGCCTTCTCTCTATCATCAGCAAGTTTATGGAATCCATCATTGCTCCAGACATTAAATCCTTCCTCTTCGTCAATGTCTGTCTCTCTGTCTCTCTGCCTCTCTGTCTCTCTCTGTGTCTGTGTCTCTCTCTCTCTCCATTAATTCCCCACACAACACAATGCCTGACATTTAGGAATAATCTTACAACCTGACTATGCTTGTTATTGTGCCATCTTCTCAGCATGCACCAACTGGCATGCCCTTTATGAATGTTGTTAAATATTTGCGTTGCCCTCTTCTTTATTCTGCTCACAATTCATAATACCACCTCTCTGCTAATTTAGCCCTCTCGACTCTTATCTTTCAACTCTCTGACCATTCCCAACTCCTCCATGATGCATGCATTCTTCCAGTTACCCCCTCCTGGTTAAACTCCAAAATCCAGGCTCACTGAACACCTCAACTGTTTTCTTACTCTTTTCTTCTCTTTGTAGAAATGCCTCTCTAAGTGTTCAATCACACGCTTACCTCCTGGAATTCAAACAGACCACAATCTCATATCATTCCCCCATCCCTACCTGCAATCTTTTGCAGGATCCTTGGAATTCTCTTTTGCAGGAATTATTGCAGGATCCTGCTCCCATTCATCACACCATTTAAAGCCTCTTTCCCTGAGCAGGGGTCAGCTTTTTGTGGGCTCCAATCATGGTA
This sequence comes from Eptatretus burgeri, assembly GCF_056783735.1. Classification (NCBI taxonomy): domain Eukaryota; kingdom Metazoa; phylum Chordata; class Myxini; order Myxiniformes; family Myxinidae; genus Eptatretus; species Eptatretus burgeri. Next base: position 42,588,281 of record NC_140970.1, on the reverse strand, counting down.
CCCTTTTCTTGCGATAATGTTTTTATGGCCGGATGCCCTTCCTGACGCCAACCCTTTAGTCGCCTTCGACACGCAGGGATAATTACCAGTATACTGGTGCTCATTTCGCTGACCTCAGAAGGATGACAGGCTGAGTCAACCCCCCTCATGTTAATTTAGTGGCCAGCGGGGTTCGAACTCAAGACCCGGAGGATCCCAAGCCACCGCCTTAACCACTAAGCAAACACCAGGCTTACAATCCTGCTCCCATTAACCCAGTTTACCCAATCATTTTCTCTCTTCTCTCACTTGTTCATTCCCTCACTTGTTGCATATAGGTATTGCCCCATTGCCCCTCTCTCTGTCAGGTCATTATCTTTTTACCCTCTGTGACCTCTTTCTTCCATGAGCCTCGGTGTTGCACAAAAATTAATTGTTGCAATTTGATTGTTTTATAGGGAGCGATTCCAGGATGCCATAATCAACAGAAGCATATCTACGCCCATAATCATGAAAGCTTCCACATTAAAATAATATATTAATAGGGGAAACGAGAATGCATTGTGACACTCCCTTTCGCAGCTATCCTTGGCCAATGATATTTGCTCCCAATTCTCAAAAGACCCCAGTTATTCCTTACATTATATCAGCATGAGAATTGGACAAACACCGGAGTTCTTCCTTTTGGTGTCTCGTTATCCCAGGAGAGGATTTTGAGAAAGTACACAATAATGTGGTGCACGTTGCTGGCAAGTGTGAATAATAATCCAGCTTTGGTTGGCAAAGATGACAGATGATGTTAAAAGCACACCAATGACATTGCTTTGGCCTCATAAAATGCAGGGCATCATTAATGTGTCAACAAAAGGAGCTTGTGTAGGCTGGAATGACCAGGATACTTCCATGCTGTATGCATGGAATGAGTTTTATGCTTATGTTGATGTTTATTAATTTCTAAGTTGTTAGAGGGTTCCTAACAATGCCAAGACCATCTGGGTGGGCATGTGTATCAAGCCAAATTGGCGCAGATCCATCTGCTGGTGGCACCAGTTTGAGAGCCGGCAGGCTCGTGGATGGCCAATGGGTATGAGGTCCTTGTGCCATGGTTTGAAGGGAAAGGGAAAGAAGAGAGTATGAGAGAAGAGGAGGAGTAAGAAAGGTACAGGGCAGTGGTACCCATCATCTACAAATGAGGCCCGGTGAGGAGGAGTGATGTAAGCGACATTTTTAACGATATGATGATGATAGGCTCGGATGATAGGGTAAGGGTTAAAATAGTGCTATATGGCATTAACTCCAAAATGGCCGATGTGGCCCTTACATCACTCCTCCTCGCGGCGTCTCAAATGTCCTTGAAATTCATGTTTTTATTTAAAGTATATTGCTGTCTACGGTGTTCATCCTGATCTATCTGCAAGCTCATTGTTGGCCTTGGATGAATATCAAATCTATATAAATATTTTCAAGTGTTTGTGGGTTTGTACGTTATTATTCCATGGCTGAACAGTCACACCTCGTCCAAAATTTTGGGTGTAGAAACTTCAGAATCTTGGCAAGGTTTTAAGCTACACCCCTTCCACGCCCCCTGCACGCACACACAATCTCCCCAACCCCAAATCACGTGTATGTATGTTTGTGTAGTTCCAAAAATCGTAGTAAAAAAAAAAAGATGGGCCAATCTCCAACTAATTTTGCATAAGTGCGGGGGGGGGGGGGTACCCAGATTCAAGTCAAAGGCACCAAAAAAAATTTCCCCTGAAAATTACCCCCTCCCTTCGACACCCCACAAGGAAATCCTTTGTATGTATTGTGTACGTCTGAAAATCGTAGGATTAAAAACGGCTAGGCCAATCTTCACCAAATTTTGCAAATGTGCTGGGGGTACACAACCCCTCTACAAGACGGGGAAAGAAAAACTACTTTGGGGTTCCAGCACATGTGCATTGAAAATGTTAAAAAAAAATTTGGTTTTTGTAGTGTTTTTTGTTGTTGTGCATTTGGTTGTTACCCTTTCATGGCCGAAACCACCGCCAGGATAAGCTCACCGAGCCAGGAAACACAGGTAACCCCTCCCCCCAGCCCCTGCTCGTATATAAATACAGTACTGTTCTCATAAATATCCCATTATACATCATGTTTAGTACATTTGGTACCCAGAAAGTCATGCGTGTTCCTGCCTTCGAAACAGGTGTCTTGCATCCATTTTAAGGATGCGTTTGGCATGGAAGGCACTGTGAGCTGGAAAACGTGAGACTCCCCAACCACGTGGCTTGATGGTAAGATTGAAAAACTTCCCCACATGTTTTGGAAACCATTTACGATCATAATGAACGAAGTATGCATTTCCACCACCGACTCAATCACACCGTAGTACTTTCAAATATACCTGTATTGCACTCACACAGGCTCGTTTTCATTTGCAACTCGAACAGGCACTCGGTAGACAGAGTGCCGACCTACGCCAAGCTGAACAGTTAACATTTTGTATCCCACATTCCTACGGATGGGCCGGATCTGGATCTGGAGCTCCAAAATTGAATTGGCTTGTTCTTGTCACCTACCCAACTCATCCACAAAGTTCTCTGAACTCCGAATCCATCCACAACTTTTTGAAATATCATGCTGCAATGTTGTGTGTGTGTGTATATATATATATATATACATATATAGATATATATATATATATATATATATATATATATATATATATATATATATATATATATATATATATATATATATATATATATATATATATATATATATATATATATATATTGTTTCTGGCCCCATCTCTCAACCATGGGTGGCGATGCATGGGGGAGGGTAAGGGCAAGGGTAACCCCCCCCCCCACCCTTTTGCTTGAATATAACATAAATATGCGTTGCTCTGTACAATCCACACAGGCCCGGACGTGGGATGTTCCCCATATGCATCATCTAATTTATTATGTATAAATCAATATTAACTTTCCCAAAATAAGTTATCTCTTAAAATAAGACACCGGTACTGGCTTGTGCACGTGCTGGAGTTCACTAGTTGGAGTAAGCACGTACTGCATGGTTTCGGCGGCCCGTCCAGGCCCGGGTAAATTAGGGGAGGGTCATGCCAGATTGTGGGGAAGTGGGGGTTCCCCCCAACCATCCCCCGCTCCCCCGTTCCTTCCTGTTCCTCTTGGAGTAGCTCCTACCCCTCACTTTTGTTCCCCTCCGGGAGCAGCGGAGGTTATGGGGATTAGCAGTGTGGGTAAATTATGGATTTGTTTGTTGATTTTTTAAAAAAAGTTTTCTTGCTTTTGATTACCTTTGCAAACTTTGTTGCGAAGGTTATGTTTTGATCGCTGTGTATTTATTTATTTATTTGTGAATATGTATGTTTGTTTGTTTGTTTGTTTTTCGCATAACTCCAAAAGTATTGAACTGAATCGCAGCAAATTTGGTGGGATGATTGGTTATTATCCGAGGACCATTTCATTAGATTTTGGGAGCGATCGGGTCAAAGGTCAAGGTCATGAAAAGGTCAAAATCGTCTTTTTACCATAGCGCGGTCAATTTGCATACAACTAATGCCAAAATGTTCATAATTCAATGCCCCATCTTGTGATATGTGACATGACACAATGACGTAATAACCCTTATTAGCGGTTGGGAGTCAAAGGTCAGGGGGGGTCACGACATTGCAAAATGTGCGGTTTTAGTCATAACACGGTCAATTCTTATCCGATTTGCATGAACCCAAAACCAAAATGTTGACTGTTCTGTTCTCCACACTCAAATAGCAATTACAAAATTAAGAGTACAAAGGTCAAGGTCGAGGTCATGAAAAGATCAAAATCGTCATTTTGCCATAGTGCGGTCGATTTTTATCCAATTTGCATGCAACCAATGCCAAAATGTTGTGACATACGATATGACACAATGACATCATTACCTTTGTAGCGGTTTGGGTCAAAGGTCAGGGGGGTCAACGACCTTTATTATCATAACGCAGTCAATTCTTATACAATTTGCATGTAAGTAGATTCAAAATGTTTAGAATTCAATTCCCTATCCTGTGATGTGCAATATTTGACAGTGACTTTATTGGTGAGTTTAAAGCATTGGGGGGGGGGGCGGGGGTGTCACTGAACTTATTTCTTATAATGTGACCATTTGTCATCAGATTGACTTGACACCGACACCCAAAAAGGTCAGGGAGTTCATACACAAATTGTACAATGTACGTGAATCAGTGTCAAACGGCAGGGAATTTAATGTTTTTAAGCCATCATAACACATATCAGATGGCAGATGTGGTATGGGATTAAATACCCTCACAATCAACGGTTTCTGGGGGGGGGGGCAAAATGTAGCGTTGGCGCAGGTATGCGCTCCACTGAGTGCCCGTTCTAATTTCTAGATTGATTCCTGCTTGACCTTGTTTCTGATTCTTGCTTTTTGATTCCCATTATTTAGTTTATTGTATAGATTTTTTTACCTTTCTTTTGTTGTTAAAAATAAAAAATGGCTACGGCTATTAAACGGTATTGCATGGTGTGCATGCACAGAAAATGTATCGTGTGTGTATGTGTATGTGTATGTGTATGTGTATGTGTATGTGTATGTGTATGTGTATGTGTATGTGTATGTGTATGTGTATGTGTATGTGTATGTGTATGTGTGTGTGTGTCGATACGGATAGACATTTCTTCTACAGTGCTGCATTGCTTCAAATCATTTTCCATAGGAGCCTCTTTGCTCACCCAGAGCAGAATTTTCAAGGAAGAAAGTTTATTAATCATTGTCGCATCGGAGACAAATGTGTCATTTGAGTGCAAAGGGCCCAAAAGGCGGACTGCAGTCCACATATACACTGCAGGAATCATCAGTCCAGACTGCGAGCTAATCTGAATCCCCTGTGAAAAGGCCTCTGGTGTTTATCCATTTCGACCCACTTGATAAACGATAAACACCAGAAGGGATTAATGCAGGAGGTGATCGGATTCAGGAAAGTATTGATACTTGCATAGATTGGACAAAAGATTGGCAGATGCAATTTAACCTGAGCAAGTGTAAGGTGTTGGGGATGGGGGAGAATAATGAAAATGGAGATTACAGGATGCAAGGGGTAATTTTGGAGCGTGTCACACAGGAGAAAGATCTGGGGGTGGTCATAGATACAGCAGGTCAGCAAGCAGCACAGTGTCAGGCAGCTATTGGAAAAGCAAATAGGATTTTAGGTTGTATTCGTAGGGGGATCAATTATATCTACAAGACGTAGTTTTAACATTGTATAGGAATTTAGTGAGGCCACATCTACAATATTGTGTGCACCTTTAGTCACCACAACTTTGGAAGAACAGCTGCCATAGAGAGGGTTCAGCGTCGAGTTCCTAGATTGATTCCAGGCCGAGCTAGACTCAGCTCTGAGGAGCGGCTGAAGGAGACAAGGCTTTATACACTAGAAAAGAGGCAGTTCGAGGTGATATGATGGAGACGTTTCACATAATGAAGGGTATCGACAAAATAAGTGCAGAATAATTATTCCGCTCATTAGACAGTGATGACCAGGGGCCATAGCCTGAGAGTAAAGAAGAGGAGAGTTATGATGGTGGTGAGGCAGGGAACTTTTACTCAGAGAATAGTTAATGCATAGAATGGGCTCCCTGGAAAGGTAGTGACAGAAGAAACAGTAGATAAGTTTAAATTGGAATTATATAGGTACCTGGAAGTTATGGAGATCGAGGGGTATGGGGATGTTTGTAGGACTTTTAGGGAGCTTGAGTATGGATGGGTGATTGTGGGTGGAGTGTTGGCTGTGGGTGTCTCATCAAGGGGTGGTGTGTACCTCACCCAAGAACCACTTTCGCCTACACTACCACCCCTTGCCCCCCCCCCAAAAATACAAAAAAAAACAAACAAGAAAATAACATTTTGCATTTTTCTTTTTTATAGAAATTGGTCTGGTGTTTTGACGTGTTGGCATGATGGGCTGAATGGCCTCCATCTAATTTCCTTGTGATTAACTTTGAGATATAGATCTATTTAACAAGGAAATCTGATGCAGGAGGAGGCAATTTGGCCCACAATGCCTGAACTATACCAACACCAAGGGTGCGTTCCGTGAGCAAGTGGCTTGCTCGATTCAAAACACTCAAACAAGCACTCCGATGCAATTGCTCGGCAGCAGACAACATGGCGGTCTCTATGGTAACATTACTATTGTGATACTTGAACAAATGCTGCCCAGGCCGTCTTTTCAGTTTTACTCGATCCTCTTGTGACAACTTTCCCAAACAAACTTATTGTGTTTGCAGTGCCTGCAGAATACGAGGAAGAGGGAAAGAAAGATAAATAAATGGAGAGCCAGAAGGAGGAGCCCCACCTGATAAGCTCATCTCTGGACCCCAACATTGTGCATTTTTTTTTGGTGGCGGGGGAGGAAGTTTGCATGTTTGTAGATCTTCAAGAGCTAAGATGTATTAAAGAACAATAAAAGTATGAATGCACATTCACATCTGGTTTTTGAGTGCAATAATAAACTTTGGCACCAAGAAGAAGCTCAAAATGAAAAGGGCTCCCCTTTTATTAGTTAAATTATTTCAAAGAAACATAGCAAAGGTGGTCAGATTAAATGGTCAGAATGCACCACAGCAAAGAGCATCTAGAATCAACAATTTGCAGGGGCTACACTTGCCTAGTTGTCACCACTGGCTCTGCAATTTGCATTTGTAATGCCCCCCCACCCCCCAACCCCACTTTTAAGTAGCGATGAACACCCATGCATCTCAATGGTGACGAATCACCTAAAAAATAAAAACGATTTGGATCTTCACCAAACGCTAATCAATTCGTCCTTGTTACACACACACACACACACACACACACACACACACACACACACACACACACACACACACACACACACACACACACACCACCAAGTTTTGGCTGAATCCATCCATAACTTTTTGAGAAATCAAGCAAGACTGCATCATTTTTGTCCCCATCTCTCAATGTTGAAGAATCAATCACTTAATACATTATCAGATTCAGATCCAGATCTTCACCAAAATCTAACCAATTTGTCCTTGTCACACACCCAACCTGTCCCCCAAATTTTGTCCAAATCCCCCCATAACCTTGAGATATCCTGTCCACAGACAGTGGTGAAAAACATAACCTCCTTCCACCTTCGGCGGTGGAGATAATTACAAACACGTGAATGAACCCTTACAAAAGCTATATTATTTACGTACCATAAAATGGTTTACTCTTGCACCAATGATTGCCATGGTAAACCACTTGGCACCATAATCTGAGATACCATTCCTTTTTCTTTCACAGTCATAGAAGTTGGCCTACCTGCTTACAATTAACTTACCATACATCTCCTGTTGATTACCATTCATCACATTTTCGTGAGCAAAAACCGAACGAGCTGTACACCCTTTGTCACAATCCTTCTGGATGAGACAAATACAAACGAGTTTGGACATCGGTATTGCAGCACTCTGAGGTTTGGAGATGGGATTGCGGCGAGATCATGGTCGCTGGTTACGACTACTATTGGTCTGGTCGCTCTGATGGTGACCATGAGACCGGAACTTTGAGTCGATGATGGGGTGGGGGTGGACTGGGGGAAGTGGGGGGGCAAATAATCTGATCAATTCCATCACCGACACCACAAACTTTGCACATTTTTTTCACGTTCTTCCCACTTTGTTGAAACCTTTTCCAAGCAATTCCAGACTAAATAGTGATATTCATTCAATTAAGCATTGTTGCTAGCTGTCTAATGTTCATGACACTTGTTCAAATCCATTGTTCCGCTCGTTATTAAAATCGCATGTAAAGTCGAAAATGTGAGTGGGTGGAGGACCACGGAAGGATAAATAAAGTTATTAAAAGTATTTTTTGGACCCCTTTTGTAAATTTCTGGTCGATTTGCTCTGCCTCAGAATACAAATGCTCCACGTCAGTGTGTGGAGTGTGCTTTTGAAGTCTGCATGCAGTGTGCCAACATATTGTACGTAGAGTGCGCCATGGCAGCGCAAGTCCTGGTGTGCACAGTGTCAGCGTGCATCACCGAGTGCAGGATGGCACTGTGCACCATGAAGCTGTCATCTCCACATTCCCCATCAACCATGAACGCAACACTGGCCCAAAATATAACCACCCTACCTCCCCTTTTATTTTTCACAACTACACACACAAAAAAAACTATTACAACACATTCCTAAAATAATCTTTTTTCATTTATTCGATCCCCCTTTACTCAGATATCTTAACTCATTTCCAATGGGTTTTTTATGTCCAAACTTGATAAAGCATTCACATGAGTGTTTTGACAGTGAAATATTCATTTCCATTTCTCCAGAATGAAAATGTTCATGAGGCAGCAATATGGTGACTTTACCTACTTCGATGGTTTATTATTTTTACGACAAAGGAATAAAATATCGACCCGTTTGTTCTGCAGAGAAATTAAAAAAAAAAAAAAAAAACATCAATTCACGCAGCTTGAAATGTACGAGGAAGAAGGTTCGGTTTTCTATCTTTTAATCATTTGGTTTATTTGTCAATACTTTTGCATCTTGTTTCATAGAATGGGAAGAAGAAGAAGAATATCTTAAATTTCAGAGAAAGATCGAGAAGAACTCAGTTAATTCTATCACATGAATTAATTTAATCAGTTTTTGGACATAAAGGAGAGAAGGGTGGCTGGATATTGACAGTACTGGTATGTAATTTAGGTATGGATGATTGTGTGCATGTGCGGTGATGTCTATTAGCTCTCAGAGTATCTTGTTCATTCTTCACTTCACAACCGTCTTAATCCTCACTGCCTCCTCCCAACTCGTAAACAGAACAAGAATACACACACACACACACACACACACACACACACACACACACACACACACACACACACACACACACACACACACACACACACACACACACCGTATATCCATCCATCCATTGGGACCATACTCTGCAGAGCATTGATGCTGCTTAAGCAGTCTCCTTGGCTATTGGGCATATAATAGTCCTGGATGGGTCGCCACTCCGACACAGGATACCAGCATGCTGGCACTCATTTTACCGACCTCAGGAGGATGACAGGCAGATTCAACCCCACCTGGTATTAATTCATCAGCAGAGGCGATTTGAACTCAGCATCTGAGGATCCCAAGCCCACCACCCTGATCATTAAGCCAACCCCAGGCATAATATATATATATATATATATATATATATATATATATATATATATATATATATATATATATATATATATATATATATATATATATATATATATATATATATATATATATATATATATATATTGTTACGGCTGTGGAAATTCGCATTACACCATAAAGGGCCCTCAGGTGAGATATCTTCATAGGTACATGTGTAGTTAGCCCAAACCCGTTGTATAGAGGGAATTTATGTGATTCATCCGGGCTGCGACGCTTTGAGTTAGCCATTTTTTCTTTTCTGTCGTTATTTTGAACCAACCACGTCTCAACCGCCATCACACAACAACCACCTTAACCACCACGCCAGCCATCATCACCAACTGCAACCACGCTCCAACCCGCAAACAACAACCACAACACCAACCCTCATCACAGAAGACCCTCCACCACCTTCGCCTTTACCTTCACAAATTCATCCCACATCATCGCTTCTACAGCCATTCCCGCACCACCTGTGAACACTGAACATCAGGCTGCCTCGGGCCCGTTCGGCAATTGGTGCCGAACGCACTGAGCCACGAGCGCGAATGGCGGCCTTTCCGAGGGGAAAATTCGGATCAGAAACGCTTCACGCCCACTTCTCCTCCGTCCAATTGGCGAGCGCGGGGCGGTTTGGCCCCACCTCCAAGCGTGTGTATGTGAAGTCCGTATATGCAAATTTTAGGATCAGTAGAGGTTCACGCCCATTTTTGCCCGACCAATGGCTGACCAGGGGTGGCGTGGCCCCACCTCCAATCGCGTTCTGATCCTAAAATTTGCATATTGGCTGCTCCTGCCGCCTATAAAAAGACGAGCGCAAGGCGAATGAAAAAGAGAGTTTTGGAGTTGCTTGGAGAGTGTCGTCGAGAGGTTGCTCTTGGGGACAAGGAGCGTTGCGTTGGCGGAGTTGAGTGCGTGCGGTGGAACTGCAAGCAAGGGAGCTCCGGAGCTTGGGTCCGAGGCAGGAAGGACGGCGGTCGGCGACGAGGTTGTGGTATGGGGGATCGCTCATCTCGTCGCGGGACCCAAGCCAGCCAGCCACTCCCCTCCCCCAGGGCATCAACAATTCCCCCTTTCCCCTGCGCTGAGATAGTGCAAAAGGGGGCCCCGTTCCCACCCCCCCCCCAAACGTCGTGCCAACGAAACCCGCCAATAGGCACAGAGTCGGGGCACAGCAGCGCGGCCACATTTGCGGCTTGCCTGCCAACGCGTCACGAGGACGCGGGTAAGACCTTCCCGGTCTTGCGGACCTGGCCACTCCTCCAGGTCACGCGCACATTTGGCCTACGGGCATGTCTGCCTCCTTGTCTGTGAGGGTGGCTTCTTTCCTTTGCTTTTGTGTAAATGTGTGTTGGCGCCGTCTGTGAAGTAAAACTGTATAAGTGTTGCCGTGTGTGCGCGTAGTCGGTTTTAACTGCTTTTCTTCTTGCATTTGCTTTATGTGCATTTCGATTCTGTATGGCTGTATATACGTGCTTTCCGTGTGCCGGGAAATAAAATGCTTGCTTGTTGAACTGTGCCCGTTTCACTTTGTCTTTTCTCCATTGACTCTCCATCCTGCTTCACGTAATGGTTTGGAGTGGGTGCAACATCCCGGTAATTCATCTGAACCGTCCAGGTCGACGATAACACTGCTCTGTTATCCCAATAGCACGGAACGGGCTGCCCAAGCGGCTCGTGTCCAGAGTCCACCTGTGGCGAGGTACAATCACCCGGTTTACCATCCACATGGGTACTTAGGTAGGTCGAGTTTGGCGAGCAACCCTCTCCTACGCGGGTGGCCGATTGGCACGATTGTGGTGAGGTCGAAAGGCCCACCCGTGACTAGCTCCCGGCGTTGGTCCGAGAGGGTCACGACAGAATTGTCCGTCCGGTGGCCGACGTGCCGCGATTCGAGTTACGTGGCTGTTCGCACGCCGGCAGGCGTGAATTCGCAACAATATATATGTATTGCTGTGTCTGCCGAAACCGTTCTTCATTCCACTCCTCTCCCTATCCCTTCAACTAATATCAAGTCTGTAAAATGTTGCATCAAATTAATATGGTGTGGATTGAGCACAGGCATGATTGGCCAAGTGGCCTCGTGTATAGTTGCAGCTTCTTTCAGGGAATGTTCTTTCTTCAAAATAAATACTACATATGCAAAAGTGGGGAAGGTGGTGTGGAATTCAGAAGAGTGTGGACAAGGGAGGACAGACAATGGTTGTATTTCCCATGCTGTTTTATTAATGTGTGCGCCGTCCATCAGAAGGACATTAATCTGGAGAGCCCGTCTGCCACCACTGCTCTTTGGTAGTTGTTAAAGATTATATGGCGTCTTTCATGAAGGGTCCGCGAGTTAAAGCTGGCATAATCAGAAAATATTGGTAAAACCCCAGGTAGTGTCACACGTACTGCTTCCTTGCTTGACGCTGAGCATTTATAAAAGGATAGACCATGGACAAACAACCACAAGTTGATAATACAAGTGCATTCTTTGATCATCCTAATGTCCTCTTGCAATGAAGTTCATTCGCAGGGAACAACTTTTTTTTATCATTCTGAACAAATTATACAAATTTGTGTCCACATCACCTTCAGTCAAACGCCAAACTTGACCAACCAGCTCGTGAAAGACTTGGCCCAGGAACATTCCCCGGCTGACCCAACATTGGAGCTGGGAGCAATTGGGTTCATTAAACTAGTAGTAGTATCATTGCATACATTGAAGCAATCACAAGGCATAATATTATTGACAAATTACTTCATAATGTCAACATAGGTTAATTACACACTTTTCGCTGTATTGGTGGGGGGGGGGGGGTTTCCTTCTGATAACCACTTTCAAAAGGTTATCAGAAGAGGATGCAAGAAATATCATATGCATTCCCTAACAAGGAACTTCGATGCAGGAGGAGGCCAATAGGCCCATAACAGCCTGCCCTTGTATTGACAACCCATTGTTGTTTGTCCATGCTCTATCCTTTTAAAATCCTGACCATCAAGCAAGGAAGCAGCACACAGGAGCACAACCACAATATTTCTTCGGAGGGAGCTCAGATTACTTGCCAGGTAGCAGAGGAACAGAAAATACTACAGAACAAAATCAAGGTGTCAGGGTGAGAGTGATTATTAATTCGTGTTTTCAATATTCTTATAATAAAGGTTTGTTGAAGATTTGATGCCCTGGAAAAGAAAAAAAGAAAAACACACACACACACACGGGCAAATAAAACTGCAATCACATCTATGGCAAAGGGGGAGGTGATCGAGGATCGAGCCCTGAGCATCCCCTCTCCTTCATCGCACCACTTGCAAAGCTTACCATTTTCATCCCCCGCCAACTTAGAAATGGGTTCCGTCCGTCCGTCACATTTCGTTTCCGGAGCTTAACTACAAATCCCCTCAAGATATATTTATGAAATTTGGTACACATATTAAGCAAGTGGTGAACTGGTGCCTTTTGATATTTTCTAATTGATAGGTCACATGGTTTGGCAGCCATGTTCGATTCAAGAAAAATATTAAATAATGTTTTCTCTGGAATCACATAACCTAACGAAGTGAAAATTTGCAACTATCATCTTCATTCATGTCTGTATACATAGTAAAAATGACGTCACAAGTCACATGGTTTGGCGGCCATCTTGGATAGAAAAACACACCTCATCCGATTAACACGAAACTTCACACACGTATTCCACTGGAGGATTGGAGGCAGAATTTAAATTTACGTCATAGGTCACATGGTTAGTCAGCCATCTTGGATTGAAAATTAATAAATTTAAAAAATCTTCTTCTCCAGAACGGCTGGACAGATTGAGGCAAAATTTCACACACACTTTCCCCAAGACATCTCTCAGAAGTTTGTTAATTTCTAATTGATAGGTCACATGGTTTGGTGGCCATATTGAATTTACCCTAAAACCTTCAAACATCTTCTCCAGAACGGCTGGTCAGATAAAGGGGAAAATTCACATTGCACATTGCACATTCACAATGCAAAATATTGCACATGAGTAAGGAATATAAGTTTGTTAATCCTAATTTACTATGGCGGGGGATATCGGACTTTGTCTTCAACGGATGCTAGTTAGTTTTGGTATGACTCAGCCAGGGTTCAAACCACCAACCTCCCTGACTCAAAGCAGATGTTCTAACCATAATACCACCAAAACTGCTTGACACAAAGGCAAGCCTTTTTCATTTTTCGACATGCAAGGTCATATAATAACAAAGAAAGTAATGTTTTCAATTGACTAAATGTTATGTGTTGAAAAATAAAAACCTGGCATTTCTCAGACGATTGTATCTTGTTCCGCCAATGTTTTGAATGGTCCCTCAATCTCTTTTAAATACACACAAGCACTTGGCATACAACAGGTTTCCCAATTCCTCGTCTGGATATTGTTTTACAACAGCAGCTCGTAATAATTAGAGCAGGTTGTATCAAACATAATTATATCAAATCAACATCAAAGTGTGACATTTATATTATCTGAAACCATCTTTTTTTTTAATTTTTTATTTTTTTTCCGGATTTCATTCACTAATCACGAAAAAAAAAACATGCACCATACTCTTTAAAGTGTTGGTACTGCCAAAGCAGGGGCAAGATAAAATGACCTGCAACCTGCAGAAAATTTGCTTTGTGAACAAACTGTATGTTGACAAAAGTCATTCACACTTGTACAAATTAGCATTTTTATCATTTGACATCATGACCTTGTGAAAAATCCATGTATTGTGCACCACGCTGACCACACAAAGACCACCATCCAAAAGGGTCCGTGATCCCTCCCCTTATTACCCCTGCACCACCACCCCGTTTCTCTTTTTCCAAGTGATTGTGTTCAGATAAACAACAAACAGCATCACTGCTATTGTTTCAATCGTCATTGTGGGTGGTTGCCTTTGACCGTATGTCCATGTTAGACATTAGTTTAGGTTCATATTGCAACTGACTGGTTCAAAAGATCTGGACGCTGGAATTTAATTTGTTGGACAAGATGCTAACACACCATCTCTTTCTCCTTTCCAAAGGTACCCTGGGAGTTTGGACGCCCGAGGTAATATCCACTCTGAAACGATCTGGCTATATATCGTCTAACGACATAATGCCCTGCCTGGGAAGCAGCTAGTGACAGTTTTACAGTCAAATCCAATTCTGTCAGGCATAGAACCAAAACTAGATAACTCAAAGGTGAATGCTGTCTCAGGAATGTTCTCAACACACTTGGTAATTTCATGAAATTTAAATTTCTTATGAAGAAATGAACTCATCTAAAACATCTGGGAAGTTGTTTTGTGGAATATTCAACAAGTTCTCTTTCTGTACTGTTAAACAAGAGTACAATGTGTAATGTTCTGAATAAGAGGTATATTGTGCATTGTTTTAAAGAGAGGAAATGTTGTGCATTGTTCAAAATAAGAAGAGATATATTGTGCTTTGTTCTAAAGAACAGAGGCATTATTAAACACTTCTAAACAAGAGAGACTGTGCATTGTTCCCAAATTCTGACCCATGATTTTTATTACCCCCATTAACTTTTATGCCTGGTGTTGGCTTAATGATTATGGTGGTGGGCTTGGGATCCAAGGATCCTGAGTTCAAATCCTGCTTGGCTATTGAATTAATAGCAGGGTGATTGACTCTACCTGTCATCCTTCCGAGGTAGGCAAAATGAGTACCAGCTTGCTGGTATCCTGTGTCGGAGTGGCGACTTGTCCAGGATTGTGTCCAATGGCCAAGGAGACTGCTTAGGCAGGCAACACCAATGCTCTGTACAGAGGATGGGTCCCGATGAATGGATGGATGGATGGATGGATGAACTTTTCCTTACTAGTGTCGGTGTTTCCCACCCTACCCCCTCTCCTATTTTCCCTGTTCATTCATTCCCTTGACGTTTTCCCACTGTCAGTTCTACCTTGCTCTTCCATGAGCCTCACTCCAATAAAGAAGAAAATAATATGAAATGTGCATTATTCCAAACAAGAGATATTGGGCATTTTTATAAAGGGAAGGATTTTTTTTATTGGTCAAAACAATCGAGGGATTGTTCATTGTTCTGACCTTCCTGTAATACATGTGTGATATAAGCAAATATTGGGCAGGTCAAAAAAAACAATTACCATTTTTATCTGAGAAAGGGTGTCTTTGATATCAAATTACACATTTCCTGTAGCAAAGATCATTTCGATGCAACACACCGATTCATTCGACCTCTGTCATTTCTGCACGCCAAGGCATTTATGTATTAATAATGGGAATAAATAACTTATGAGGGGCATTCAAAACATTCTCAGAATGAAAGACGAGTACCCACAATAGTCCCCCAACAAAAAACGTTTTTAAAAAAAATTCCAATATATAATTAAATCTAATGAATAAGAATATTGGGCAGAGCTGAATGCAACTGAGTGCGTCCATGGGTGGTGGATTATGGAGTGGCCTTTAGATATAAAGGTTAGCTGCTATATAAGCAGTCACAGACCAACAGCTTAACAATGCCGAGCGATGGGTGGCAGTCAAGTCACCCATCATACCTCAGGAAGAGCAAACGGCTTAAGGCGGATGAGTGTCTGAGGGGGGTTGTGGGACCCTTGATGGAGGAAATGCCATCAGAAGGGCAGATGAGCTCTTTTAGAGCCAACAGCCATACATACCTGGAGAGGAGATAAATGCTACCAACCAGGTTCTTCAAGTCTACAGAAACATTCATGATGATAAAGAAAAGAAGTAACCCCATACCAGATTAGTTGAGGCTCAGGACAACGACTGCATTTTCACCCGTCATTGGGGCAGAAGCGATGTGTGTATTGTGACTGATGACAACAAACTTAAACTGACTAAAATACAGTTTACAAAGGGGACACGGAATGTGAGAACACTTAATGTGGCAGTAAGACTAGCAGAGCTGATATATGAACTAGAAAACTACAATTGGAATATTTTAGGCATTCCTGAAACCAGATGGATTGGGCAAAGTGATTTTCTGACACATAAAGGGCACATGTTATGGTATAGCCCAAGCAAAAATACTGCTGTTAGAACTACAGTATATGAGAGTCGCATTCATATCATAGTAGGTAACAGGTCCTACGACAGTAATCTGTAGAGAATTACTGCAGAAAAGGCCTGGGGAGAAGAGACGAAACATTAAAAAGGCATAGCTTCAGCCACACTAACGGCAGTGCATAGCATTCATCCATTTTCAAGCAGAATAATCTCAAACAGATTAGCAGTCACACCACAAATTCTAGCAATCATTCAAGTATATGCTCCAACATGTGATAATGCAGATTAAGATGTCGAAGTTTTTTTTTTTTGTACTGCGAACTAGAGGAGGTCATAAAAAAAATACTCCACAGAAGGACATTTTAATTATACAAGGAGACTGGAATTCAAAAGTCAATCATGATGCATATGAAGAGTGGAAAGGTACAACCAGGAAGTTTGGCTTGGGGAAAACTAATGAAAGAGGGCTTAGATTGTTCGAATTTTATAAACAACATGGATTGATCCACACACACACGAAAAAGAGCAATCAGAGATCGCAAACCCTCGCCAGGACTTCTTTTGAGTGGTGTATTTTTATAGGTTTTAGGGTAAATCCAATATGGCTACCAAACCATGTGACCTATGATATCAAATGTGTGGCACTTTTGTTCCTCACGGATAGGCGGTCATATGTGTAAAGTTTCGCCTCGATCTTTTCAGCCATTTCAGAGAAGAAGATTTTTGAAGGTATATATATATATAAATATATATATATATATATATATATATATATATATATATATATATATATATATATATATTCTGCCAAATCATGTGACTGATGGCATCATCAAAAAAAAAATTGTGGACCATTTTTCCCCAGATGACCCACATAACTTTTTATACTGATCGGATGTAGCATTCTACATATGCAATTATGACATCATAACGAAGGCACCTATGATGTCATAAAAATACCACACTCATTCCCCATGAGGAGTACTTACTATGTGCCACTTGTACACCCATGGCTTGGGGAACACGTTTGTGAAGTTTCCCCTCAATTTGGCCAGCCTTATGGAGAAGAAGATTTTTATAGGTTCGAGGATAAATCCAATATGGCTGCCAAACCATGTGACCAATGACATCATATGTGTGAACCTTTTGTTCCTTATGGACAGACGGTCATACTTGTAAAGTTTTGCCTCGATCTGTTCAACCACTTCAGAGAAGATTTTTTAAGGTTTTTTTTTTTTTTTTAAATAATATGGCTACCGAATCACATGACCGATGATAACAATAAATTTTTTTCTTTGGACCATTTTATCCCTAGATGACCCTCAAAAATGTTCATATTGATCGAATGTGGCGTTCTACATATGCAATTATGACGTCGTAATGAGGGCACCTATGACGTCATGAAAAAAAATCACTCATTCCCCATGAGGAGTACTTGCCATGTGCCAAGTTTCAATTTTTCTCCTTGGTGTGGTTTCAGAGATGCAGAAGTCCAAAATTTTTCTGCTTTTACAATATGGCTGCCACACCCCATGACCTATGACATCATAATTATCATTAAAACATTCTACATGAGTTGTTGCACCAATGGTGAAAATTTCATCTCAATCCGACAATTTGTTGCGGAGAAAAACACGAAAGTTCCGTGCAGACAAACAAACAAACAAACCCAAATACAATACCCTCTCTGAATCCTTTGGCAAGGGAAATCATGTAAACCCAAGGAGATTACATAATAACCAGATTGACTACATTCTTTTATCCAAACATTTCCAATCAAGTATAAAAAGGAGCAAAACCCATGTTTTTCCTGGAGCAGATATCGGTAGTGATCATGAATTTTTCCTACCAATATTGCGAGAAGAGGTAGAAAAAGCGATTAATAAACTCAATGACAATAAATCTCCAGGCACAGACAATATAAGTACTGAACTCTTAAAAGCAGATGGAGAAGTGATGATAGATGTTTTACATAAAATTTGCAACATTATTGGATGGTAAAAATGCAAATAAAAATGAGAAAAGGGAAATACGTAGGGCTAAAGAAGAGTGAATAAATCAGCAATGTTGTGAAATTGAGAGTAGTTTAAATAAAAACCAGAGAAAACATTATTTAATATTTTTCTTGAATCCAACATGGCTGCCATACCATGTGACCTATCAATTAGAAAATATCAAAAGGCACCAGTTAGACCGGGAGCCCTGAGCTCAAACGAATGAGGTCCTAATATCTGAGCACAGGGGCATGAATGGAGTATCAAAATATATATAGAAAGTTATTTCTGCCAGGTAGCACCCTCTGTGTAAGGACACTGGTGACCCTCCAAAGGGGTCCTTAAAATTGGCTCGATCAAACATTGGAAGTACCAGTTGGTATCACTACCATATGACCAACCTTACAACAAAACGACATGTGACAGACATGCCTACTACTGCAAAAGGCCCCCCAGAAGCCCCAACAAGGGCCCCCAAAAAAGGGGCTAGCTCAAACATTGGAGGTACTAGATAAAACCAGTTTTAAAATCATATATACATCCCATAGAGTGTAAAATGTCCATTACCAGACAAATTGTCTGCTGCATTGGCCCTACCAGAACCCCCAAAAGTAAGCCCTTGAGACCCTTGATACAACTGGTTGAGCTCAAACATTGGAGGTACTAGATAAAACTAGGTTTAAATTCATATATACATCCCACAGAGTGTAAAATGTCCATTACCAGACAAATTGTCTACTGCATTTGTATACAAGACGGTAGTGAGACCAGCTATGTTGGATGGTTTGGAGGCGGTGGCGCTAACAAAAAGACAGGAAGCGGAGCTGGAGGTGGCAGAGTTAAAGATGCTGCGATTCTCATTGGGAGTGACGAGGATGGACAGGATAAGGAATGAGCATATTGGAGGGACTGTGCAGGTAGGACGGTTTGGAGACAAAGTGAGAGAGGCGAGATTGAGATGGTTTGGACATGTGCACAGGAGGGAAGCGGAGTATATCGGGAGAAGGATGCCGAGGATGGAGCTGCCAGGCAGGAGCAGAAGAGGAAGGCCAAAGAAGAGGTTCAAAGATGGGGTGAGAGCGGACATGCGGGTGGTTGGAGTGTCAATGGAAGATGTGGAGGATAGAGTGAAATGGAGACGGTTGATCCGCTGTGGGGACCCCTAACTGTGGCCGAAAGAAGAAGAAGAAGAAGAAGAAGAAGAAGAAGATATTTGATGACACTTAAGCTGGTTTTATTGAAGGTCGCAGCAAGGTAGAACAAATCTGTAGTCTTAGAATCCTCAGAAAAATATATTGACCATGACCTAGTTATAGAATTATATTACAACTTCATTGACTTTTTTTTAAAAAAAAAGCTTTTGATAGAATTTGGCATTAAGTTATTTGGCTTACGATGCAAAAATACAACATTAGTCAAAACTTAATGAATGTAATAAGCTCATATGCACTTTATGAACAAGCAAAAAGTAAAATGTTTATTGGAAATTCCTTTAGTGACCGGTTTCAGGTAAAAATGAGAGTACGTCAAGGGTGTGTTCTCTCACCAGATCTTTTAAACATATTCATGGAACAAATAATGAGCAAAGCTCAATAAAACTTTGAGGGTGGTATAAGGATGGGGGGGGGGGCAAAGTATAACCGACTTAATATTTGCTGATGACATTGATTTGCTTGCAAGTTCTGAAGAATAATTGAGAGAGTTAACAACTACATTGAATAAAACTGCAAGACCATATGGAATGGAAATCAGTGCAGAGAAAAGCAAGGTCATGATAACCGGGAAACACGACTATACATTTCAAGCTCCTATCAACATTGGAGGTATAGACCTAGAACATGTTCAGTCTTTCAAATATTTATGGAGTATTATTACACAAGAAGGAAATTCTAACAGATAAATTAAAACAAGAATCGCAATTGCAACATTCACATTGGTAAAGCTTACACAAATTTGGAAGAATAATAAAATCGCAGTTAAAACTAAGATCAGGCTTTTGAGAGCAATTACATACGCAATATTTTTTGTATGGATGTGAAACATGGACTTTGAATGTTAATACCAAAAAGAACATCGACACTTTTGACATTAAATGTTATGGGAATTTTTTACAAATTCCATATACTGTTCATAGGATGAATATTTCATTAAAACATGAAATAGCTCAAAAAGTTGGATATCTTAAGAACCTTCTATCGATTGTTAAACAGAGAAAATTAAAATGGTTCGGTCATGTAACTCACCAGAGAGAAAAATCTACAGTGAGCTAATAATATAGTGCATGGAAGAGTACCTGGGAAAAGAAGAAGAGATTGACCAATAATGTATTGGATGGGAAATTGTAAAGAATGGACAGGTCTACATTCAATAAATGCCATTAGAAGAGCAGAACAGACTAGATTAGTGTTGCAAAGTCGTCATATGGAGTGCTCAGACAGCCCATTATGGATATGGATTGATTGATGGATATCTATATAAACAGTATATTTGTGCAGTATCAGTCACATCACGTCGCCATGGAATTACTCAATCAAACTTGTGAAATCGTACCAAACTTCCAATCTGCACCTACCCTTCCTGTGTGTATGTCGTAAGGGGGGTTTTTTCTACTTAATTGCTTATAAAAATGTCATATCATGAAAATCTATAATAATAAATGACAGTGTGTGAGTTAGTCAGTGTGTGTCTTCCATAACTCCAAAACCATGAAATCTAGCAGCCTGAAACTTTGTACGCATACAAAGGGAACTCCTAGGGAGTGCAAGATTGAAAATTGGGTGTTTGGGTTATTTAAAAACACCCCCTTTGAAGATAATTAACGGCCTTATTTAATTATTGCCTTTATCAGTCACATCCTTGAACACCTTGCTCTCCCTAAAAGGGTCTTAAGGGGTCACTTCAGTTACCTCGGGGTGTTAATTCACCATTTTGTTCAGCATGCTCAACAATGCCTTGACTTGTAACAGGCTGCAACGATTTCTTAATGATAAAGTTTTTATTTTTTTGTTCACTTTTCCCACTCATGTCATCGACTGCCTGATCACCATAAAAATGAATCATTGGAAACATTGCAATGCTTATAAATGCCAAGAGACGCCAGCGTTTGTGACTATTTCTTTTTTGCACATGCCCTAACCTCTATAATCACTTAAACTAAGCCGAATTGCAAAATTTATGCTCCAGAATTGAACTTAGCAGCAGTTCCAACTGTTAAAAAAAAAGTGTTCATTTGTCTAATTCAGACATACAGTAGTTTGATATTTTGGGCATCTCTGGGGGGTATTTAATATGATGAAATGGCGATCGCTAATCACTTGCCAAGCCAGCTGTTAAATATAATTTGAGTTTGGAGGATCGGATCACGTGGATTAAATAACATCGAAATCTGGAGTAAAATCTGAAAATGTTCAGAAATCGGAGAAGTTTAGTTTTTTTGCGGGTATGTATCATTATCAAACAGCTTGTTATCGCTTGCCAAGCCAACCGTTTCTTATCCACCATTTAATTGAAGTGCTTGCTTGAGTGCTTAAACCAGTTGTTGAGCACCCTACAATCGATAGCGGTTCAGTTGTTTCCTGATCTAGATGTACAGTCAGCAGTTGCTTCAAGATAAAGGTATATATGGGTAGATTTGGAACTGTAAAGTTCAGGTCAGGTCAGGTATGGGAGCATGCGCCGGAGCAGCACGTCGCTGCGTCTACTTTCTGCCGGTACTCAAGGGGCCTCTATCTGGCCATCCTCCAGGCAGATGCCTGGCACATCCCCATTTCCTTCAGATGCTGTTCAACCTGCTGCAACGAGGAATGTGGTCGGCCCATTGGCCTCTTCCACTCACAAGGCTCCCTCGCTGAGAGAATCTGGTGAGCAGGATCAGCGTCATGAAAATGAGCAACATGTCCATATACTGCCAAAGCTGACACTCACAGACTAAGCAGGTAACAAAGCTCATTTGAGTCCCTCTCAGCAACTGCTCGAGGGACACAGTCAGATCAGCAATAGCCAAGGATTCTCCAAAGAGACATGGTACCAAAGGAATTAATGGTCAATCTCCGATCCCTGGCCAGAGTCAAAATCTCACATCCATAGAGCAAGACTATGGACCTGAAAGGTCCAAGAAAGGCAGCAAGGACCTGAAATCTCAGACTTTCGTCGTCCAACACAGATTCCGACAGCGCTACACCCCATGATCCAGTGGATCCATGACTCACCAGCACCAAACCAGACATCTATTGACCTCTGGCTCACAGCCAGCAGAGACACAAATATCGCTACCACGGTAAGTGAATCTCTCCGTGACCTCAACATCCTCACCACAAACAGGTACAGACAAGATATCAGCATCCAAAATGACATTGAAAGCCTGGATCTTAGTTTTTACACAGGAAACTCATAATCCCAGTGGCTCTGACTCCTCATTCAGCACCTTGACGGGCCCTCAAAGGATATCCAGTCTCTGCAAAAATGACTGCATAATCTGCGAAATCAAGGTCAGAGAAACATCCTCCCGAGAATCCAGTCCGTACAAGCGCAAAAAAGTGGGGGGGGGCAGTGTACACCCCTGGCAGACTCCAGCAGCAATTGGAAATAAGTCGGAGATGGTATCACCACATCTCACAGCAATTTCAGGACCAGAGTATAGTCCAGACATCAGATTGATCAGTTTTGGTGGCACCCCACGAAGACGAAGAATCCTCCAGAAGGGATTCCGATTCAATGAATCAAACACTTTGCAAAGATCAACATAGGCTGCAAGCAGCCCCTGCCAAAACTCTCATCTGCATTCGGTGAGGACGTGAAGGGCAAGGATACGGTCAATGGTTGACCTCTTTGGTGTAAAGTCTGACTGTTCTGGACACTGTTGCTCAAGCAGATGGTGGCGAACACAATCAAGCATTATCTGAGTACTGGCAAACTGGCAATCTCCCTTCCCTTTCCAGAGATGGACAACAAGCCCCCTTTTCTATTCAGTTCGGATGATGCCTGTGTTCCAAGCAGAGCACAGAACTGCATGCAACGACATGAGTACAGGATTTCCACCAGCCTTGAGAAGTTCAACATGGATATCACAGATCCTAGGAGCTTTACCCCCTTTTCAACCAGTTCACCGTGGTCTATGATTCCACAAACGAAGGTGGATCACAGTTGATTGGAGGATCAGCAATAGGGTAGCAACACCCCCTGACATCCAAGTCGACAGCTGGTGGACCAGCCTGGTACAGCCCTTCAAAGTAACCGGCCCAGCGGGCCTTCTTTTCAGACTCCTCTGTCAAGAGCCCATCATCCTCCGATCAGACTGCAGTACACCGAGGGACGGGCTTGGAGGAATGCAATGCACAAATTCTGCTGTAAGCAGGATGAGAATCACTTGACCATAGGTGATGCTCTACCTCCTCACAGATTCCTCACACATAGGCCTCTTTGTTCACCCTTAACACACATTCAATTTTATGCCTCAACTCTCTGAACAAACAACTCAACCCTGCCATTAAGCCTGGCCCTGCGACTGGTCAATATTATCCAGTGCCCCGTGAGACAAAAAAAATTCTTCTTCACCCCTCGATGAGTGCCAAGACATCCACCGGCAACATCAAGGATGGTCTTGAAGGCACTCCACAACTCTTCAGGATTCCCCAAAGCACCCAGACCCCCCCTCAAATCTCCAGTTGCTCACAAACTCCTCAGCTACCCTCTCATCCTTGAGGTTGTTCACATCCAGTCTAGGCTGAGATGGTACCATTGTCCCAGATTGAAGCTGAAACTTCAGAGTTGCTCCCACAAGCCTGTGGTCGGTATCGATGAACTGAACACTCCGTTGGACCCTGCAGTTCTGGATCATCCTCCAACGAACACATGATCAATCTCTTTTGCCACATCACCAGTGTTGGAATACCAAGTCCAGCAATGAGCCTGTGGTCACTGAAACCATGAACCAGCCACCCTGAGTCAATGACTTCTTGCTATTCTGGTTCACAGTTCCAAACCCACGGGGACCAACACATATCCATGGCTATCAGTTCCAATTCCAGTCGATACATTGAAATCCCCCAAGATGAGAAGAGTATCTCACCTGGGGCACTAATATGCCACAGACTCGAGCGTGGCATAGAATGCATCCTTCATTGTGAGATCACTCACCTCAGTCGGAGCATGCACAGAGACCAGGGAAATGACACTCAAGGAGTGACAAATCCTTCATCTCATAATATGCTCATTGACTGGTGCTACGTCAATTGTCATTTGTGTCTGCTTATTGGACACAGCGACAGCAACTCCATGGGCATGGTAACCATCAGAGCAACCACACCACTAGTAGGTTTAACCACCCGCCATGATCGCGCCACTATCCCGTCTCCGAACCTCAGAGAGTGCTGTCATACCGATGTTCAAACACTTGAGCTCAGATGATGACTGATGCACATGATCATCCTCTCTTAGGGATAGGACATTTCAGGCACTCACCCAAAGGGACCACCTCAGGTTAACCCAAGGAGACCGCCGTCTGGTGTACGACACCTCAGCACCACCGCGACACACTACCGCAATCTGACCTGGGAAGATGACCTCGTGGTTTTCCTCCTATCATCAGAGTGGGGGTCCCGAAGGTTTTTCCCCAATCCCGTCATCCGGTGAGCTGCCCTGCGAAGGGCAGCTGCAAAGGAGGTACGCCCACGGAGTGGGTTTTCAATTTTCTTTCCGTTTTTCTTATGTTTTGCAGAGTGAAGGGTTTTTTGGTGGCCAGAGTGAAAATCCTGCCACCATCCTCTGAAAAAAAAAAAAAAAAAGTAACCCAACTGCAGGAGAATGTCCGCAGACACAGTTGGGCAATATATATGGATAACCGTTGACTCTTAAGGAGTTCCTCCGCCCTTTGATGGTTTTTGTTTTTAATCCTGCTGGGTGTCTATATCCATACACCCTCCTCACCAGGAAACCTGGTGGGGGAGACTGCTTAGTCGCCGAAAACCCGGCATACATACATACATATATATATATATATATATATATATATATATATATATATATATATATATATATATATATATATATATATATATATATATATATATATATATACATATACATATATATACACACACACACACGTATACATACAAGTTGAATTTGATATTTCCTGAACTTTTCCGAGAACATTTTGAACGTAATTCATACACTTATTTTCATTTTTGTATCCATGATTGAGGCTCTTGGAAGAGCTGGAGCTGAATGGGTGGACAAAATGGAAAGGGAGAAACACCAACTGCAGAATTGAAGTGAGTGCGATATTAAGGGGAGGGGGATAAGGAGACATGGCAGTGAACAAGCTGCACACATGCTGCGCCACAGAAAGAAGAGGAAGAGGAGAGGTGGGATAAAACAAAAGGAGGAAAAAAGAAGAAGCAACAATTCATGAAAAGAGGAGAGGAATGGGGGGGGGGCTGGTCACAATAACCTGGAAAAGGGGAGTGCTTAGGAATTGGGTCATTCGGGGTAGAAGAGATCATGTGTATGGATGAGGGATGACTGAGGTCATGGTGAACAGCTGTGTTGAAATCCTGAAGGGAAGAATGGGACTGAACAGACTGGGGAAGTTTGTTTCATGGTTGAGAGAAAAAGAGGAACAAATGAAGAGGTGAACAGCGAGCCTGAGTTTTGGGAGTCTAACAAGAAGAGGGTTAATGGCAGATCATGTACACCCTGCAGACACCTGGGAGGAACAGAGTCAAGAGAGGGCAGAGGGAGCAAGACCAAAAAAAAGAGGCAGTGGAATACAGAAATGCCATCAACCTCCCAGTGATGCAAAAGTAATGGGCCGAGACACTCTGCTTAATTACAGGAGACCCCAATAATTTTGAGGCCTTTGCTTTCCACAGCATCATGAAATTCAGGGTGCGAGGCAGGGGTGCCAGGCCAAAGTGGAGAGCAGTACTCCATGAGCTGTGAATGAAGGCCTTGTCGGTTGTCAAATGCTTACATTGGCAAAGGAAAGATCTCACATGGTGGAGAATGTCCATGAGTCAGTGGCTTGCTTTGGAGGCCATCTTGGAATTATGATCTGCCCAAGAAAGATAATGGCAGATGGTGAGGCCCAACAGCTTGTGCCTGAACTTCAAGTGGTTTATTCTGGAAGTACTGAAGATGGGAGTGTTTGTGAGATGGTCCTTTCAGGGATATAGGATGAGTGTTTATGTAGGTCTATGTTTTTTGTTTTTTTTAAGTATGAAAATAGCAGCTTGCTGTGTAATCTGAGGGTTGTAAATCAATGGGGTCACCTCATGGTTATTATTTGCTGGTTCATCGTGGAGGTGCACGCACGCACACACACTTTGAGATGTGGGAGGGCTCGGTTCCACTGTCTGAAACTGGCATATGGAGATAAAACACACACACACACACACACCTATTAAATGAGACAAACACAGCCACTGAACTTTGGGGAAGTGCCATCACTTCCCAGGGTACTCTGGGTATCAGCTTTTCTGATCAGCAACAACACAACAATAGCACTGCTTTTCTCACCATACTCAGCCAAGTATTCCGAAAGGAGGAATTTCCTCCTCCCCATGGATGCTAAACTACAGGGATTGTCCATGTTGTTATCCTTTTAAATGCTGAATACCAACCAAGGAAGCAGTACGTACCATTTTTAATGTACCATGGTATGACTCGGTTGGGGGTTGAACCGCTGACCTCCCACACTCGGAGCATACGCTCTAACCATTGCACTACCAGTTCTGGTTAAATTACAATGGTGATAATTATAATTTCTCGACATTCTCAGACAGGCTTGCTTCCCAGGGTTCGTTTATGTAAATCCAGCTGAAGACTGCAAAAGTAAAGAGTTGACATAATATATTCTTCCAGATATTGAACTTACCTGTTTAAGTTCTCACCTGTTTTTTTTTTTTTTTAACCCAGATGCTTCACGAATAACCCGCATGGTGAGTGTAATCTATACACACTGTCTGGTCTCATCGACATCATGCCACACAATTTTTTGTTTGATTGTTCATGCCCTCCAGCCAACTTGAGCACTTTTCTTTGCATGTGCAGCAGCTGGCTGGTGGTTATATAATTCGTAAGAGTGGAATCATGTCGCTGATTGACCCATCAATTAAAGTAGAAATTCATTTTTACAGTTCATTCAGTTTACCAGCACACGGTCACCTACTATTGTTGAAACCCATCTTTAAAATCCACAAGAGGATGCAAGCAGATGGGACAGCTGGGTTAATGTGTTATGATTACAGTTTAGATCATAGTCACGTCAGAAGTTGAACCCAGAGAAGACGGTTGTAATTCGAATATGCTATACCGTATTCTTTTAAAAGGGTCTTGCATTAGTGTCATCTTGAAGCAGATATATCACTCTTCCACTGGAAGAATTTTTATCTTGGTCATTAAGCAGCAGATTCCAGAAAATGATGGCTTCAGATTCCAAGATGTTGAGATTCCAGAATGAAATGAATTGGATTACAGGTCCCAATACACCCTTCCACTGTTATCCGTTACTGGTGCAATAGTACATAATTAAACACTTTTTTGTGCCTCTGAACCAAGGAAGCAGTGAGTTTCTCAGCCTCCTTCCTCAAGCTGTGTCATTGGAGAAAAATAAAATGGAAATGAGGTACACACATATGCACATTGATTTACTTGTTTAACAGAATGTTCAAATTTCAAAACATCTTTTTCTTTTTCCAATTTTCAGCACCGTCATCACTCAATAAGTAACAGGGAGAACACAAAGGAAATCGGAACGTACTTAATTAACTTGCGTATAAATAAAACTTAAATCCACACACTGCATTTCATAAGTGACCATCTCTTTAATTTACGCAAAGCAAACAAGGCAGAGTTTTTGCCCCTTGTCTCTCACCTCCCGTACCTCTTTCCCTTTTCTATCCATAACTCCACTGCCCTCATCTTTTCTGTTAAGTTGTCACTCCTGCTCTTCCAGTCCCCCTTCCCCACCCCTACTTCAGTGAGTATACAATACATATATGCTGCAAAACATGTACAAGTACAAGGCATAACTGTACATTTACGTATTAAACTCACTATTTTCCAAAGCCTGGTGCTGGCTTAGTGGCTAGGGTGGTTGACTTAGGATCCTAGGGTCCTGGGTTTGAGCCCTGTTGGATGCTGAATTTACACCAAGTGGGGTTGACTCAGCCAGTCATCCTTCTGAGGTTGGTGAAATGAGTACCAGTGTACTGCTGGAGGGGCACAGCATCAGCAGCACAGCCGTGCTTCCAAGAAATGATAGCTACCCTGGCAGCCACGCTGCCATATGCAACAACAGAACAGAACTATTTTCCAATCTAAGAACACAGCAATATGTTCCACTCAACATGATGTTATAGTACTAACAAACAAAGCCCTGCATACCAGATGAGGTGGTGTAATGGTTATAGTGTCTGCTTTGAGTCTGGGAGGTTAGTAGTTTGAACCTGACCTTGGCTTAGGCATACCAAACACTTAAAAAATGGTACATGCTACTTCCTTGCTTGAGGTTCAGCATTTAAAAAGGATACATCATCGCCAACTATAGGTTGGCAACCACTGTGCAGGTTTGATAGGCCAAATGGCCTCCTGTGTCAAAGTTCCTTGTGTTGTTATTGTTATTATTATTATTATTATTATTATTATGAAGAAGAAGAGCAAACCAATACAACTATCACAATCACATTTCAAATCTGAAGTAAGTCACTGACCTACCAGCATAGGAATCCCTGTGAGACTGTTGTAGAAAAAAACGATGATACTGATCAAGTAGGTGATCTGCAGTGATGTGTGCAGAGGTTCAGAACCATCAACTGATGACCTTCTCTTCCCAGTGGTGTCCTCGACGATGATCGTCGGGACGTTGAGCGCCTTCTTCTCAACGGCCTGCCGGGCACCTGGATGGAATGTGTGGTAGAGGGTGATTGCGGCACATGAAAGGCCCATGGCCACCGAGCCACCTTGCAAGGTGAGGAAGCAGGCACCGAAGCCAAGGCCTATTTTTGTTACCAAGAACTGGCAGTTGTGAGTGTAGAAACGCTCAGATGTATCGTGCCAACCAACGGCAGGTAATGTGGAGAGAATGAAGGAAACCGTCCAGATCCCCATGATCGCCTGCACGGCCTGCTTGCGTGTATTACAAAGTCTGTAGTTAACAGGCCACCGCACCATCCACATTCGATGGTAAGCCAATGATGCTACCGTGAAGCAGGTGACGAGCGCCAGAGTGTAGAAACTCGACACAAAAACTTTGCAGAGACCCTCGCTCCAGTCATAAGGAGGTGTGCTCTTTCGCAAGTTGATCACGGAGAACATAATGAGGGGGACTATGGCGGTAAGAATGTGTGTACCTGCAAGTGTACACAGCAGGAACTCCAGTGCTTTCCACTTCTTCTGCTTGGCTGAGATGCTGAATATTGTCCAGGAGTTGGCAATGATGGCTAACAAAGCACACACCAGCCAGGAGACAGCATTCTCATACATGTTTCCACCATCATTGGGACTCACGGGCATGGTGGTGTCTACATCAGCGTGCAAGTATCTTTCCAGATCAAAACTCACAAACTATTGTTGAAGTTGTGCGAACGTACGATGTGTGGCTTGTTGCAGGTCAACCACAACTGACTCCATCATATGCATGTGGTCCAGTGGGTGAAGAATCAGCATGCGCCGATTGCAAGCATAGAAAGAACGAGACATTTGTGCAACATATCAGCCGTGCCGATGCCCTATACCTGACAAGCAAGTTTCCACCACTGCTGCTCAGATGTTGAGGATCTCCAGAGGTTCACAGCAGTACCTTCCAGAGTCTTCAACGTCAAAGCAACAGCATTTGCAAGAGTTCTTGCATCAATTCCACTCGCAATCAGATCCTCCTCCCCATCGCCGCACCAAGCTGCCGAGAGCACGTGCAAAGGGAGGTTCTGGGTGGGTGAGGCATCTGCATGGAAGAACATCAAATTATTCCATCCAGTCATGATGCCATTGCTGTAGTCTCGTGCATTATATTTCTCCGAATCATTTCCCGGCAAAAATGAATGGAGCATTAAATTGAACTAAAGCGAGACGTCAAAGCAAATGGATGGATGTGATTTCAGGTCAATCGCTAGCCTTATAGAAGAAGACCGCTCGAAGCAAGTGGACCAAGGTGTGCAATTGCCCTTTGCAACGGATTTTTGAGTTACTCGCGTAGATCTGAGCGGAAGCAGTGGATCAGATTCCTACAAAAGGCCCATTTAGATCCTAGCTTATCGGCCAGTAGGACCAGGCAGGTCTGCAGGCCGACAAAGCATTGCACAAGTTAAGCTTTCCAGTCTTGATTATTATTGGACAATTTAAGGCAAATGCCTCATTTACATTTCAGCTGCGAGTCCGTGTGTACAACATGCATCGTTTCCCAGTACTCAGACAGACTGAGCGTGAGTGGGGGGCAATCACAATGCGAATTCTGAACGTTTAACGACAACTCGCCATGCACGACACCAAATTGAATGGCATCACCTGAGCACCTGTGAAGGTGTTCGACGAAAAATCAGGACCAAGCAAGGTCGCTCATGCAGGTGTTGCTTTGCATCTTCCCCCACCGATGCAAACAAATGTTCCCAATATATTGTTTAGCCCATAATCAGCACAACTCTTGCATGAAGGATTCAGAGACCACTTAAAAAGACCCTTTATCAATCAGAACATCATGATCTGCTTTGAAGGACCTTTCTGGAGACATTTTGGCTGATTGAAAAACAAGTGGTCATTCAGAGCAGTTGATATTCTTCATATAATAGCACGATCCGGAATACCACGCTGCATGACCCCAACCCCCCTATTCACCGATCCCCCAACTTTACCTGCTGTCTTTGTGGACTTCCTTGTACGCAGAGGAGGCTTTATTATTGCCGTGTCCACATTCTGCTTCCCAGCAGCCGCTCTCCGTGCAAACACGACCTGATCCTCCGAAGAGTTGGAATGGAAATGATATCTGTGGGTCGTGACGACGCCCACCTCGGGGCGTGCGCAACGAGCCCGCCCACTCTTGGATGTTATAATCATGGGGGACACGTGTCTTGTGTCCCCCATCCACTGCTGGACGGTTGTTCCTCCACTCCCACACCACACCCTCCCCAAATCTCCCTCAGCCAACACCTCCAACCCTTTTCAGGTTCTCTCTCCTCACTCTATGTGAACACCTCCGAGCATCCCCATCCCCATGTCCCTGTGTTCCAGTCCCGTCCTGTTATGTTTCCTGTTTCGCGCTCTTTCTCTCATTCACGCCGACGTTTGCACACGTGTTCTTCCCAAATGTGTGTGTGCAGCTATTTTGATGATTTCACATGCTGTAGTCACATCTATGCTCGTACACACACACACACACACACACACACACACACACACACACACACACACACACACACACACACATCGTTGTGGTTATGGCTTCTCGGGGGTAAAAGAGTCAATGTATAGGATAACGATTGTTGTTTCACTGTATCTGTTCAGTTAAGAGAGATGCTCTACATGTGGATAAATATAAATATTCGATGCAGGATGATTGTGTGCGTTCATTTCATATATATATATATATATATATATATATATATATATATATATATATATATATATATATATATATATATATATATATATATATATATATTATATTGTTGCGGATTCGCGCCCGCCGGCGTGCGGACGGCCACGTAACTCGAATCGCGGCACGTCGCCCACCGGACGGACAATCCAGTCGTGACCCTCTCGGACTAACGCCGGGAACCAGTCACGGGTGGACCTTTCGGTCTCACCGCGATCGAGCCAATCAGCCCCCGCGTGGGATAGGGTTGCTCGCCAAATTCGACCTACCTAAGTACCCACGCGGAGAGTAGACCGGGCGATCGCACCTCGCCGCAGGTCGACTTCGGACACGGGCCACTTAAGCGACCCGTTCCGTACTATCAGAATAACCGAGCGGTGTTATCGTCGACCTCGACGGTTCGATTAATTATCGGGCGTATTCAGCCCACTACCAACCCTTTACGTGAAGCAAGATGAGGATTCAAAGAAAGAAATGACGAAGCGAAGCGGGAAACAGTTCAACAATAAAGCACATTTATTCTCGGCACACGGGAAGCACACAAATACAATTCCACCAAATGCACACAAAAAAAAGAAAACACAATTCCATTTACACAAAAAGCAAATATAAAAGTGAAAACACAGTGCAGAGCTAATACCGATTACCGAGCACACGGCAACACTTATACAATTCTACTTCACAGACGGCGCCGACAACACATACCCAAAACCAAGGAAAAGAACATCCCCAAGAATGAGGCAGGCCTGAGGCCGAGACCGGGCCGGGCCTACCCGTCTGGTGATGAGACGCGGAGCGGCGATGGCCCCGCAACCCGCGGGCCTCGTGGACAGTGCCTGGCAGGGGGTGGGAACGGGCCCCCTTGGTCGCACTATCTCAGCGCGGGGGGAAACAGGAGGGGGTTGCTGATGCTCGGGGTATAGAGGATCTTTATTATCCCTGGTGTGCGTCTCCACCTCGGCCAGGTCGCGCTGCCGGCCTCCCTCGGGCGTGCAGCTCCTGGCACCGACGCGAGCACCCCCTCGTCCGACTCTCTTCAGCTTCTCCAGCCACTGCAGGCTTCGGGCTTCGGGCTCCAGACTTCCACACTCTTCTCTCTCTTCTCCGACTCCTTCTCGTTCTCGTTCTCCTTTTCGTTCTCGTTCTCGTTCTCCTTCTCGTTCTCGTTCTCCTCCTTCTGACTGACGAACACTGTCCTTTTATCCCCCCGTAACTTCGCCTTTGACCCCCTCCCTTTGACCTTTCACCTCGCTCCCCATTGGCCCGAGAAAAAGTGGGCGTGAAGGCTTTTTGATCCACAAATTTGCATATCTCGATCGTTCTGGAGGCGGGGCCAAATCGCCCCTCGCTCACCGATTGGACGGCAAAAAGTGGGCGTGTGTCGTTTTTGATCCGTTTTTGAAGCACAAAATCCGTGATTTTGTACACGCTGTTCAACGTGCGCCCTGCACGAGTCCAACACCGGTACCCACAGCGGGGCAAGAACGGTGGCGATGCTACGGTTGCGAGGTGTGACGTGAAGGTCGTGGCGGTTGTGGTGAAGCGGTGGTTGTGGTCGGTGGTTGATGTTGTGGTTGTAATCAGGGCGGGTGGTCCAAAATAAAGATAGTAAAAGAAAAACGGCTATCCTGAAGAGTCGCAGCACGCATAAATGACATGTATTCCCACTAGACAACGGGTTTGGGCCTAACTACACATGCACTTACCGAGATACCTCACCTAAGGGACCTGAATGGTGGTTTGCGAATCTGGTAACCACAACACTACCCCCTTCCCTTTTTACAGACTCGTCCCGAGTCGTCAAATTTTCGTGTGCCATCATGTGTAGTTTTCCCCTAGTACATTTTACCTACGGATCCCTGAGTGCGACATTCATGGTATTCGTGTCCCCAAAATAAATAACCTGAGGGCTGCGTAACTACCTAAACAAACTCACTCACACGGACGACTTAAATAAAATTGCCGGCGCTAAGACATACATGCCGGGGGCGCACTCATATTTACAGTACATCTTAACCTTAACTTACAAATTTTACACTAAACCATGGCCCAGGATCATTGAACTCTGCAAAAAGAAAGCAGTTAGCAGGGAGCCAGGCTGCTTGCATGCAGTCTCTGGCTCAAAACAATGCAGGTGACAGGGAACGTGGCTGGCTGCTCACACGCAGTCCAAGGCCTTCCCTTTTGAACTGAACTCAGTGAACCACAACGGTGCTTGGGCTGCACAACGCAGTCTCCGTGCCAGCTCAAGTGGCACACGCAATGAGCACAACGAATGGATGCATGAACGGTTTGAACTGAATGCAGTGAACCACAACGGTGCATGGGCTGCACAAACGCAGTCTCCGTGCCAGCTCAAGTGGCACACGCAATGAGCACAACGAATGGATGCATGGACACAAACACGGTGCACGGGCCGCCACTGCAGGCCCGTGTTGTAGCTGCCAACAGGGCAGTTCTTGCAGCTTGCAAACTGTTGCTTTTACGATCCTGGCGCACATGGCAATGAACAAGGGGGGGGGGCAAAGCAAAAATTGAACGGGGCTGGTGAACATGGGCAGTGGGCATGGCATGGCAAAGGCAGCAGGCAAACACAGCCCGCAGAAGAAGACCTTGCAGCAAAATAACAGCTGCCGATGAAGTTGGGCGGCACAGGCCTTGAAGAAAAAAACAGCCAGCCGATGAAGCTGGCCAACCTTTGCCGTTCAGTGGAGGTTGGTGGAGGGGGTGCGGTGGTGCTGGCCACTTGGAAGGCGGGCTCGGACCTACCTACCTGTCTCCCTCCCACCTATCGCCTTTGCCTGTCACTGTCTATACCCACTCCCTTAATTTGTCAAACCCCAATTTAGCCCCAACTTATTTTTTTGTTGTTTTTATTTTTACTTCCCCACTATAAATCGTCCCCTAACCCCCTTTATCGTCCTTGTTCAGCTAACCTATCCTGTCACCTCGCCTACTCCCAACCCCTACGTTCCCTTCCCGGAGGGGAACAAGGGAGAGCTAACGTCCTGTGCCGAGGCCCAACGAAGCCTCAGAATGGCCTCCCCAGAGTTCGGCGATCTAACCCAAAGTGGGTCCAGCGGCCCACAACGACAGCGAGGGGATGGATGGTGCGGAGGGGTACATCACCTAATCTACCCTAACCATTTAACTGTTAAACTACCCCGGGGCTTTCAACAAGCGCCTCTCGCTTAAACTATTGGTTCTATAAACCCAGATTCCCGTCGCCTGTGTTGGTGTCCTTACAATTTCGGGCCTCGCCCCCAAATTTTCTCTCCGTGCCCTCACACGGTCTCCTGGCTGGGACACGTGGCTCCCTTTGGCAGGCACGACCCTCTGCCGAATCTCCCGCTATGGCACCCCCGGGCACTACACTGCCTCCGAGCCTACCAGCTCCCTAACACCGGGAGTGCCCCTCATGGCACCTCCCCTGAAACGCATACGTGGCAGGCCGGCCTCCCGGGCCCCTTTCCGAGGGTCACCCGTGCCCACAACACTGCCCACGCGGCTAATGGCGCCCCGGGCCCCCGCACCAAGCAGGCGCACCCGTGCCCACTACTCTATCCCGGCCCCCCATGGGCCCATGGCCTACCGCGGCCGACTAGCCTGGTGCCCGGGGTACCCTCTCAGCGATACTCACCTTTCGCAGCCACGCTCCCAAGCCCGTCAACAGGGCTCCTGCACCCCTCCAAATGGGTTTCGAGCCTACATTCCCACCAACAGCAAAACGACCTCCATTTTTCAATTTGACTAACCCAGCTAACTCACTCTACACTGACCCCGGGGTCCCTTGGGCGGGAGTCACTCCTCCCCCCAATCACTCATCGCACCATGCATTCCCCATTCGCTCCACTCACACAGACCCGCTGGCCTCACTCACTCAACAAGTACTCACCAACTCTTCAACACACACACCACTGAACTCTGCCATCCTTCTATCTACCTCCCCTAACTAACTCGTGCTCCCACGTCGTCCCTTACACTATAGCACGTTCCTTTTAACACTACGTAGCTAAACTACGTCCCCTCTACACATTCATAAGTCTGTCCATGTCCTCAAATAATCCCATTTTATTTTATTTCCCAACCTAAATCTGGCTACAATCCCTCTAACTAATCCATTCCACGGACTCCATGAGGACTTACCCCTGCCCCATGAAGTCGGTCTAACTAAGCTAACCCTTCCCCCTAACTAGTTTCCATCCTGTGCCCAGGGTAAGGGGGTCTTCCACCCCTTTCCCAGGAATCCTGTACACCCGAAAGTGAGGCTTGCTTTTTTTTTTTCATGCGCAGCACCTGCGCGGCAACTCAGAGCTCGCGCACTTTACACCTGCCCGTGACGTCATGCAGCTGCACGTGTTCCTCGTCCCTCCTTGGACGGTACCATCCGGCAGAGATACCCCTCCTGCCGGATTCCAACCACACGTGCAGCCATGACGTCACCGTGCGCAAAAAAAAAAAACACAAGCCCCACGTCTCGAGGGGTTCCCCACGCGAACACATGTGCTTTGCCCGTTGGAGCTTAACACACACGATCGCGTGGAGAACCCGTCCGGTCCAAATCCATTTACCTGCCTAAACTTTGTCCGTCCGCGGGATCGGCAAATCCACCGCGTGCGTTTCCGGACCGGGACTTCACTCTCGCAAGCGAGCACGTGGCGGTCTCGTGCGTTGCACAGCACGAACCGCGTGCTCACTGCTGGGTGAACCCGGCACGGTCCCCGAAACAACTACAGCCGCTACTCGGCTTTCTTTCTTCTCATGTCGCCTTCGTCGTCGCCATTCAACCCACGCACACCTGCGTGTTACGACGCACACAGTCCACTCCATCACATTCACACGGGGAGACGCGGCTGCGTGCTCCCGCATGCCAACCGACATCTCCCTCTCATACCGCTCTCTCACACACACGGTCTCCCTTGCACACAGCGACCTTGCACACGGCCGTTCACTCACGCGTGCGGGGCACTCACCCGCGGTGCCTCACTCGCACTCCGTGCCTCATCCACACACGCGGGGGCACTCACCCGCGGTGCCTCATCCACACACCGTTCCTCACTCATACACGCGGGGGCACTCAACCGCTGTGCCTCATCCACACACCGTGCCTCACTCACACACACGGCCTCACTCATACACGGTGCCTCATCCACACACGCGGGGGAACTCAACCGCGGTGTCTCATCCATACTCCGTGCCTCACCCACACTGGCCGTTTCATCCACACACGCGGGGGCACTAACCCGCGGTGCCTCATCCACACACGGCGTGCTGGGAAGCACGCACTCCGGCACCATCGCCACCACACCACTCACACACGGGGTCGCTTCCACACACGGGGACGCACTCACGCCTTGCACCACACACGCAGGGACAACCACACTGGGGATTTGTGTCCCCACAAGGGTCTCCGGGGCCTCTATACCCCCCAAGCTCTCAGTGCACCTGTCCACAGCACTCCTCCCCTCAACCTCGCAAAGCACGACCGAACTCACCTGGTCGTGACTCGCCTCAAGGGGGCATACTCCCTCCCCTCGTTCCTGGAGGAGGCCATCCAGGTGCTCGCACTGGGTCTCTACCCAGTCCGCCAGCTCACCCTCACTATCCTCCACTACCTCCGTGTGTGTGTGTGCGTCACTTACCCCGTCCTCACCGTGCAGTCTCTCCTCTATCGTTCCCTTCCCGGCTACCGTTACTGCCAACTCTTCACCCTTTACCTCCCTTGTCTCCACTATTATTTCCGTTGTCACGGCCTTCATGCCCGCCTGCAGGCATCGGCCCATGTTCTGCGTCGCACCCCACAGTTCTTTCATTTGCTTGTTCATGTCTTTCATTTCGTTTTTTATTTCCGCATTCATTTGTGCCAGCATGGTGAATAGCTGGGCCATGTCGGATGCACTCAAGTGAGCCGTTTCGGCAGGGGTTGGGGAAGGGTCTTGGTGGAGAGGGGGGGGGGAGGTGTCATACACCGCGGCCGCTGCCGCACCCACCTCGGGCCCTGGGTTCAGTTGGGCGAGTCCGTGTTCCTGCACAATCAACATTTCCTGCTCGGGGATTCCATCCTGGGCCATGGACTCTACATTATTACACATATACATTTCTAATACCCCCGGCTCCCGCTCGCCTTGAGACGCCATCTTGCTTCTCGTGAAGGGTTAATTTGCTCGCTCGTAATTTGGAGGGAATCGGGGGTCGCTTCTCTCACCCCTGGACCGATTCCCGTGAATTTCGCTGGAGACAGGAGAGCCTGTTGTCCCGCTCTCCAATACCAGTGCCGCGAGGAGGGCGATGAATTTATATCGCACGACCTGACACCAGTGTTGCGGATTCGCGCCCGCCGGCGTGCGGACGGCCACGTAACTCGAATCACGGCACGTCGCCCACCGGACGGACAATCCAGTCGTGACCCTCTCGGACTAACGCCGGGAACCAGTCACGGGTGGACCTTTCGGTCTCACCGCGATCGAGCCAATCAGCCCCCGCGTGGGATAGGGTTGCTCGCCAAATTCGACCTACCTAAGTACCCACGCGGAGGGTAGACCGGGCGATCGCACCTCGCCGCAGGTCGACTTCGGACACGGGCCACTTAAGCGACCCGTTCCGTACTATCAGAATAACCGAGCGGTGTTATCGTCGACCTCGACGGTTCGATTAATTATCGGGCGTATTCAGCCCACTACCAACCCTTTACGTGAAGCAAGATGAGGATTCAAAGAAAGAAATGACGAAGCGAAGCGGGAAACAGTTCAACAATAAAGCACATTTATTCTCGGCACACGGGAAGCACACAAATACAATTCCACCAAATGCACACAAAAAAAAGAAAACAATTCCATTTACACAAAAAGCAAATATAAAAGTGAAAACACAGTGCAGAGCTAATACCGACTACCGAGCACACGGCAACACATACAATTCTACTTCACAGACGGCGCCGACAACACATACCCAAAACCAAGGAAAAGAACATCCCCAAGAATGAGGCAGGCCTGAGGCCGAGACCGGGTCGGGCCTACCCGTCTGGTGATGAGACGCGGAGCGGCGATGGCCCCGCAACCCGCGGGCCTCGTGGACAGTGCCTGGCAGTGGGTGGGAACGGGGCCCCCTTGGTCGCACTATCTCAGCGCGGGGGGAAACAGGAGGGGGTTGCTGATGCTCGGGGTATAGAGGATCTTTATTATCCCTGGTGTGCGTCTCCACCTCGGCCAGGTCGCGCTGCCGGCCTCCCTCGGGCGTGCAGCTCCTGGCACCGACGCGAGCACCCCCTCGTCCGACTCTCTTCAGCATCTCCAGCCACTGCGGGCTTCGGGCTTCGGGCTTCGGGCTCCAGACTTCCACACTCTTCTCTCTCTTCTCCGACTCCTTCTCCTTCTCCTTCTCCTTCTCCTTCTCCTTCTCCTTCTCCTTCTCCTTCTCCTTCTCCTTCTCCTTCTCCTTCTCCTTCTCCTTCTCCTTCTCCTTCTCCTTCTCCTTCTCCTTCTCCTTCTCCTTCTCCTTCTCCTTCTCCTTCTCCTTCTCCTTCTCCTTCTCCTTCTCCTTCTCCTTCTCCTTCTCGTTCTCGTTCTCGTTCTCGTTCTCGTTCTCGTTCTCGTTCTCGTTCTCGTTCTCGTTCTCGTTCTCGTTCTCGTTCTCGTTCTCGTTCTCCTTCTCGTTCTCCTTCTCGTTCTCCTTCTCGTTCTCCTCCTTCTGACTGACGAACACCGTCCTTTTATCCCCCCGTAACTTCGCCTTTGACCCCCTCCCTTTGACCTTTCACCTCGCTCCCCATTGGCCCGAGAAAAAGTGGGCGTGAAGGCTTTTTGATCCACAAATTTGCATATCTCGATCGTTCTGGAGGCGGGGCCAAATCGCCCCTCGCTCACCGATTGGACGGCAAAAAGTGGGCGTGTGTCGTTTTTGATCCGTTTTTGAAGCACAAAATCCGTGATTTTGTGCACGCTGTTCAACGTGCGCCCTGCACGAGTCCAACACCGGTACCCACAGCGGGGCAAGAACGGTGGCGATGCTACGGTTGCGAGGTGTGACGTGAAGGTCGTGGCGGTTGTGGTGAAGCGGTGGTTGTGGTCGGTGGTTGATGTTGTGGTTGTAATCATGGCGGGTGGTCCAAAATAAAGATAGTAAAAGAAAAACGGCTATCCTGAAGAGTCGCAGCACGCATAAATGACATGTATTCCCACTAGACAACGGGTTTGGGCCTAACTACACATGCACTTACCGAGATACCTCACCTAAGGGACCTGAATGGTGGTTTGCGAATCTGGTAACCACAACAATATATATCTCTCCCCCTCTCCCCCTCTCCCCCTCTCCCCCTCTCCGCCTCTCCGCCTCTCCGCCTCTCCGCCTCTCCGCCTCTCCGCCTCTCCGCCTCTCCGCCTCTCCGCCTCTCCACCTCTCCACCTCTCTCTCTATCCCCCTGCTGGTCGTTGGTGAGTCGTCCTTGGGTGTGGCGTCATGGCGGCTTCGTGTGTGCAGCTGTGAGTACTGTGTTGTCCTTCCTATCCCCATTTCGTTTCCCTCTGTATCACTGTTCGTGTTCGTGGAGTTTTCCCCCCCTGTTTTCCCTTCCTGCTGAGACGAGAGAGAGGGAGAGCACGCACGGTAGGTGCTTTGTGGGTTTTCCTTGAAACCTTCGGTTTCCGGGCCTACTTTTAATCTGCCTTGTTTTCATAGGCCTGCTGTTTATCGGTGATTTAGCTTTTTCCTTATACTCTTTTTTTTTCTCATATTTTCATTCTTTATTTTATTTTACCTTCGCCTGCGAATTCTGCTCGTGACAGGTCTTTGCTTCCTTTGTTTTCAGCTATGGCAAACAGTCGTTTGCAGAATACCGTTTACGAGTCACTCACAAAAATGCGATGATAGTTTAGTCCACCTGACGGAGTTCGGGTCGAGGACGTCGTGACGGGCTTGGGAGAACTCGTTGGTTTCGAAAATGTGTTTTCAGCTTCAAAGATGAACCAACGAGTTGTTTTTCTTTCCGAGGAGCGCT
Source organism: Eptatretus burgeri (assembly GCF_056783735.1). Taxonomy (NCBI): domain Eukaryota; kingdom Metazoa; phylum Chordata; class Myxini; order Myxiniformes; family Myxinidae; genus Eptatretus; species Eptatretus burgeri. The sequence continues at coordinate 42,547,504 of NC_140970.1, read as the reverse complement.
ACGTCGCTCAGGCGGTTGAAACCGGTTTGTCTTTACCACCAGATATTTTCGTCAGCGTTAGTATGTTGGACTCACCGTCGGTGAAAATCACTTTATCAAATTTGCCACCTTTCGTTAAAAGTGAACAGATATTGTCAGTTTTAAAACAGTTTGGCACGGTGGTGTCAAAAATCTCCATGATTCCGTTTCGTTTGCGTTCGGATTCCACAGTCCGCCATATTATGACCTTCCGGCGGCACTGTTACATGGTGGTAAAAAACAACGCTCAATCGCTCAATGCCTCAGCTACGTTGGTCGTTGAAAATCGAAATTACCGAATGTACATTGCAACAGAGACAATGTCGTGTTTCACGTGTGGTGCCTTCGGACATTTAAAAGGTGCTTGCCGAAGTATATATCCGGTGGCACATCTAGACAGTGAGGAACAAGCGCCGATCCTAGTGGCACATCGATATTAGTAATAATAATGGCGCGTCTGCAACGGGAGATCGACCTTCACATTCGAGCGCGGAAACCGATAATTCCCCGGCTGATGACACGGGTTTTATCACCGTGTCCTCCAAGAGGAATTATAAAAGAGGAAGCGGAAGTGAGGACACACAGGTGAGCTGTTCGAAAAAGATAGCGCCGTCGATTGAACGCAATGTTTCTATCTTAGAAACAGAAGCTCCTGCAGCTGGTCCTCTGCTGCAGAACAGGTTCAGTGTGTTCGCTGAAAACGGAGGAGACGTTTCCGTTCATTTTTCTCACGAACAAGGACCGAGCGCAACGCCCCAAGATGTTGAGGTCACCACCCCGGTCACTGACATTAAAATCAAGAACCACGAACCTGCTCTCGTCGCGCGCCCTGCTGAGGACGAAGTGTCTGAGGTGATGGAGGAGGAAGAAGTAACAGCCCCAGAAGGAGAGTGCGAAGCCTCCGATACAAAAAAGGTAATCCCTGTTCCGGTCTTTAAAACTCCCGCTGTGGAAACAGCTTCACCTTTAGCAGAAGACGATTTTCCCGTTGTGAGAGCATCGACTTCAGTGTGTGTGAAAAGAAAAATAAAAACCATTCGGATTACGACTCAGATGGGGCCTCGTTGTTCGCCTCTAGTGCTGGTAGCGAGGTCTGGAATGACCCAGCAATAGTCAAGGAACTGGAGGGTGATGATGATTTATCACCCATGGAAATTCTCCAGTTTCTTCAGGACACTTTTCGAAAGAAAAACGTTAAGATTATAACCTTCTTCCCGAACCTGTCTGGCTTTATAACCTCTTCTAGACGTCTCCTCCTCAAGGCTGAACAACTTGGTGTGACTGAGTCACAAGTATTTCGCCTTAGGAAGTGTGTATTGAAAGCTTGGAAAGAGCTACAAGCACAACCCAACTTCCTTTTACCTGACAAACCCTCCCTACCTACACCATGACCTTCTCGATTGTAACTTTAAATATAAATGGGGGGACGTTCACCCCTGCGCAAAGCTCAGGTAAAGTTGCTTGTCGAGCAAAAACATTTTGATGTTGTTCTTTTGCAAGAGACAAGATGTAGCTCTTCGTGCTCGAGCGAATGGACTCACATCATGAAAGGACAATGGTTCTTTAGTAGCTTGACCTGTCCTAGTGCTGGAGTGGCGATTTATTTAAATCCTTCTTTCTGTCCTGAAAATGTCACTTTCAAGGAGATTATTAAAGGGCATTTAGTTTCAGTTAATTTCCTTTATAATGGTTATAAACACACTTTAATAAATGTATATTCACCGAGTACGAGCACAGAAAGACTAGTTTTCTTTACACAGTTAGAAATGTTCCTCACGCACCTTGTTTTTGATGGTCTTGTTTGTCTGTGTGGGGACTTCAATTGCACATTGTATCCCACCCTTGATCGTAATGGAGAAGAGCCCCACCCACCAAGTACGGCACCCTTAAAGAGGGCTTTGTCCAAATTCTCCCTTATGGATGGATGGAGACTCCAGAACCCATCTGCACGACAATACACGTGGTGCCGATGTGCAAATGGCCGGCTATCTCTTGCAAGGATAGACAGATTTTACATCAATAATGACTTTAAATGTCATCGACCATGTTGACATCACCCCAAGTGGCTTTTCGGACCATCACATGGTTGTTCTTCATATACTTTCCCCGGTTCGAAATCGTGACGCTGCCCATTGGACCTTCAATGCGAGTCTTCTGCAAGATGACGCTTTTCCTGTCGCCTTCCGAGCCTTTTGGGAAGTTTTACGACTGCGGAATCCTTCCTACTCCTGCCTCGCACAATGGTGGGACAATGCGAAAACCCATATCAGGACCTTTTGCCAGCAATATAGCTCCTTTTGTACCAAGAATGAATCTGCGCTGCAATCTCTAATTGCTAAAGAAATATTGTCTCTTCAGTCAAGCCTTCAAACTCCCAGTGCTGAAAGGAATAGTTCTCTTCTAACAATGAAGAAAGCCCTCCTCGCTCAACTCTGTACAAAACAAGCCAGAGGGGCTCTAATAAGGCTGCGAATGGAGAACTACAGCTTTATCGATACTCCTTCCAAGTTTTTTTTTGCATTAGAAGTGCAAAAAATGAGAAACCATCAAATAACTTCGCTGCGGGCACCAGGAGGCCGAGCAACACACGATCCAAAAGACATTAGGAGCTTGACCAAACAATACTTCTCTGACTTGTATTGTGCCAGAAACACTAAGGAAGACATGATTCATTCCTTAACTACCTCTTTGCCCACCTTGTCTGAATCTGCATGTCAAAAACTTGACAAGGAAGTGACTCTTGATGAACTTTCTATTGATTTGCAAACTTTGCCCACAGGTATAGCTTCTGGACTTGATGGAATCCCTGCAGAGTTTCACAAAGCCTTCTGGGATTTGTTGGGACCTGAGCTGCTTGACCTCCTGGTTGATAGCCTACGGTCAGGCTTGTTACCACTTAGCTGTTGCAGGCCCACACTCGCTCTCATACCTAAGAAAGGAGACCTCCAGCAACTTAAAAATTGGCATCCCATTTCGCTCCTCTGCACGGACTACAAGATTTTCTCGAAAGTTCTTGCCAACTGCCTCAAACCTTTGATTGAGGAGATTTGACACCCCGATCAATCTTATTGCATTCCTAAAAGGGCAATACACGATAGTATTTTTATTGTCCGTGACATGATCGATATTTGTATTGCTGAACATAGAAATGTTGGTCTGGTGTTTTTAGACCAAGAAAAAGCTTTCGACACGATTGATCATTCTTCTCTCTTTGCTGTTTTACGGGGGTTTGGTTTTAAGGAAAATTTTACTTGCTATATAAAACTATTGTATAATAATTTTAGTGTGCTTAAAGTAAATAACATCTTAAGTCAGCCTTTCCCTGTTACCAGAGGTATCTGTCAAGTGTGCCCCCTGTCTGGCCTTTTATACTCCCTATCAATTGAACCTTTACTACATCGTTTACGCACGCGGCTTCAAGGGTTTTATCCTCTGCCGTTAGAAAATCCCGTAAAAACCATTGCTTATGCGGATGATCTCTGTGCAATTGTGCGCTCAGATGACGATGTTCGTGCTTTGGTTGAGTCTGTCAAGGAATTTAGCCTGGCTAGCTCGACTAAAGTTAATATGGAATAGAGCAAAGCTTTTTATTTAGGTCCACAGAGTGAGACTCCCCCTCCAACCCTGCCAGGGCAGCTTGAATGGACCAATGAAGGAATTCACTACCTCGGTGTCTTTCTTGGAATTCCAGTTTTTATTTAAAAAACTGGGAATCGCTGATTACCAAAACTGAGCAGCGGTTAACAAAATGGAGGGGACTATTGAAGCATCTTTCCTACCGGGGTCGTACTCTAGTCATTAATAATCTTGCGGCATCAATGCTATGGCATGTTTTTAAGGCACTGCAGGCTCCAGCTTTTATCCTAAGAAAACTTCAAAGTCTTTTTGTGAACTTTTTCTGGGGGGGAAAGCACTGGCTCTGGTCAGGAATACTAAGCCTACCGACTACAGAGGGTGGACAGGGGCTAATAGAGGTAACGAGCAAAGTGATGGCTTTCCGCCTCCTCTCAGCACGAAGGCTTCTATACTCCGACGTCCCATGGAAAGCCTTTGCCCATTGCTTGCTTAAGTAAGCTGGGAAACTTGGCTATGGTGACGAGCTCTTTCTTCTCAACACGAAGCACGTGGATATGACATCGGTCCCCCTTTTTTACTGAAGCATGCTGGAAGCATGGCAGGCGTTTTCTTTTTGCCGTGATACCAGTGCTTACTCCCTTCAGATGTTTTTAAAGGAACCAATATTTTAAAATCCTTTTTTTAATGGGGTCTGTTGTGACAGATCTTTTATGCAAAAGTTTATTGATGTCGGAGTTACCAGAGTTGAACACCTCAGGAACCCCCTTGTACAGAGATGGAAGCCAGCTGCTGACATTGCCGTGGCCAGCAGTGTGAGGTCCATCAGAGTTATTGGCAGAATTTTCTCTGTGATCCTACGGACCTTTAAGCAAACCGGGTGAAAATGGGACCCAGACATTGAAGATGCCCTCCATCTTTCCCAATGTCCTTTCCAAAATCTGTTAATTTTATTTCAAAGTTTTATGCCCTTTAACCGGATGGAGAAATCCTCAGTGTACAATCTATGTGTTCTCACCCTTTTTCCTGACAAACCTGCAAAGCTACAAGCTCATTGGCGAGCGCTGCTTCAAGCTAACCGTTCCACTACAATAAAATGGCAGGTGATGTACAGAGAACCTATTGTCAAGTGCTCGGGCGAGCTGCAGTGGCAGCTGGCGCACAGCATCCTGCCTTGCAACGTCCTGTCCCACCATATATGTCCTGAAAACTCGGAATTGTGCCCCTTTTGCGACACCCTGGAGACCATTTTTCACATTTTCGTTAAATGTTCAAGGTTGGCCTCACTTTTTGGAATCATGTCATGTGTGATCTGGGGGCTCGGTTTGTCTTTTACACATTGTGTTTTTAAAATTTGGTTTTAATGTCTTGTATCAATGTAAAAATGAATGTCTTTTAGCAAACTTTTTGTGTTCTGAAGCAAAACTTGCCATTTATTTATCGAGGAAGCGAAAATTGCAGAACACTGATGTTTTAGCTGATGGTGTTTGAAACTCAAGATCCTGCTTTATTTAAAAACCAGTGGTGTGTGAAACGATCCTTATGGAGCATGGTTGGTGGTGCTCCAAGAATCAATTTATAAATTTAATATTACCTCTTTGTTACCCCTTCCTTTCCTGGTTATTTATTTTGATGCTTGCACTAACGTACTTCACCATGTGAAACTTGAATTTTCTCATAACAAAGGGGAGAACTCTCTCTCTGTCTGTCTCTCTGTCTCTCTGTCTGTCTGTCTGTCTGTCTCTCTGTCTGTCTGTCTGTCTCTCTGTCTGTCTGTCTGTCTCTCTGTCTGTCTGTCTGTCTGTCTCTCTCTCTCTCTCTCTCTCTCTCTCTCTCTCTCTCTCTCTCTCTCTCTCTCTGTCTCTCTCTCTCTCTCTCTCTCTCTCTCTCTCTCTCTCTCTCTCTCTCTCTCTCTCTATCTTTCGTGCTTCTTTAGTACAGGACACTCTCACCTTTAGTACAGGATATTTACTTTTTTGTTTCTTAACCAACCCAGTGTAGCTTTGGGTCATTGTCATGCGGAAAGGTGACCTTCCGTCCCAATTTCAGCTTTCTTGCAGAGGGCAGCAGGTTTTTCTCTTGAATTTTTCTGCATTTTGTTCCATGCATTTTTCCCTTTGATTGTGACAAGTGCCCCAGTCTCTTCTGATGGGAAACATTCCCATAACATGATGCTGCCACCACCATGCTTCATAGTCAGGATGGTGTTCTTTGGGTGATGGACTGTGTTGGGTTTGCACCAAACGTAATGTTTTGCATTTAGTCCAAAAAGTTCCATCTTGGTTTCCTCAGACCACAAAACTTTTTGCCACATGGCTTCAGAATCTCCATAGTGTTTTTTTTGCATACCTCAAATGGGATTCAAGGTGGGCTTTTTTGAGTAACGGCTTCCTTTTTTGCCACCCGACCGTACTTTTGGAGTGCTTGGGTTGTTGTTGTCGCATGCATACAGTGACCAGTCTTTGCCATAAAGACTGAAGCTCTTTGAAAGTTGCCATTGGCCTCTTGGTGGCCTCTCTGATCAGCCTCTTCCTTTCTTGGTCCTCCAATTTGGAACAACAGTCTGATATAGCCAGGGTCTTGATGGGACCATACACCTTCCACTTCATATTGATTGTTTTAACTGTGCTCTTCAGGAACAGCTGATTTTATTCTGAAAAAATCAGTATCACTACAATCTAACACAGATGGAGGCCATTTAACTTGGTGTGTGATTTTGGAGGTGAATGGTTACACCTGAGCTAATTTACAATTACTATTATATGGGGGTGGACACTTATCCAACCATGAAATTCTAGTTTTGTATTTTTAATTCATTTTTTGAAATTTGTATAATTTGTTTTGCACTTGGAAGTTCTGGGTTAAGATGTTTAAATAAAGGTGGAAAAGGTCTGATTTAATACAATTTCATTTCAGGCTATAAGGCAGCAAAAGGTGAAAATTTTGAAAGGGAGTGTAGACTTTCTATCGGCACTGCCAGGGTATTGCATCCATGAGTACGCCTTCTCTCGGATGGGACATTAAGCTGACTGGTCTCCCTGTTCGCATTCGCTAGTAGACGGTATTTGTCTTGAAAAAAAATAGAGTAAGCAAATATGTGCCTTCCCTGGCCAAATAGTGCATTGCTGGCCTGATATACTGGGGCCATAGACACGTCTCCAGAAATGATACAAACCAGCAGCCTGGTGCTGTCCACTCGTGAATAAATGAACGTTTTGTTTTGCTGTTTAAAATGATGGTGTCCGGACATATTTTCGAGCTTGATAATATATGTAATACCAGAGTGCAAATATTGTACAGTACTACATTATTTGTACTGTGAATGCACTAAGACTGTGCAAACAATTCTTTGGTTTGTACTGTTGTTTGGGTTTCCATCTGAACACAGACACATGAAGCCGTGTAGTGACCGTAGCTTTAAATCCCATATATAATGTTGATTCGTCCATAATCATTAAAGCCCTTGTATTTAATTCATGTAAAAGTACATTATTTGTGTTTTGTTCTTGATCAGATACTTTTTTCTGTAGATTGGGTGTGCCCAAAAACCAAATGTTTTTTTTTTTTAAACCCACCTCCCCCCATCATTATGTATGCTACTAGAAGTGTTATAAAAATCTTTCCACTCACCTTTGCCCCCTAAAATAATTTCTTTTTTTGTTTTGTATTTTCCTGTTTCTTTCCATTCCTGGGGCATGTTGCGTTAGCTTGGAACTTGGCAGGCAGAGCAAGCGATTAAGAGAGGTTCTTAACGAGTGGAAAGGGAGCTGCTTGTAAAGAGAACACCCCCGTATGTTCGCAAAGATGGCCACCATCGTCAAATTCCAAACGACTGGTGACTACATCTTCATTTTTCTTTCACATAGGGCAATATTGAAACGTGCATTTCACATTTTTATTGTTACTTCTACTTTTCATCCTAATTCTTTAAATTTTTAAAATATACAGACATGAAAAACCCCTCCACCCCTTCCCGGAAATTCACATTGGTTGGTCCCGAGATAAGCTTGGTGGAGGCTCCGGGTCCCGGCCCCTTCTAACTCCCCATTTTCTGTATTTCACTTTCTTTTACTCTTCCCAGTACTCTCTGTTGCCGCTGCTAACACAATAAATTCGTTTGGGGAAGTTGTCACAAGAGAATTCAGTAAAACTGCAAATGACGGACAGCATTTGTTTGTTTGAGTACCAGTCACGATAGCACTGTTTACACTGAAAACTGTCATGTTGCTAAGCAGGGCCGAGCGCTCTGTTCCATTGGAGTGCTAGCTTGAGCGCATTGAATCAAGCAAGCCGCTTGCTAACGAAACATGTCCCTGATCTCCTATGCAGCTGAGCTCTTCCCCATTCACACTGACAACCCAATGGCATTTCGGGTGTTTGCACATTGGTCAAAGGTATACGTCTTTATGGTGGACAAAGCTCACGATTTTCCCCAAAATGTTAAATAATATAGAGTAAATAGGGAGTTCCAGAAACACCTTACCCTGCACAGTGTTCAGGTATATAATTCAATTGAAATAAAATTAAGATTTTGAAAGTCAGACAAAAAAATTTCCAAAACTTTACCGCCGTTGATGGGACGTTAAAGAGGACCCAAACACAATTCTTTTTTTTTTTTTCCTGAAAACCAGTGAGAATCATAAATCACGGACATAATAAATAATGCAGGACTATACTCTTGACAGAGTCCCATGGAGTTCACAAGTCAAGAAGCGTTCCGAAGCTTGAACCATCCCTGGACAGATTGACACTCCATCGCAGGAGACTCGACTGAAGGTAATTGTTGTGGGAATTTGGAATGTGTTCATGTTCAATGAAGACACTGTGGGAACTTCACCACCAACGATCAGTGCTGTCAAACTGGTCCTCCAGCTTAATAACAATCCAATGGACGACATACGCATTGATCCTTCACCCTGCATGCAAAACACTCGGGGAATAGTTTATAGCTGAGTTGAAATGCAAACCAAGGTTAGACTTCTCAAAAGTGAGTGCACATACAGGGTGTTCCAAAAACACCTGGACAGCTTTAGTTGTTAATATATTTAGTACCACAAATGAAAGAATGATACCCTTTGTTTTGTGTGATACAGAAACTCAAAGAGTTTCTATTTTTAGGTCGGTGGTTTATTGTAAAACAGATGACTCCACAGGAGAAAGCTGTGTGTCGAATGGTTCATCAAGACGAGATCCAACACAGATGTTCAGTGTAATTTCCGTACAATGTATGGAAGGAATCTGCCATCATGGACCAGTATCAGACTGTAAGTTGTCAGAAATAGAAAAGTACCAGTGGACCAAGCACAAATGCAGCAGACGTTGAACGAGTGGGTGGATTATTTCACCAAAGTTCCAGAATTTTTGTGCATACAGACAATCAATTTGATGTTCCTCCAGAGAACTGGCACTACCAACCACCACTCTACATGGGATTTTGCATAAAAGACTGAAGATTTTTGCCTATAAGGTGCAGATTCTGCAGGAACTCAAACCAAATGATGGACCCAAACACAAGGTGTTTGCCTTGGAAATGCTCAGTCGCATAAAGGATGACAAAGATTACTTGGAAAAGGTCATGCTCACAGACAAAGCTTGCTTTTATGTATTGGGGAAGGTCAACTGGCACAATATGAGGATCTGGGGCTCTGAAAACCCTCGCGTGGTCATTGAACACATACGTGACAATCCAAAGGTCAATGTGCGGCGTTGCCTTCTCCATGATGGCTTGGTGGGTCCATTTTTCTTTGCAGAGGATACAGTGACCTCAACAATTTGCATGAACATGTTGGAAGGATTCGCCTTCCCACAGATTTACGACCTGAAACCCATTATCATTTTTCAACAGGATGGCACTCCCCTCATTGGGCCTGTCGAGCCATCCTGAATGAAAAAATTTCCAGGTCACTGGATTGGCCGAGACTGACCAACCGCCTGATCACCAGACATAACCCCCCTTGGTTTTTTTTCTGTGGGGGTTTGTCAAAGATGTTGTCAACACCAAGGTCTACAAAACCTGCAGGATCTTCATTCTCAGATCACAGCTACACACTGCACACTGCACTACATGCACACTGGTGGACAAAAACATGCCGAGCCAAACATGGCAAGAACTCGTGTACCATCTTGATGTCCTGCATGCGACAAACGGCCTTCACATTGAAGTGTATTAATGGTGTGCACAAAACCATTTCTGTATCATGTACACCAAAGGGTATCGTTGTATCATTTGTGCTTCTAAATATGGTAACAACCAAAGTTTTCTATGTCTTTTTGAAACACCCTGCACTATACAATGAAACACCCTGCACTATTACAAGCACCGAGGATGCATCGACTCGGCATATTTGTGCAAAATCCAAAATTATTTGTCGTTTGAGTGAAATCGTACCGCTGTAGAACCCAGAGACAGTACGGAAATGTCGGTCCACTTCCTGATGTGACATCATGGCTAATCTGAATAAGGAGAAGATTGAGGGTTTTAATTTGCAAATTCACCGACTTTATAATTCAGAAATCAGAAAGACACATCATATCTATTTTGTGGGGTATCAAGGGATAGATTAGCGTTCATGTGGTCTCAGCATATGGGTTCCCCTTTCAGCTGACCTGATGGGATGTGAAGTGTTATGCACCACCTTATTTAACATGTTCAAGTACTGTAAAACTTGAGGTGTTTGGAAGCTGTAATAATAGTGGGGCAACTTAGCATAACAATTGTGCATTTTGTGGGGAAAGCACCAAATTTGGCACACCTATCATATTATTTTTGATAGTGGCCTATCATATTATGAACAGATTTGGATATTGAGCCATCTCAAATTTTTTGATGGCAGTGGAAAATGGCTGCCACAGCCATCAGCGGCTGAATTTGAGATGGCCCAATATCCAAATCTGTTCATAATATGATAGGCTACTAGTGTGCCAAATTTGGTGCTTTCCTCTCAAAATGCACAATTGTTCTGCTATATTTAGCTAAGTTGCCCCACTAGAAGGCGATTTTTGTTTTTCAGTGTTCAAGTATATAATGGAATTGAAATCAAATATAGATTTTAAAGGTCATATAAAAAAAAATTAATTCCTGAAATTTACTGCCCTTGGTGCAGTGTCTATGATACACCATGGTATTTAACATGTTACATTGGTTATTCGTGTCTGTTGTTTGGGTCCTTTATAACATCCTTAAAAACAGTAAATTTCCCATTTGGAACACTTTTCAGTTTTGTTTGAGAGGCTGACATTAAATGAAAAATCACTCATAGAGTGACACTTGGTGAAACGGAACAGCACTCGGTGGAGCACATACCTCTGCCAGGCTGAACAGTTTACATCTTGTGTCCCACTAATAGGTTGGATCTGAATCCTGACCTTAACCAGAATCGAATCGGCTTGTTCTTGTCACCTAACCAACTAATCCACCTTGTTTTGTCACAACTCAACCACAACTTTTTGAGATCTCATTCCAAACATAGTTTTTGGCCCCATCTCTCAATGGTGAAGAATCTGTTAAAATTTTAATAATTCTCATATCCAGATCTGGATTCAGATTTTCACCAAAATTGAACCAACTCTTCCTAGTGGCATTCCCAACCTGTCCACCAAGCTTCGGCAGAATCCATCCATAACCTTTTGAGATATTGGGCTATATATTGTTTTTGGCCCGATCTCTCAATGGTAAAGAATCACTGAAAAAAATTATTGGATCCGGATACGGATTCGGATCTTCACCACAATTACGCATTGCTGTCCTTGGTTGGTCACCTCGACTGCATACACAAAAAAAATTCAGAATGATTGCTTGAAAACCGTGAACAAAAATCGTGTGACAGACAAACAGACATACAGATAGTTGAAAAATCACTCATGGAGTAACACTTGGCGAAACGGAACAGCACTTGGTCGAGCGCATATCTCCGCCAGGCTGAACAGTTTACATGTTGTATCCCACTGATAGGTCGGATCTGAATTCGGGCCTTACCCAAAGCCGAATCGGCTTGTTCTCGTCACCTAACCAACTCAGCCACCTCATTTTGTCATCACTCATCCACAACTTTTTGGGAAATCATCCACAAAGTTTCTGTGGAACACATCCATAACCTTTTGAGATATCATTTTTTGGCCCCGTCTCTCAATGGTGAAGAATCACTTGAAAAATTCTCGAATCCGGATTCGGATATTCACGAATATCGAATTAATTAGTCCTTGTCACACACCCAACATGTCCACAAACTTTCATCTGAATCCGTCCATAACTTTTTGAGATATTGTGCTTGCTATACATCGTTTTTGGCCCTTTCTCTCAATGGTTAAGAATCACTGAGATCCGGATCTGGATTGGAATTTTCACCAAAATCAAGCGCTACTGTCCTTAACCGGTCACCTCCGTACACAGAAACTTTCAGAACGAGTGCTTGAAAACAGTGGCCAAAAATCGTGTGACGGACAGACAGACAAATGCTACAGACCAACATACTTGGTGAAAAAAAATTTTCGTCAAGTAAAAAGGTATCTAAATAAGCTCTGCAGAGGGGTGTGTTCAGTTACCAAGTTTTTTTGTGGAGTGCTCATCAAGTGGCTTGAGGAACTCCATTCGAAACTGTTGATCAGGAATGGCTAGCTTGACAAGGGCTAGCTCGATGCTTGGTAACTGATTCATGTTCCGATTTGTGTTCAAAGTATAACATTCAATTTAAATAAACTTCTCGATCATAAACTGATATTTGTAAATGGACGGATGGAGAGAAAGAGACAGAAGTGAACCTATTGTCTAACGACGCACTTTGCACTTCGCATGCGCAGGGAAATGAGCACTGCAAGGCATTCTGCTCAATACTTTCATGGCCAATCTTCTCCATCACACACATCACTTCCCGTTCATCATGCATTCATTAGTATTCAGATAATTGAACAGTGCCATCTATGTTAACTATCTCCCAATACCACATTTCACCTTTTTCGTGAAAAAAAGAGAAAGAATTGCTGTGGAATAGCATCACAATAAGTGGTAACGAGAGAGCTCATATAACATGATACCCCACGTGGTGTTCAGGTATATACAGAAGGGCCTTGCTGTTCGCGGTGGTTACATTCTTGAAAATCCCCTTGAACCACAAATCCGCAACCTTAGGGGGGTAATGGGGAAGAATAGAGTTAGCGACTTCAACTTTAAAATTTGTCCAAACTTTTCCCTTAATTAACATATTTGTGCATTATTTTTGTGCAATTTATTTTCATGAATAAAAGGGTTATTAAGAACAAAATAAAGTTCATTTCTTAACTTATTATTATTTCATATGCAGCCTGTGCCTGCTAGTTGCATCATTGTTGGGAGCACAGCTGTGCGGCTGATGCAATGCCCCCTGTTTCCAACAAGCGAGTACTCATTTTGCCAACTTCAGAAGGATGACGGGCTGAGTCAACCCACCTGGTGTTATGTCATGATGTGACAGGGCTCAAAATCAAGACCCCAACATCTTAAGCCAGCTACATTAACCATTATATTAAGCCAACACTCAGCTCATTTTCTCCGTATCCATCCATTCATTGGGACAAACTCTGTGCAGAGCGTTGGTGCTGCCCACGCAGTCTCCTTGGTGATTGGGCACAATCTTGGATGGGTCGCCACTCCGACACAGGATACCAGCAAGCTGGCACTCATTTTGCCGACCTCAGAAGGATGACAGACAGAGTCAACCCCACCTGGTATTAATTCAACAGCCAAGCAAGATTTGAACTCAGGATCCTAGGATTCCAAGTCCACCACCCGAACCATTAAGCAAACACCAGGCATATTCTCCCGCATGAAGAACATAAAATAAGGTTTATTTTCTCGAGTTATTAAGATCATGAAATTTACTTTTAATAATAATGATGATAAACTTCATCCACTAATATGATGGCAATGTTGATGATTGCTACCATAAAGACGATAATCGAAACATACCCATAATGGTGGCATCTTCTTCACCTCAAAATACTTGCACGTCCTCGAATGCCATATCTACTGTATATACTGTCAGACCCAACTTTTTGCAGAGGGATACGTTCCTGGGGAATGCCATGAATGGCGATAGTGGGGCATTGTTTCAATGGAAAAAAGTGGGATAGGTTCCCGGCTGTTAGTGACCCGCGAAAAATACCGCGAATGGCGAAGCTGTGAATGTTAACACCTTAAATCGTTTCAATGGGAAAAAGTGGGATAGCTTCCCGGAAGTTCCTGATTCATGAAAAATGCTGTGAATGGTGAAGCCACGAGTGGCGAAGTACCGTAGCACAACCACAGAGGTTGCTTCACACACCACAGGGCCGAGCTGCTTCTTCGCCTCCAAACCCTCTCCATGCCTCGTCATGTAGACGGTCTCTTTCTGGGGCAGAGCGACATCCACACTGACATGATGTCCTTCCAGACCATGAATCACCTCACCAAACATGTCCCTGTACAATTTCCCACCATTGCTATCCCAAGCCAACCCACCATTCCACTTTTTATCTGTGTCCACATTGGTGCCCCTAAATTTCCATTGTTTTCATTCATTTCTCCCCCCCCCCCTCATGTCTCTCATTTCTTCCCTTAAATAATTTGATTTTCTTGCATTTTGGTTTCTAGTTTATTGATTTCTCCCTTCATGTCCACTTTATTTTAATTCAATTTTACATTCATTTCATCAATTTTGTTCATTTTTGCATTCATTTGTGCCGTCATTCGTTTATAAACAAGCCCTGTAAGTCCGACGTGCCAGCCTCATAGCCGGACCACTCAGATTCCCATGCGATCTCTTAACTTTTGGATGCCCAATCACACTTTTTGTGCACAAATTTGAGATTAACATTCCATTGCGGGAATTAAATGGATTCATGTCCCAATCCTGAGCACAAGTCATGTTGAAGGCTCACAAAATGCGATATGCCTCAATGCCCCACACTTCTTAGGCCCGAATACCTGGCATTGATCCCGCGAACAGCCAAAAGGTAGGAAGCTAAACTGTTTTCAAATACAAATTACCCTGCGCTGAGATTCACCTTATGATTCGCCAACGTTATTCCCAATTAAGCCGAATTCGATGGCGGAACATGTGCACGAGGCGAAAGACGGGGAAACGTCTCTTACCTTTGTAATAGTGGGGCAACTTAGCATAACAATTGTGCATTTTGTGAGGAAAGCACCAAATTTGGCACACTAGTCGCCTATCATATGAACAGATTTGGATATTGGGCCATCTCAAATTCAGCCGCTGATGGCTGTGGCAGCCATTTTCCACTGCCATCAAAAAATTTGAGATGGCCTAATATCCAAATCTGTTCATAATATTGTTGTGGTTACCAAATTCGCAAACCACCATTCAGGTCCCTTCGGTGAGATATCTCGGTAAGTATATGTGTAGTTAGGCCCAAACCCGTTGTCTAGTGGGAATACATGGCATTTATGCGTGCTGCGACTCTTCAGGATAGCCGTTTTTCTTTTACTATCTTTATTTTGGACCAAACGCCATTGTTACCACCACCAACCACAACATCAACCACCCACCGCGGCGCCGCTTCACGTCACACCCCGCAACCGTCGCATCGCCACCGTTCTTGCGCCGCTTGTGGGTACCGGTGTTGGACTCGTGCAGGGCGCGCGCCGAACAGCGTGTACAAAACCACGGATTTTCCACTTCAAAACCGGATCAAAAACGACACACGCCCACCTTTGTGCCGTCCAATCGGTGAGCGAGGGGCGATTTGGCCCCGCCTCCAGGGCGTTGGAGGGCGGTCGCTATATGCAAATTTATGGATCAAAATGCATTCACGCCCACTTTTTCTCGGGCCAATGGGGAGCGAGGTGAAAGGTCGAAGGCAGGGGGTCAAAGATGAGAGAGCGAAGCCACGGGGCTTATATAAGCGACCGCGTTCGTCAGTCAAGTTAATAGGGAGTTAAGACTTCGCAGTCGGTGGAGTTGGGAAGAAGAAGCAAGAAGGAGTTGGTCGTCGTCGTGTGCGTTGGAGTCGGAGCGAAGGGGACGGAGCTGTGGAGAGGCGGCGAGGGCAGACGAGGGGGTGCTCGCGTCGTGCCGGGAGCTGCACACCAGGGAGGCCGACGGCGCGACCTGGCCGAGGTGGAGACGCTCGTCGCGGGACTCGAGGCAGAGTAGAAATCCTCCCTTCCCCGAGCATCAGCAACCCCCTCCTGTTTCCCCCCGCGCTGAGATAGTGCGACCAAGGGGCCCCTTTCCCACCCCCTACCAGACACTGTCCGCGAGGCCCGCGGAGTTGAGGCACCATCGCCGCTCCGCGTCTCATCACCAGACGGGTAGGCCCGACCCGGTCTCGGCCTCAGGCCCGCCTCATCCTTGAGGGTTCTCTTTTCTTTTGTTTTTGGGAATGTGTGTTGTCGGCGCCGTCTGTGAAGTAAAATTGTATAAGTGTTGCCGTGTGCTCGCGTAATCGGTATTAGATCTGCATTGTCGCATTTGCTTTTTGTGTAAAATTGCATTGTGTTTCTTTCCTTTTCTATGTGCTTTTGGTGGAATTGAATATGTGTGCTTTCCGTCCATCGCGAATAAATGTGCTTTGTGTTGAACTGTTTCCCGCTTCGCTTCGTCATTTCTTTCATTGAATCCTCATCTTGCTTCACGTAAAGGGTTGGTAGTGGGCTGAATACGCCCGATAATTAATCGAACCGTCGAGGCCGACGATAACACCGCTCGGTTATCCCGATAGTACGGAACGGGTCGCTTAAGTGGCCCGTGTCCGAAGTCGACCTGCGGCGAGGTGCGATCGCCCGGTCTACCCTCCGTGTGGGTACTTAGGTAGGTCGAATTTGGCGAGCAACCCTATCCCACACGGGGGCTGATTGGCTCGATCGCGGTGAGACCGAAAGGTCCACCCGTGACTGGTTCCCGGCGTTAGTCCGAGAGGGTCACGACTGGATTGTCCGTCCGTTGGGCGACGTGCCGCGATTCGAGTTACGTGGCCGTCAGCACGCCGGCGGGCGCGAATCCGCAACACTGGTGTCAGGTCGTGCGATACAAATCCATCGCCCTCCTCGCGGCACTGGTATCGGAGAACAGGAAAACGGGCTCTCCTGTCTCCAGCTAAATTCACGGGAATCGGTCCAGGGGTGAGAGAAGCGACCCCCGATTCCCTCCAAATTACGAGCGAGCTAAATTAACCCTTCACGAGAAGCAAGATGGCGTCTCAAGGCGAGCGGGAGCCGGGGGTATTAGAAATGGATGTAGAATGCGTGGGATCCATGGCCCAGGATGGAATGCCCGTGCAGGAACACGAACTCGCCCAACTGAACCCAGAGCCCGAAATGGGTGCGGCAGTGGCCGCGGTGTATGACACCTCCCCCCCCCTCTCCACCAAAACCCTTGCCGAAACGGCTCAGCTGAGTGCATCCGACATGGCCCAGCTATGCGCCATGCTGGCGGCAATGACAGCAAGGATGGATGCAAATACAAATGAAATGAAAAACGAAATGAAAGGCATGAACGAAAAGATGGATGCGAATACAGAAAAGATGGATGCGAATACACAAAAGATGGATGCGAATACACAACAAATGAACGAAAAGATGGATACAAACGCAAATGAATTTATAAACGAAATGAAAAGCATGGGCAAGCAAATGAAAAAAGAAATGAAAGAGCTGCGGGGTGAGACGCAGAACATGGGCCGATGCCTGCAGGCGGGCATGAAGGCCGTGACCAGGGAGCTGGGAATGGCGACTCCACGTGTGGGAGCAAACGAGCTGGAAGGGGGTGCAACGGCTGACAGGCCCGCGGTGGAGGCGGGTAAAAAAATAATTCGGGGGGCGTGTTGGGCGAGGGTCGTGACAGAAGAATCGACGGTGACCAAAAGGGAAAAATTAAATGGGGAGACCAAAACGTGTGAGACGAGACACGAGGTGACGACAACGGAAATAATAGTTGAGACAAGGGAGGTAAAGGGTGAAGAGTTGGCAGAGACACGGGAGACAGAAAAAATAGAGGGAAGACTGCACGATGAGGACGGGGTAAGTGACGCGCACACACACACGGAGGTAGTGGAGGATAATGGGGGTGAGCTGGCGGACTGGGTGGAGGCCCGGTGCGAGCAGCTGGATGACCTCCTCCAGGAATGAGGGGAGGGAGTCTGCCCCCTTGAGGTGAGTCACGACCAGGTGAGTTCGGTCGTGCTTTGCGAGGTTGAGGGGACGGGTGCTGTGGACGGGTGCACGGAGAGCTTGGGGGGTATAGAGGCCCCGGAGACCCTTGTGGGGACACGAATCCCCAGTGTGGTTGTCCCTGTGTGTGTGGTGCAAGGTGTGAGTGCGTCCCCGTGTGTGGAAGCGACCCCGTGTATGAGTGGTGTGGTGGCGATTGTGCCGGAGTACGTGCTTCCCAGCACGCCGCGGATGAGTGCCCCCGCGTGTGTGGATGAGGCACCGCGGATGAGTGCCCCCGCGTGTGTGGGTAAGGCACCGTGTGTGAGTGAGGCCGTGTGTGTGGATAAAACGGCCAGTGTGAGTGAAGCACCGCGGGTGAGTGCCCCCGCGTGTGTGAGTGAGGCACCGCGGGTGAGTGCCCCCGCGCGAGTGAATGGAGCACCACGTGTGAGTGGTATGGGTTATGCAAGGGAGACCGTGTGTGTGAGAGAGCGGTATGTGAGGGAGATGTCGGTTGGCATGCGAGAGCACGCAGCCGCGTCTCCCGGTGTGAATGTGATGGAATGGACTGTGAGTGTCGTAACACGCAGGTGTGCGTGGGTCGAATGGCGACGACGACGACAGAGGAAAGAAAGCCGAGTAGCGGCTGTAGTTGTTTCGGGGACCGTGCCGGGTTCACCCAGCAGTGAGCACGAGGTCCGTGCTGTGCAACGCACGAGACCACCACGTGCTCGCTTGCGAGAGTGAAGCCCCGGTCCGGAAACGCCAGCGGTGGATTTGCCGATCCCGCGGACGGACAAAGTTTAGGCAGGATTATGGATTTGGACCGGACGGGTTCTCCACGCGATCGTGTGTGTTAAGCTCCAACGGGCAAAGCACATGTGTTCGCGTGGGGAACCCCTCGAGACGTGGGGCTTGTGTTTTTTTTTATGCGCACGGTGACGTCATGGCTGCACGTGTGGTTGGAATCCGGCAGGAGGGGTATCCCGGCCGGATGGTACCGTCCAAGGAGGGACGAGGAACACGTGCAGCTGCATGACGTCACGGGCAGGTGCAAAGTGCGCGAGCTCTGAGTTGCCGCGCAGGTGCTGCGCATGAAAAAAAACAAAAAAAACAGCAAGCCTCACTTTCGGGTGCACAGGATTCCTGGGCAAGGAGGGAAGACCCCCTTACCCTGGGCACAGGATGAAAACTAGTTAGGGGGAAGGGTTGGCTTAGCTAGACCGACTTCATGGGGCAGGGGTAAGTCCTCATGGAGTCCGTGGAATGGATTAGTTAGAGGGATTGTAGCCAGATTTAGGTTGGGAAATTGATTAATGGAATTATTTGGAGACCGTGACAGACTTGTGAATGTGTAGTGGGGACGTAGCTTAGCTACGTAGTGTTAAAAGGAACGTGCTGTAGTTTAAGGGACGACGTGGGAGCACGAGTTAGTTCGGGGATGTAGTTAGGAGATTGGCAGAGTTCAGCGGTGAGTGTGTTGAAGAGTTGGTGAGTGAAGTGGAAGCATGTGCTTGGTGAGTGAGTGAGGCCAGCGGGTCTGTGTGAGTGGAGCGAATGGGGAATGCATGGTGCGATGAGTGATTGGGGGGAGGAGTGACTCCCGCCCAAGGGACCCCGGGGTCAGTGTAGAGTGAGTTCGGGGGTCAGTCAAATTGAAAAATGGAAGTCGTTTTGCTGTTGGTGTGAATGTAGGCTCGAAACCCGTTTGGAGGGGTGCAGGAGCCCTGTTGACGGGCTTGGGAGCGTGGCTGCGAAAGGTGAGTATCGCTGAGTGGGTACCCCGGGCACCAGGCTAGTCGGCCGCGGTAGGCCATGGGCCCATGGGGGGCCGGGATAGCGTAGTGGGCACGGGTGCGCCTGCTTGGTGCGGGGGCCCGGGGCGCCATTAGCCGCGTGGGCAGTGTTGTGGGCATGGGTGACCCTCGGAAAGGGGCCTGGGAAGCCAGCCTGCCACGTGTGCGTTTCAGGGGAGGTGCCATGGGGGGCACTCCCCGGTGTTAGGGAGCTGGTAGGCTCGGAGGCGGTGTAGTGCCCGGGGGTGCCATAGCTGGAGATTCGGCAGAGGGTCGTGCCTGCCAAGGGGAGCCGCGTGTCCCAGCCATGAGACCGTGTGAGGGCACGGAGAGAAAATTGGGGGGCGAGGCCCGAAATTGTAAGGACACCAACACAGGCGACGGGAATCTGGGTTGTTAGAACCAATAGTTTAAGCGAGAGGCGCTTGTTGAAAGCCCCGGGGTAGTTTAACAGTTAAATGGTTAGGGTAGATTAGGAGATGTACCCCTCCGCACCATCCATCCCCTCGCTGTCGTTGTGGGCCGCTGGACCCACTTGGTGTTAAGATCGCCGAACTCTGGGGAGGCCATTCTGAGGCTTGAGTTGGGCCTCGACACAGGACGTTAGCTCTCCCTTATTCCCATCCGGGAAGGGAACGTAGGGGTTGGGAGTAGGCTAGGTGACAGGATAGGTTAGCCGAACAAAGACGATAAAGGGGGTTCGGGGACGATTTACAGTGGGGAAGTAAAAAAAGAAAATAAAAAATTAAGTGGGGGCTAAATTGGGGTTTGACAAATTAAGGGAGTGGGTATGTACAGTGACAGGCAAAGGCGATAGGTTGGGAGGGAGACAGGTAGGTAGGTCCGAGCCCGCCTTCCAAGTGGCCAGCACCACCGCACTCCCTCCACCAACCTCCACTGAACGGCAAAAGCTGGCCAGCTTCATCTGCTGGCTGTGTGCTGCAAGGCCTGTGCCGGCCGGATCATCTGCAGCTGTGGTACTTCAAGGCCTGTGCCGGCCAGTTCATCTGCAGGCTGTGTTTGCCTGCAGCGGCCTTCTTCTGCGGGCTGTGTTTGCCTGCCACCTTTGCCATGCCATGCCCACTGCCCACGTTCACCAGCCCCGTTCAATTTTTGCTTTGCCCCCCCCTTGTTCATTTCCATGTGCGCCAGGATCCGCAAGGCAACAGTTTGCAAGCTGCGAGAACTGCCCTGTTGGCAGCTACAACACGGGCCTGCAGTGGCGGCCCGTGCACCGTGTTTGCGTCCAACCATTCATCCATCCATTCGTTGTGTTCATTGCGTGTGCCACTTGAGCTGGCACGGAGACTGCGTTTGTGCAGCCCATGCACCGTTGTGGTTCACTGCGTTCAGTTCAAAAGGGAAGGCCTTGGACTGCGTGTGAGCAGCCAGCCACGTTCCCTGTCACCTGCATTGTTTTGAGCCAGAGACTGCATGCGAGCAGCCTGGCTCCCTGCTAACTGCTTTTCTTTTGCAGAGTTCATTGATCCTGGGCCATGGTTTAGTGTAAAATTTGTAAGTTAAGGTTAAGATGTACTGTAAATATGAGTGCGCCCCCGGCATGTCTGTCCTAGCGCCGGCAATTTTATTTAAGTTGTCCGTGTGAGTGAGTTTGTTTAGGTAGTTACGCAGCCCTCAGGTTATTTATTTTGGGGACACGAATACCATGAATGTCGCACTCAGGGATCTGTAGGTAAAATGTACTAGGGGAAAACTACACATGATGGCACACGAAAATTTGACGACTCGGGACGAGTCTGTAAAAAGGGGAGGGGGTAGTGTTGTGGTTACCAAATTCGCAAACCACCATTCAGGTCCCTTAGGTGAGATATCTCGGTAAGTATATGTGTAGTTAGGCCCAAACCCGTTGTCTAGTGGGAATACATGTCATTCATGCGTGCTGCGACTCTTCAGGATAGCCGTTTTTCTTTTACTATCTTTATTTTGGACCAACCGCCATTGTTACCACCACCAACCACAACATCAACCACCCACCGCGGCGCCGCTTCACGTCACACCTCGCAACCGTCGCATCGCCACCGTTCTTGCGCCGCTTGTGGGTACCGGTGTTGGACTCGTGCAGGGCGCGCGCCGAACAGCGTGTACAAAACCACGGATTTTCAGCTCCAAAAACGGATCAAAAACGACACACGCCCACCTTTGTGCCGTCCAATCGGTGAGCGAGGGGCGATTTGGCCCCGCCTCCAGGGCGTTGGAGGGCGGTCGCTATATGCAAATTTATGGATCAAAATGCATTCACGCCCACTTTTTCTCAGGCCAATGGGGAGCGAGGTGAAAGGTCGAAGGCAGGGGGTCAAAGATGAGAGAGCGAAGCCACGGGGCTTATATAAGCGACCGCGTTCGTCAGTCAAGTTAATAGGGAGTTAAGACTTCGCAGTCGGTGGAGTTGGGAAGAAGAAGCAAGAAGGAGTTGGTCGTCGTCGTGTGCGTTGGAGTCGGAGCGAAGGGGACGGAGCTGTGGAGAGGCGGCGAGGGCAGACGAGGGGGTGCTCGCGTCGTGCCGGGAGCTGCACACCAGGGAGGCCGACGGCGCGACCTGGCCGAGGTGGAGACGCTCGTCGCGGGACTCGAGGCAGAGTAGAAATCCTCCCTTCCCCGAGCATCAGCAACCCCCTCCTGTTTCCCCCCGCGCTGAGATAGTGCGACCAAGGGGGCCCCTTTCCCACCCCCTACCAGACACTGTCCGCGAGGCCCGCGGAGTTGAGGCACCATCGCCGCTCCGCGTCTCATCACCAGACGGGTAGGCCCGACCCGGTCTCGGCCTCAGGCCCGCCTCATCCTTGAGGGTTCTCTTTTCTTTTGTTTTTGGGAATGTGTGTTGTCGGCGCCGTCTGTGAAGTAAAATTGTATAAGTGTTGCCGTGTGCTCGCGTAATCGGTATTAGATCTGCATTGTCGCATTTGCTTTTTGTGTAAAATTGCATTGTGTTTCTTTCCTTTTCTATGTGCTTTTGGTGGAATTGAATATGTGTGCTTTCCGTCCATCACGAATAAATGTGCTTTGTGTTGAACTGTTTCCCGCTTCGCTTCATCATTTCTTTCATTGAATCCTCATCTTGCTTCACGTAAAGGGTTGGTAGTGGGCTGAATACGCCGGATAATTAATCGAACCGTCGAGGCCGACGATAACACCGCTCGGTTATCCCGATAGTACGGAACGGGTCGCTTAAGTGGCCCGTGTCCGAAGTCGACCTGCGGCGAGGTGCGATCGCCCGGTCTACCCTCCGTGTGGGTACTTAGGTAGGTCGAATTTGGCGAGCAACCCTATCCCACGCGGGGGCTGATTGGCTCGATCGCGGTGAGACCGAAAGGTCCACTCGTGACTGGTTCCCGGCGTTAGTCCGAGAGGGTCACGACTGGATTGTCCGTCCGGTGGGCGACGTGCCGCGATTCGATTTACGTGGCCGTCAGCACGCCGGCGGGCGCGAATCCGTAACAATATGATAGGCTACTAGTGTGCCAAATTTGGTGCTTTCCTCACAAAATGCACAATTGTTATGCTATATTTAGCTAAGTTGCCTCACTATAAGGGTTTATTGTAAATCGCTCCTTCCCAATTCCATATCCAGGTGATGCAAGACGTCATCAACGGGAGCCGAAGGGAGTACTCAGTTTTTACTCCGTTTGTTTGTTACTTGCAAAATCGAAGACTTTTATGTTGATCAGTCGATTTTGATATTCTGTCTGTTTGTCTGTCTGTCTATAGCCTACAGGTTACAATTATAAACCAATCGTCATGAAACTTTACCAAGTTGTAGAAGTAGTCTCAACTGAGAAGCCTATTGATTGTGAGGTTGAAGGTCAAATGTCATCTTCAGGTCTAATTTCTAAAATCGTCATTTTTCATCCGATTGACTTGAAATTTGAACAAGATTTGCATATTGCGTCACTGAATTGGGAAACTAAATTAAGGTCAAACTTCTAAAATCATCAAATTTAATCTGATTAACCTGCAAATTTAGCAGCAATTGCATAGTACATCACTGAATTTGGAACCCAACTATTTTTGAGATCAAATGGTCAAAGGTCAACTCAAGTTCAAACTTCTGGAATCATCAATTTCAATCTGAAAAATAATCAATTTTCATCTGATTGACCTGAGCTTTGATTGAGATTGTCAATTTTAATCTGATTGAAATGGACAATTTGATGTATCCATGGCAACTTTTGGAGAGGGGTTAGATTTTGCAATTATCAAGTTATGCACTACGTCTTTTTCTTGTTACTTACGAAATCTAAATATTTCGTAAGTATATTGATGACTTCCGTCCTCTGTTTGTGTGTTTGTTTGTTTGTGTGTGTGTTTGTGTCTTTGTTTTTAGGCACGATAACTCGAGAACGGAAGAAGCTACCAATGTCAAATTATACCACGTGATTTAGGAGGGTGATGGCTAGCGCTGATTAGATTTTGGTCAAAATCGGTCAAAGGTCAAGGTCACAGTGAGGTCAAACATTCGATTTTTGATGGTTTGGTACAGAATCATTGTAGAAACTTCTGGTTTGCATTGCTACCTTCTCTCGAGACAGCTTTTATTAGACAAGGTCAGAGGTCAAGTTGACGATTTCGTAAGTACCAGTCTATGACTGCTTGTTTGTTTGTTTGTTTGTTTCTCTCTTTCTTGTCTGTCCGAGCAATATCTCAGCCATCCTTTTATTTGTACTCGGAAGCTGAAATTTAGGGACAAAAGTGAAGATGTGCTTTGGCAAAAACTGCAATTTTTATTTTTTGATCAATCAAGAATAAAAAAAATTTTGAAGATGATTTTAAATTAATTGTTAATCACTTTAAAAAAAATTCAACTCCAACCAAGAAAATGGAAGTTTTAAAAGAGATTAAAAAAAAACAAAATACATGAGTAAAACCCCTACCCCCCCCCTCCCCGAAAAAAAAAAACAGACATTAAAATGGTGTTAATACGGAATTTTGTTCTTCCCATGCCGAAGAGCTAGAATGCTATGATGGAGGGATGATTGAAAGTAACAGAAGAATTGAACAGAACGATGGTGTGAAGGAAGAAAGATTGAAAGTAACAGAGAGGAAGGGTGGAAGACATCACATGGGACGAACACTGCCGAGCCAACGCATATGCCCCCCAAACAGCCCTTTGACAAGGGACCAAGGTTAACTCCACAAATACTAATGAAATAACTGATCCTCGGGTCACATATGTGTCCATGTATGCTCTCCCCCTGGGGGGTTAAGTTTTCCAAAGCCATAACAGTGTGTGTGTGCGTGCGTGCGTGCGTGCGTGCGTGCGCACGCGCCCGCGATTGGTTATCATCACCATTTGTGGGTTTGAGGAGATGGAACGAAGTTCTCCCAGTACTCAGAGTATCCACCTTTGCCTCGGTAAGGGATCACAGTTCATGGACCAAGCTGTTCATCTTTGTTGTTCTCAGTGTTTTGTTCTGAGGGCTCTTTTCAGGATAGTCACCAAACCCCGGAATGCCTCTAATTGTTGTTCTTTTGTGGTAATATTCCTGGAGATGGTTTTCAAAATTTCAGTGAGGTTCTTCATTATTTCTGTTGCTGCAATTATCACCGGTGATACAATTTTGATGCTCTTCACCTTCCAATATCTCTTGATATTGTTTTTGAGGTCCTGGAATTTGTTCATTTTCTTGATTTCTGTATAATTTAAGCCAAAATTGCTGGGTACTGATTTCTCAATCAGCAATGATGTCTTTTCCCTTTTGTTCCTGAGAACGATGTCCGGTCACAAGGCTTTGTTTTCTATATTCACGCTCGATGGGATTATCGGGTCCTACGTGAGCATGACATCCTTATTTTCAATGATTGTCCTTGGTTCGTGTTTCCATGAGTTTTCTGGAATGGGATGCTGAAATTTTTGCAGATATGCCAATGAATCACTTTTCATACTTTGTTGTGCCATTGTGTGTAAAGTTGTTCTGATAATAGTATTTTTCATCCCCAAAGCAGGTGACTAGTACTTTCTGTTTCTGTCTTACAGAACCTACACTTGTCCATCTGGCTCAGTCCCACCATGTTTTTTTTTTTTAAATCCAATGGTGTAGTGTCCTTGATCTTGGGCATTTATTATTATTCGTTCTCCTAACAAGTTGAGCTGACCTCTTCCTAGCCATTCCAATGAGCCTTCTTTGTCGATCCCAACTTGGTCCAATTCCTTTTTTTGTATTTTCCAGCTCTTTTGTCGTTCTCCCACTTGGTGCATATTTCTTTTTATGCATTTATTTTGTCTTTTGTTTTGTTGCTATCATTGGGGCTGTATTTGTTGCTGTTTCATTTTCCTGTGTGCTATCTTCTATCCACACCTGTTTTTGGAAATTCCTTGCAAGGTGAGTTCAGGATACTTTTCAGGTTTGTTGCTTTCATGTTTATTTACAAATTGAATCCAATCGTATGTGGAGCATTTCACATACTCAGCAAGTCCAACACCCGTCGCTCTGTGTACTAGGTTAAGTTCCATCAGGCTGCTCCCTCTCTCTTGCCTCGGCAGGTACATTCTCGGGATGCACTGGTTTTTGTTGAACATTTTGTGGATGGGAAGGAGTTTTCTTGTTTTGATATCTAACTTATTGATTTCTGATTGGGACCAGTTTATTATTCCACAGCTGTATTGGATCACTGGTACTGTGAGTTGGTTAATGGCTTTGATTTTGTATTTGGGGGAGAGGTACGTTCATGCGTGCTTATTGCTCCTGAGACCATGCAGCCAGGTCTCTATGGGATCTGGTTCCGTTGCTCTCAACACTTTCAGTTCAGTCACAAGCGGATGGAAACTTGCTATGTTGCCATAATGTTGCTGTAATAAGGACAAAACAGCTCAGTAACTGCACTTTCATCCACTTGTGACAGCTTCTGACATTATGAATTAGATTTACCATTGTAATTAGCACTGAAAGAAGCTCTGCTGGGAGCCGCAGACAAAACCATGCATCGTGGTGGTGACGTCACGGCATTCGGCTTAGGTCGGAGAATGGCTTTACATTGTATTTTATGTATATATGTATAGATGGCATTTTATTAACATTGGCAACGTGATATATCTATATCTAAAATGGAGACTTAATTTTGATCCGCTGTATGTCGTTTCCTTGCCACATGCCAGGCGTAGTGGCGTGCGCCTGTAATCCGGCTACTTGGAGGCTTGAACTAACCCTAACCCTAACCCTAACCCTAACCCTAACAGCTTGGAGGATCGCTTGACGATGGAGCTCTGCGCTGGGCCGCGCTATGAGAGGGTGTAGGGCAGCCCGGAATCATGGCGAAACCCAATCCTTATCCCTGTGTCGTAAGAGGCGACCAGGGTTGCGTCAGGAAGGGCATCCGGCGTAAAACCTATGCCAAATCAGTATGCGGATGATGACGGATGATCCGCTGTGGCGACCCCGAACGGGAGCAGCAGAAAGAAGAAGTATGTAGTTTCCTTGCCACAATTGGCAAAACAGTACTATTGATGTAATAATAATCCAACCTATTATATCTCATGTTTAACCTGTGGATGCTTCTGAGCACCAGGCCTTGTGTTCTTATTTCAGATTTTTTTTTATCTTGCCAAAACAAAGTTTTTGCAAGATATGTTTGTCAGCTTGTATGTTTTTTTATTTTTTAATTTTTTTTTGTTTGTTTGTTTGTCTGTAATCATGTATAAAAAATTCTGCAGAGCACAGTTATCATTGGAATTTTTTGTAACTTCGCAAATCAGAAGCCTATAGAGGTCCCTTGCAGTGCACAAAATTTTGAAGGTCAAGGTCAAAGGTCAAGGTCACTTTGTCGCAAATCAGGGGAGTCGACGAAACCCTTATTTTTTGAGTAATTTTGATCGGATCGTCTTCAAACTTCATGGGAATATAGTTCATGGTCTGGCGCTCAGCTGATTAATTTTTCGTGGCGATTGGCCTTGACCTTCATGGTTAGCACCTGAGGTCAAACATATTTGACCCCAAGGTCAAATTTTCAAGTTTTAGGAACCATATCGTGTAGTACCTCAAATTGAACACCTCGATGAGTGCTTTCTAGATATGTCAAGCTTGAGATATTATGACGTCATTTGGTGACGTTATGAGGCAAACGCATATTTTTCATGGTTACTCTGTAGAACGATTCTCATCGGAATCTCTCGAAGGCAGATATTCCTCAAGGAGTCGCTCCTGGTGGATAGCAGCTCTGTTCACCTCAGTGTGACCTTAAAGAAGTCACACGTGGTCACCTTTTGGCAAGATACGGGTCCCTGCGGGTGACATTGTTTTTTTTTCTTGTTAGTTCAGACACAGAATGCTGCAGAAGACATTAGGTATTGCTCCTAATTTCCCTTGCACCAGCTAAAAGGTCTCCCTCGAAGATGATGCTTTGTTCAAATTGAGGCCTCGCGTGCCACGAAGGCATTCAAAGTACCCAGAGTGCCACAGATCAAAACCATTTTCGTTATCTGATGTTAGCACGTTGGAAGGAACCCCAAATGGAGATCATGACATTTCCAATCGCAATTGTGAATGAATTGTTCCTCCTCAACGGTCATAAACACCTGCTGTCCAAAGCATTTCCCTGTACGGGTAACATCTTCTCAAGTGACTAAAAGTGTCGGTTGTTTTCGTCAATTTCTTGCCACAAAAGTACAATTACGTCGATGGGTAATATTTCCCCCTGACATTTTGCCACCTCTTCTCAGCACAGACTTTTCGATTTGACAGCACTCAAAGTGAAATGGCTTGAAAACCCCTCATGCTTCTGAATCGTTTCGCTTTCCCCTTTCCTAATCGAGGAGTCATCATAAATGACCCAAATTCCCTTCCTATTCCTTACAAAGTAAATCTCCACCTGTAATTGGCTTCTTTCATTCTTTTTAGAAAGAGTTGACCGTGTTTTCCCCCACTTATTTATTTTTGGATACATTTCCAAGGCTCGAATGAGAGCGAACACACAACGCACAGCAAAGGGGGGCATTAGACAAGAGGGGCCGGAGAGGAAAGGAGAAAACAGTGGTGAAGAGAGACATTCGGAGATCTGTGGAAGGGAGATGGATGGGGCGGGGAACACGGGGTATAAATGATTGACATGACAGGGACTTTCAGGAAGGAAAGCAGGAAATTGAAGGAGGTGTGTTTGGCGTGGATTAACGGGGGTAGAAAAGATCAAGGCTTTGGATGGGGGATGATAGGTGGTGGTGAACAGCTGTTTTGAGGGACTGTAGGGAAGAATGGGATTGAACAGAGTGTGGGAGTTTATTCCAAAGGCGGGAAAAAAGGAGGAATGAAAGAGTGAAGGTGAGCAGTGATTCGTGATTTTGGTAGTTTTACAAGAAGGGGGTTGGTCACAGACCTTGAGCGCCTTGCAGAAATATGGTGGGGACATATCGCAGACAGAGCAAGGGGGGCGAGACCAGAGAGGAGACGAAAGAAGACAGAAAGACCACTGACCTGCCTGCAGTGAGAGAGTGAGAGGCCCAAAGACTCAGCGTCATCACGGGAGATACCGATGATCCTAAATGCCTTGTTTTTCACAGCGTGAAGCCGAGAAAGGTGAGAGGCAGGAGCACCAGCCCAGAGGGGACAGCAGTACTCCATCAGGCTGCAGGTGAAAGCTTTGTATGTGGTCAGGAGCGCAGGTGGGCCGAGGAAGGACTTTGTCGGATTCCCAGTCGGCGACCGGCTTTGTAGGCCAGGTTTTTTTTTTTGGTGTCTTAAATACCTTTCATGTTCCATTTCCACGACACTGAGTGCGAGGCCTCTGAAATGCCTTGCTGTGTCCTGCAGTTGAGTCAAGAGAGTCACGTGTCATCGATTATGCTTCCCCATATATATTATTGATTATTGTTACAGATTGTGCGTATTTATTGGTGGCAAGCACTCAGCATGCTCAGTGGAAATGAAACATTCATGAAATGAACTACTGACATGAAAGTTAACTTTTAAGTGTGTGTGTGTGTGTGTGTGTGTGTGTGTGTGTGTGTGTGTGTGTGTGTGTGTGTGTGTGTGTGTGTGTGTGTGTGTGTGTGTGTTTGTGTGTGTACTTTTGCGTGTTACCTACCTTTTTAGTACCTCCACCACTGAAGGTGAAGGAGCTTATGTTTTCACCCCCTCTCTGTCTGTTTATGCCTGGTGTTGGCTTAATGGTTAGGGTGGTGGGCTTTGGATCCTCAGTCCTGAGTTTGAATC